>NC_092002.1:5568555-5868555 GCF_044704955.1 Pristiophorus japonicus
CCCTTCCCCCTCTCTCTCTCTTCTCCCCTTCCCCCCTCTCTCTCTCTATCCCCTTCCCCCCTCTCTCTCTCTTCTCCCTTCCCCCCTCTCTCTCTCTTCCCCTTCCCCCCTCTCTCTCTTCCCCTTCCCCCCCTCTCTCTCTCTTCCCCTTCCCCCCCTCTCTCTCTTCTCCCTTCCCCCCCCCCTCTCTCTTCTCCCTTCCCCCCTCTCTCTCTCTTTTCCCTCCCCCCTCTCTCTCTCTTCTCCCTTCCCCCCCCCCCTTTCTCTCTCCCCTCTGCCTATCTTGCACTCCTTTAGCTTGTCTCTGCAAATGTCTTTTATGATGCAGACTGAATAAACCATTAAGTTAGCAGGGCATTTTCTGTCTTGTATTAGTTCTTTTGGCTAGCATGGTACAATGCAGTATTGAACATATTGATCAAACCGTAGTCTTTTAAATCATTATTATTCTTGCTGCCGCATGTAAATAATGTAAATAGACTTCACATAATTCAAGTCTAAGTAAAATGCACTCAGCATATGTTAATAGGATGATGGGGAAAGGAAGGCAGTATAATTGACTTGAGTCAACTGGGTACACAACTCTCAGCAACTGTAGCTGTTGCAGTAACTGCTGCAATTTGGTGAAGATTGGACATCGTTTCTATATTGGGCCATTTCTTTTAGTAATCAGTTGTCATTTGAATCCTTTTGACAGCCAGCAGTAGTTATGCAGTGCTCTCAGTCTTGCACTTGATTCTTAGTCTGAAATTCTGCTTTGTCTATTTTGTCTAATTTTTTTTCTCCCCTTTTGTTTGTTTTCCCCCTTCCTTTCTTTCGGTCTTCCCGGATTAGCTTGGTCCCAGACCTCTGCCCATATGAATGCTGAGCTAGAAGCAAGAACTGCATTGGCGTTGCTCTAAAAACTGTGTTGGTGGCACTGGCTCTCAATGTGTGGTAATGGCGCAGTTGGCTTTGGTCTGAAAGTGAACTTGCTTGGATTTGTATTGGCCAGAAATTGGGAGAGGACCAGTTTTAACAAATCACGGTGAGAAGTTTATCTTCGGTTGCAGCTGGCTTCACGAGCCCTGCACTGTGGCAGCCGGCACAGTATAAAAGCTGCTTCAAATGTACAGAATATCAATGTCATTAATCCCTGTACCACCCTCAAACTGCCCTTTTGATTAAGTGTCTTGCCTCTGCTTTGTCTCTTCCTCTCGATGATACGGCCAAGATAGAGAATTCTCTGTGGGGAATAGCGAGTCTGATCATTTAGCCGTTTACTTTGGCATGATGTTGCTCCAAATCTTCTCGGAAATAGTTGAAAGCTAAAATGCAACTTTGTGCTGGTGCTAGATAATTAATGCTTTAAATGGCATGTATTTCTTTGTACAAATAGGGACGCAGCACAGTGGAGTGCTAATCAAGAATAGAATCAATGACAATGCAACAAAGAATGCAACGTGCATTTAGATAGCACTTTTCACATTGTCTGACATGCCAAAGCGCTTTACTACAAATTAAGTACTTTTTTAAAAGTGTAGTTGCTATGGTTTTTAAGTCCATGGGAGTATCCACCTTAATGAGCACATTTTTAGACCGAACATTCAGAACAAGTTAATGGTGTTCAGTGTAGAATTTCAAAAATTGCCCTTCTTGGCAAACCCAGTTTTTGGCGCCTTACTGGCTGGTTGCTTACCGATGATATGCTTGGTATTTCCAAAATGCAGTTTGTAGTAGCTGAGATTGCTTGCAAGCCAAATTAAGCACCTTGTTAAGCCTTTTGCAAGTGCAAACCTATATTTCGATTGGAAGCATTGGCACATCATACACCATTTAATCTGCACCTCTGTTTTCACAGCTCCTAGGTATAAAGTAAGATCTGGAAATAGTTTAAAAAAAAGTGACTCTGGTATTCCTATATGAATTCAATTCATTAAGAATTTTAATTAAGAATGTATTTTGAGGGGAAACTTCTTCACCCAGAGGGTGGTGGGGATCTGGAACTCACTGCCTGAAAGGGTGGTAGAGGTAGAAACCCTCACCACATTTAAAAAGTACTTGGATGTGCACCTGAAGTGCTGTAACCTACAGGGCTACGGAGAACTGGAAAGTGGGATTAGGCTGGGTAGCTCTTTGTCGGCCAGCACAGACACGGTGGGCAAAAATGGCCTCCTTCCGTGCTGTAAATTTCTGATTCTATAATTAACAAGCAGTATTTTGAGATAGCTTGCCTGATGAAAGGGTGGCAAAAGATATTAAAATTATTTGAAAAATAGGTCATTTGGAGAAAAGGATGCCTATCAGTTTTATTCCATTGAGTAATAATTCAGTGGCGTCAAATTCTGGTGGAGTGTGGATGATTTTATTTAACAGTTGCTGTGGATAATCCATTACATAGTGTACAGCACCACTAGATTACACTCATTTATTGCCCTTGCAGTGCATCATTTTAACAGGTTGATGGATAAAGTGCCTTGAATTTTAATTGCTGCACCAGAGTTGGGGAATGGGGGGGGTTTTATGCATGTTTTTGTCTTTGTGAACAGGTGCTTGTCACCTTAACAATTTAAGCATTTCCTCAGATATCCTTGCCCTTCTTCCATTCCCTCCAGTATTATTTTCTTTCCTTTGAAAAGGAAAGGATTACATGGAGGTATGATTCCTGTGTGGAAATGGAGCTCTGCCGTCTTTTTTATATTGTATATCTTTTCTTTTAAATTTAAACTGCGGTGGGCCTAGACACTGGAATTTTTAAATTGAAGCTATGGCTGCTAGGATTTGCTTTGAACTCTGCAAACAAGATTATGTCTCCTGTACTGGGGTATCTGTCAACTGATGGCTGAATCGTCTGATGCCTGATCTGCAGGACACCAGCCAGGTGCAGAGAGCTGTGCACAGGATTAATCCTGTTATGCCTCACTAAGGTATTAATTTAGCTTGGATAAATTATTAATTTATCAAAGCACCATGATGCTCCACTGTGCCTCTGATTCGGCTTGATTGGCAGCTCACTCCTTGGGGACTTCTTGGGCTAGAATAAATATGACCAACTTAACTATATGTTTAATTTCAGTTACTTAGCTCTATTAGTGAACAGTTGTGTTTTTCTGATGCCAGCCCATAAATTCCCCCCATTTATTGAGTTCAGTTTCGTAACTCACCATGGTGGGATTTGAACTCATCATCTTGAGGTTGCCACGTCAGTACCATAACCACTGCTCCTGTTCAAAATGAAAATCTTGTTCTACACAGTTTGCAGGTGAAATTACAGCAGCAAGTGAATGTGGCCATGCCATGTTGCTGTCACCATTACTCCATTCAGATTGTACGAACTCTTGCCGCTCCTTCGCCCCGAACTCGCCACTCCTGCTGTACCTGCCCGCATTGCAGTCAGCCGTCGCCCTCCTGAAGAGGCGAGAGTTCGGGGCCCAGAAGAGGCTAGGGGCCAGCCCACACTGCAATATGTGCGTGCACTAGCTCTGTGCAGCAGAGCTGGTCTCCAGTCGTCTTGGTTAACCCTTGCCACTGGACCAAGACCTAGCTCTGTCAAGCCCGTGTGGTGGCTGGTGTGCACCGGCCACCCCACGTTTTTTTTAAAAAAATCCACGCGCAGGCATCTTCCACCCTTCACTATGTAGTTCGGGACCTGGAATATCAGGTCCTTCATTGAAACATCTGTGAATTCATCCCTTTTCGCCGTGGAAGCAAGTCATCCTTGCTTCAGGGGACTGTGTAATGTTGTGCTGGAAATGCATGCACCACACCCTTCCTTCTCTTTCCATGCAAATTACTTGAAAAGTGATGGGGCCAGAGGCATGGCTTAGTGAGCTGTCAGTGACTGAGTTTGTGTTTTTCCTTCAGTTGATCAAACCGTCAAACATCAGTTTTGGGGAGAAATTGAATGCTCTGCACAACTTTCTAATGTAGCACATCTGTAGAACACTGGTCAGCTCCTGTCTAAAGAAAGAAAGACTTGCATTTATATAATGCCTTTCACGACCTCAAGGCATGGGGTATAAGCCATACCCAGAAGTTTCTCTGGGATGTGTAAATGGAACCGCTCAGCCCAAGTTCTGAGTGACTTTGCAAAGTGTAATTCAAACCATTCTGACTTCAGACTCCAGACAGGATAGAGCAATCCCCACCCTCAGCCCAAGTTCATGCCTACCCCCAGGCAAAGTTCCTCTTCTAAACCCTCCTGTTTAACCAAGTTTTTTTGTCACTCCTCCTAATATCTCTTCCTTTTGGCATGGCATTGTTTTGCTTGTCTATGTGGCATGGGGGCGGAGGAACAGCACAAAGAGGGCATTATTTTGCAAGCTATGTGGGTCACGAAAGCTTTCAACAAACTTCAAAAGACACTTGGTGTCATCACAATTTTGCTTCCTTTTTGAACACTGAGGTACCAAAGCACGCAGTGCTGCTGTTGGAGCTGTTTGTACAAATTCTGCCCGCTACATTGAGTGTGAGACACTTGACTGTCATAACACCATAAAACTCTGACATAATTGTCTTGTTAGCAGTGTCATTTTACAGAAAGCCATCAATTTTTCCATTACTCCCTCTCATCCAATCAACATGATTAGCTCAATAGATGGCCAACAATGAAGGTAATGGTTGGAATGGTGAGTCTGTTTAGAAACATTGTGACTGGGTTTTGCATGCTGGAAATAATGTTTTTTAGCTGGGTGCAGTGGTCCGCAACAGGATGTTGAATGCAGCTTCTCCGCTGTGATTCTCCCCACATGTTCCTTTATTTTGGGTGCTGTTGAAACGAGGCTGTGTCTTTCTCAATGGAAGGTGAGGCAGAAATTGTCTGCTGCACTTCACCTTCATATCGCCTACCTACTGAATCAGGTGTGGCGTTCTCATAATCCCTGAGGCAGTTGTTAGACTTTTCCCATTTCCCCCCCTCCCTCCATCTCTCACCTGGGATGGAAGTCAGCTGTGTATATAGTTTCTTCCCTGCCCACAAGATCCAACTTTGGAAAATCATTTTTACAATAAAGGCTTGAGGGGACAGCTTATAAACACAAGTTTTAAAATGTGGCATCCTTTTGTAATTTTCATTTGTCGACAAGTTTATAATCCCCAGCGAAAGAACCCTGGTGGTGCGTGGGGTGGGAGGGAGGGGGGGTGCGTGGGGTGGGAGGGACGGGGGTGCGTGGGTGGGGTGGGGGTGGGGGGAGGAGGAAGCGGGTGGCGGGCTGAAACAATGCATTTCCCAGCTTGATCACTTTCAAACATCTGCTTGATTCAGTCATTTCCGTGGAGCTCATTCTGGAGTTTGTGGGTGGAGGTCATAGATACACAAACTGCCTCTTCCAGATCTTGATCCCTGAAGGAATCTATGAAAATCTTTTCAAGAGTTTGGAAATATATATTTATTTCACAGGTGGCCATCTTCTGTTTGTTCCTTGGCAGTGATTAATTTCACTTGAGCTTTAGCAAGTACCAGGCGTAAGGGAAAATAAAAATTTCTATGGAACGGTCAAAATAAGCTCTGTCAATATTAAGATCTGAGACATTCATAGAAACATAGAAACATAGAAAATAGGTGCAGGAGTAGGCCATTCGGCCCTTCTAGCCTGCACCGCCATTCAATGAGTTCATGGCTGAACATTCAACTTCAGTACCCCATTCCTGCTTTCTCGCCATACCCCTTGATCCCCCTAGCAGTAAGGACCTCATCTAACTCCTTTTTGAATATATTTAGTGAATTGGCCTCAACAACTTTCTGTGGTAGAGAATTCCACAGGTTCACCACTCTCTGGGTGAAGAAGTTCCTCCGCATCTCGGTCCTAAATGGCTTACCCCTTATCCTTAGACTGTGACCCCTGGTTCTGGACTTCCCCAACATTGGGAACATTCTTCCTGCATCTAACCTGTCTAACCCCGTCAGAATTTTATATGTTTCTATGAGGTCCCCTCTCATTCTTCTGAACTCCAGTGAATACAAGCCCAGTTGATCCAGTCTTTCTTGATAGGTCAGTCCCGCCATCCCGGGAATCAGTCTGGTGAACCTTCGCTGCACTCCCTCAATAGCAAGAATGTCCTTCCTCAGGTTAGGAGACCAAAACTGTACACAATACTCCAGGTGTGGCCTCACCAATGCCCTGTACAACTGTAGCAACACCTCCCTGCCCCTGTACTCAAATCCCCTTGCTATGAAGGCCAACATGCCATTTGCTTTCTTAACCGCCTGCTGCACCTGCATGCCAACCTTCAATGACTGATGTACCATGACACCCAGGTCTCTTTGCACCTCCCCTTTTCCTAATCTGTCACCATTCAGATAATAGTCTGTCTCTCTGTTTTTACCACCAAAGTGGATAACCTCACATTTATCCACATTATACTTCATCTGCCATGCATTTGCCCATTCACCTAACCTATCCAAGTCGCTCTGCAGCCTCACAGCATCCTCCTCGCAGCTCACACTGCCACCCAACTTAGTGTTTGATCTGATTGCCTACCTTTATTCCCACCATGACTTAATTTCATGCTGTCATTTTAATGGTCCACTGAAGGATGAATCCTTGCACCATTATCGATCCTGGAATGGATTGTCCATCCTTTCCTTTGTCTTTGCTTTATTAAATGTGCAAAATACTGCCCTGGTGACTATCACCATGTAAACTAACTGGATTCTGTTTTTTTTTAAAAAAAAGGAAGGATGAGTGACTTTGTGACTACACGAAGCTCCAATTTAGGGTCTTTTGAATTCTTGCTTTGAAGCCCAGCCCCTTGAATATTTTAAGACGAGCGTGGGTGTCTGGAGAAGGCTGTCCATGAACTGAATTCTTTGACTAAAAGCAGTATGCGCTCGTCTCTCTGAAGTTTCTATGCTGTATGAGCAGTGTGCAGAATATTGATCTTTCTGTCAGGGCTCTGCAAGTATTGGGTGAACAATTGCATTGTGCACCTGTAACTATTTGGCTATTGGGAGTGCTGCCATTTCAGGATGTCGAAACTCGCTTACAAAGTAAGCACTGAAATTGCGTAAGTTATCGTTTATGGAATGAGGAAGTAGTACAATGCTCTCGTGCTATCTCATACAGTATACTTTGAGCTGAAACTGTTTATATATCAGTATAGAAATCTGTTGATTTTTAATTATACGAGTAGAATAGATTAGCAATAGGTAAGCCATTAAGTTGACTGACCAGTTGAAAGCCTGAGGGCTTTGTGTGTGTTAATATTTAGAAGAGCAATCATTTGAGTTGTCGCATAATCCTTGAGGGTGATAATACTTGATACTGTCTCTGCATCCTTTGTTGTTCCTGGCAGTCAAGCAGATCGAGGAGGGTTATTTTCTACTTCAATGACATTGTAAATGGGGATGGTGATGTGCAGTGTTACAATCCTGAGGGGCTGTTGAAGACTTTACTATCTGGTGCTTCACCGTAAGCAGCAGGACCCATCCAGGAGGTCAGTAGAGTAATTTGGCAAACGAGCCAAAGGTGGGCAGCGGAAACGTTACAAGGACGCCCTCGAAGCCTCCCTGATGAAGTGCGACATCACCGGGAGGGCGTTGAACTCTTTGAATTTCAACGCTGCGAGTGTGAAGAAGTCAGATGCAGGCAACGGAAGGAGCAGGTGGTAAATCAGTGCCCCCCCCCCCCCTTCCCCCCCTCCAACGAATATCTGTCCTACTTGTGACAGGGTCTGTGGCTCTCGTGTTGGACTGTTCAGCCACCAAAGAACTCACTTTAGGAGTGGAAGCAGGTCTTCCTCGATTCCGAGGGACTGCCTATGATGATGATGATGATGATTGGCAATTTTGAAGTATAAAACCAGGGAACAGTGAGGGACTGAGAAATGCTAATGTGTACAGATAACTCCCTTTCTAACATTCGGGATTTGGTGCAAAACACACTTCGTTCTTGGTTTTTGAATGTTAACCAGCAATGTCTGAAAGAAAGCCTTACATTTAAATAGCACCTTTTCACACCAAATCCCTAAAGCATTCCACAATCAGTGAATTATTTACAACATGGAGTGACTGATATTACATGGGCAAATGCATCAGCCAAATTTACACACCAAGATCCCACAACTAGCCGTTGGACGAGTTGATCCATTTTAGTTGGTAGTTGAGCAAGAAATATTGGCCAGGCCAGAAGGAGGATTTCCTGCTCTTGGTAGAAAAGGGATTTAACCTAAACTTAAGCAGACAAGGCCTCCATTTAACATCTCAGTTGGAAGTACTGCATTGGAGTGTTGGCCTAGATTATGTGCCCAAATTCAAGAGTGGGGCTTGAACCCATGGACATCTGACAAAGAAGTGAGAGGGCAATCAGTTGAAACGCAATGTTCCTTGCAAGCTGTGCATTGTTCTGAGAGGCATGTGTCTTAATGCACGGTTCCTTTAAATTTCAGCGCATGCGCGATGTGTACAATGGAGAAGCCGCTGAGCGGCCTTCCCGTGACCTTTCCCATTACTGCATGGCCGCACAGCTTAGAGTAAACATTGAACGTGACATTGGTCTCAATTGTTACCCCATCCCCATTTTTGAGTACAATGCCCCATCTAACTTGATCCCTGTATGCCTATTCTTGTTGCCAAGGAGCAGACCACATTTGCAGTGCAGACCCACAGTTTGAGCTGTGTTGTTAAAGGATCTGCTGTGAATAGTGGCGATATTAAAGAATGTTTTATAGTCTGGCTGATCAGTGAGATCTTAAATATTTTCTAATGAAGCAGAACTTGTAATCTGTTCGCATTGAATATTCGATTCTCTCAATAACCTCCTCCGAAGAAAACTAACCTGATTCCACCTCTTTGTTGTATTGTCTATCTGCTACTGAAGCGGAGTAATCCTCTGAGAGGAAACATTTAATATATTGTAAAATGAGCATAACTGTTCCAGCTCTGTGGGATTATCACCATTTATGAACAAATTGCCACAATGGACGTTAGTGAGTTTATCCATTTTATAGCTCTATCTACAGACCAGGAAGATTGAAGGATTGATCCCTCGGTCTTTGTTGAGTTAGTTGATCTTGGGCACTATTTTGGCCTCAGCACCTCAGTGATAGAGGGAGGAAAAAGTGTCCGACCAGTGTTCCTACCGCAACACCTATGCTGGGAAAATGCGTGCGAGACCGGAACAGGGTCTGGCTCAGGGATTGAATAGCCTCGAACAGCATGGTTTTATGAAAGGGAAATCGTGCTTGACAAATTTGCTGGAGTTCTTTGAGAATGTAACGTGCAGGGTGGATAAAGGAGAACCAGTAGATGTAGTGTATTTGGATTTCCAGAAGGCATTCGATAAGGTGCCACACAAAAGGTTACTGCACAAGATAAGAGCTCACTGGGTTGGAGGTAATATATTAGCATGGATAGAGGATTGGCTAACTGTTTTCTGTTAGAGTCGGGATAAATGGGTCATTTTCAGGTTGGCAAACTGTAACTAGCGGGGTGCCACGGGGATCAGTGCTGGTACCTCAAATATTTACAGTTTAAACTAATGACTTGAATGAAGGGACTGAGTGTAATGTAGCCAAATTTGCTGCTGATACAAAGTTGTGAAGAGGACACAAAGGATCTGCAAAGGGATATAGATAGGCTAAATGAGTGGGCAAAAAATTGGCAGATGGAGTATAATATGGGAAAATGTGACATTATCCACTTTGGTAGGAAGAAAAAAAAAGCAAATTATTATTTTAATGTGGAGAGATTACAAAATGCTGTGGTTCTGAAACACGGTTTGCATGCAAGTACAGCAAGTAATTAGGAAGGCAAATGGAATGTTGGACTTTATTGCAAGGGAATGGAGTATAAAAGCAGGGAAGTCTTGCTACAAACTGTACAGGGTGTACAGTTTTGGTCTCCTTATTTAAGGAGGGATATACTTCTCGCCTCCCATTGGAGACAGTTCAGAGAAGGTTCACTAGTTTGATCCCTGAGATGAAGGGGTTATCTTATGAAGAAAGATTGAGCAGTTTGGGCCGATACTCATTGGAGTTTAGAAGAATGAGAGATGATCTTATTGAAACTAAGATTCTGAGGGGGCTGGACAGGGTACCTGCAGAGAGGATGTTTCCCCTTGTAGGGGAATCTAAAACTAGAGGGCATGGTTTCAGAATAAGGGGTCGCCCATTTAAAACTGAGATGAGGAGGAATTTCTTTTGAGGGTCGTGAATCTGTGGAATTCTGGACCCCAGAGAGTTGTTGAGGCTGGGTCATTGAATATATTTAAGGTGGAGATAGACAGATTTTTGAATGACCGGGGAGTCAAGGGTTATGGGAATCGGGCAGGGAAGTGGAGTTGAGGCCAAGATCAGATCAGCCATGATCTTATTGAGCAGGCTCGAGGGGCCAAATGGTCTGCTTCTGCTCCTAATTCTTATGTTCTTAGTCACGGTCAAAGCTCATACGTGAATAATGGCTATTTGGGAATTACTGGAGGTTTTCCAATTCTTGTGGAATGGTTAACAAGCAAGGGGTTGACACCTTTATGATTGGAGGGGAGAAATTTGGCAGAATAAAGGTGTACTGAGGGAACTGAACAGCTCCCAGACACGTACATCGTTAACTTCATACATTCCCCTCTTTCTCAGCGCAATTACAAGAGTAATGCCTAATAATGCATTTAAGAAAATTGCAACTATAATTGTCCATCCGTGATTCAGGGTGAGTTGTGTTCCTACCCACGCTGGCAAGAAATCATCCTGTAATGGGCCGCCTTAATTTTTTTACATCCCTTTTTTGTGACAAACATTTTTGACTTGCATTTTTCAGACCACTCTCCACGGTGAACTTTATGTATTCAAAAATGTTTTTACTTGTCCTGCTACCTCGGTAAAATTCAAAGTGTGCGCAGAATAATGCACAGGGAACTCTGGGATTATCTCGGTCGCTAATTCTGAAGGTTCTTGAATAACATGACACTGGACTCCAGGTTTCAACTGCCAAACAAATGTATTAAATAGCAAAGGAGCAAGTGAATAATAGCTGGAACACAACCATGGAAATTTAACTCCTTTATAAATTTTTTAGAAAACAGCTTATACCATTTTCAAACAATAACGTGTAAGCACAATACTGTACCATTATAATTGAGCATAGGATGATGGTAGGCGGAACCATTCAATGAGCTGATCTGTGTACTTCTCTACAACACACCCTGTATTGTACCTGTACTTGAAAGGTTGAAGTGTACAGTTGGGGACTACACAATGTGAGGCAGAAGGACATTCACAATCAAGTGTGAAAGGCTGGATAGGAGCCAATTGGAATGTGAGATAATCCACCGGCATGATTGCTAATTTACTGGCTCATTGCTGACTTTCATTTGAACATGGAACATAAATACTTGCATGTAGCTGTTATTTATAGCATGCAGTTGGAATATCTTAGCATGCTGTAAACTAAATGTGTTGCTAGTGAGGCAAGTAGTGCCAAGACTTGGAGGATGCCGATTGGGACAGATTAGCTATGTTCTGGTTTGCCTTCCATTGTGAAATTGAAACTGATATCACCTGATGAGATGACGTGGACTGTTAACATTTTGGTCAGACTGCACTGATCTCTTTTGTTTCATTTATGGGGGAATAAAATACTTCTTGCATTTCTAAATTAAGTTTTGAAGAAAAGAAGCCTACATTACGTCTGTAGCACCAGACCACCCATCTTCTTTTGGCCAGCTGGGTGACTGACACAAGCGGATAGTTATCCATATGTTTAAGAGTCTCTAACCAGAGATATCTACACCAATAGATCTTTTGTTTGCCTTTTGAGTCAGCTGTGGCTCAGTGGATAGCACCCTCGCCTCTGAGTCAGAAGGTTGTGGGTTCAAGTCCTACTGCAGGGACTTGAGCATAAATTCTAAGTTGACACTCCAATGCAGTGCTGAGGGAGCGCTGCACTCTTGGAGGTGCGGACTTTTGGATGAGACGGTAAACCGAGGCCCCGTCTGCGCTCTCCAGTGAACGTAAAAGATCCCATGGCACTGTTTCGAAGAGGAGAAGGGGAGTTATCTCTGGTGTTCTGGTCAATATTTATATCTCAATCAACATAACCAAAACAGAATATCTGGTCATTGTCACATTGCTGTTTGTGGGAGCTTGCTTGTGCGCAAATTGGCTGCCGCGTTTCCTACATAAGTAACTACACTTCAATAGTACTTCATTGGCTGTAAAACAGTGATATGTCCGGTGGTCGTGAAAGGGGCTATATAAATGCAAGTCTTTCTTTTGATGTGGCACACACTCTCCCCAAGGGGTCACCCCATTTAGCCAAGTCTTTCCACATAGTCACAATTTTCCAGTCCAGCCAACATTCTTGTAAATCTCCTCTGCACTCTTTCCAGTGCAATCACATCTTTCCTGTAACGTGGTGACCAGAACTGCACACACTACTCCAGCTGTGTCCTAACCAGTGTTTTATACAGTTCAAGCATAACCTCCTTTAATTGTATTCCATGCCTTGACTAATAAAGGCAAGTATTCCATTTGCCTTCTTAGCCACCTTATCTACCTGGCCTGCTACCTTCAGGGATCTATGGACCTGCACTCCAAGGTCCCTTTGTTTCTTGACACTTTTCAGTATCGTTTTAAATTGTAACCCTTTGCCGTGTTAGACCTCCCCAAATGCATTACCGCACACTTCTCTGGATTGAATTCCATTTGATTGAATGCCACTGTTCTGCCCACCTGACCAGTTCATTGATATCTTCCTGCAGTCCGCAGCTTTCTTCTTCATTATCAACCACACGGCCTATTTTAGTGTAATCTGCAAACTTCTTAATCATACCCTCAATATTTAAGTCCAAATCATTGATATATACCACAAAAAGCAGGAGACCCAGTACTGAGCCCTGCAGAACCCCACTGGATACAGCCTTCCAGTCACAAAAACACCCATCAACCATTACCCTTTGCTTCCTGCCTCTCAGCCAATTTTTGGATCCAACTTGCCACTTTGCCCTGGATCACATGGGCTATTACTTTCGTGGCCAGCCTGCCATGTGGGACCTTATCAAAAGCTTTGCTAACATCCATATACACCACATGATACCCACTGCCCTCATCAACCCTCCTGGTTACCTCCTCAAAATTCAATCAAGTTAGTCAGACATGACCTTCCCTTAACAAATCCATGCTGACTGTCCTTGATTAATCCATGTCTTTCCAATGAAGATTTATCCTGTCCCTCAGGACTTTTTCCAATATTTTTCCCACCAGAGGTTAGGCTGACTGGCCTGTAATTACTCGGTCTGTCCCGTTCTCCCTCTTTAAACAAAAGGACAACATTAGCAGCACCACACCTATAGCCAGAGAGGACTGGACAATGATGGTCAGAGCCTCTGCTATTTCCTCTTTTGCTTTGAGACCTTGGCGGACGCTAAGCGATTACCAGCCTGGTGATATCTCTGTATAGAGAAGGCTGCTAGCTTTCTGCTATACACCAAAAAACTGATGTGGTGAGAATCTGTGTTCTGTTTCCTTCCCTTCCAACCCCAAATGGAAAATGTTGAAGTGCACCATTTCCTGTGGGTAAGCTGAGGTTTGTGGTTTGCACCATTTTGCTCTCGCTAACCTTAAGGTTCCACATCACATACAACAGGAGTGTACCACCTTACTATGTGTGACGCTCTCCCTCCTACCTTGGCTGAGATCTGCTAATTCTGCACAGACCAGCTATCCATATACCGCAGCTACTCGCTGAACCATAGGGAAGAACTTCCTCATTTTAAGGTGTTTCATTTCCTGTTGAATCAAACATCTAGGTTTTTTTTAACAATTAAACATGATTTTTTTTTGAAAAGCAATATTTAAAATAACGGTTTGAGAAAAACAGTTTCCAGGTCTTTAGGTTACACCTGTAGTATTGAAGTCAAGAGCTGTAACATTCATCTAGTGGGGTGCTACAGGGATCAGTGCTGGGGCCTCAACTATTTACAATCTATATTAATGACTTGGATGAAGGGACCGAGTGTATTGTAGCCAAATTTGCTGATATACAAAGATAGGTGGGAAAGCAAGTTGTGAGGACGACGCAAAGAATCTGCAAAGATAGGCTAAGTGAGTGGGAAAACATTTGGCAGATGGAGTATAATGTGGAAAAATGTGAGGTTATCCACTTTGGTAGGAAAAATGAAACAAATTATTATTTAAATGGGGAGAGATTACAAAATGCTGCAGTACAGAGGATCTGGGAGTTCTTGTACATGAAACGCAAAAAGTTAGCATGCAGGTAGCGAAGGTTTACTATGTTGATTCCTGAGATGAAGGGGCTGTCTATGAAGAAAGGTTGGGCCTCTACTCATTGGAGTTTAGAAGAATAAGAGGGGATCTTATTGAAACATATTTGATTCTGAGGGGGCTTGACAGGGTAGATGCAGAGAGGATGTTTCCCCTTGTGCAAGATGCTAGAACTAGGGGGCATAGTTTCAGAATAAGGGGTCGCCCATTTAAAACCGAGATGAGGAGGAATTTCTTAGGGTTGTGAATCTATGGAATTCTCTACCCCAGAGAGCTGTGGAGGCTGGGTCATTGAATATATTTAAGGTGGAGATAGACAGATTTTTGAACAAGGAGTCGAGGGTTATGGGGAGCAGGCGGGGAAGTGGAGTTGAGGCCAAAATCAGATCAGCCACGATCTTATTGAATGGCGGAGCAGGCTCGAGGGGCCGAATGGCCGACTCCTCGTATTTCTTATTATGTTCATCAAAGTCCCTCCATCACATCAATGGACTGACCCGTATTTATCACTTTCCAATTGCGCCTACTTCTCCAGCGATTTGGTACAAAATTGAGGACAAAATGATACCAGGAATTCTTGGGGAGTTAGAATCTACAATTCTCTCCCCTCGAAGATATTTATTTTCAAAGATTCCTGATTTTTTTTTTTCTTTTTCTGGCTGATCTTTTCTTACTGTTTACTGTGGAATCTTTCTCTCCTTTTTACTGTGGAAATTGGCACAAAAATCAAGTTTATATATTTTTTTTAAAAGGGCAGAGACAAAAAGGTTCAATTATTCGATTGGGACCTTGGATGAAGGTAACATCTGCACATCTCCACGCCGTATTATCCGCAGGCTTACTTGGCGTATTGGTATCTATAGGGAAACGTTGCAGCTTTGCTAAATGCTTTAATATTCTCCTAAATCACCACCTCAATGCTCCTTCCATGACCACCACCACCAGTAACAGACCTTGAAACCAGCAGTACTTGTGCTTTATACAACATTCTCACCAGGCACAGTCCAATAATTGTAAGACCAAACCTATAATTAATTGTACAGCTAACAACCTCTCCATTCAATAGCAAATTTGACACCCACCATTATGCTTTACTGAAATTTTACTGATAACACAGCATTTGCCTAAGTAATAGGCTCTGTGATTTAGCAAGGAGTGACAATGTTTTCATTTTTTTAAATTTCTGCTCTTGCCTTCCTGAAGGTGCTAGCTAACTTTGAAAGAAAGATGAACATAAGAACATGAGAAATAGGAACATAAGAAATAGGCCCCTCGAGCCTGCTCTGCCATTCACAGGTGTTTCAATGATCATGGCTCATCTGACTTTGTGGCCCCAAGTTTCCACATAATTTGCTCCTGATTTTTAGAAGCAACTGGTGGAGAACGGAGTATCTTAGAAATCGCAATTCTCCACATTTAAGTTTTCTGCAGTTCTAGTCAGGTAGAACAGTTTCACTTTTGAACAGAATTTTTGTTTCAAAAGGGGGCGTGTCCGGCCACTGACGCCTGATTTGAAAGTTTCCACATTGAAAACGTACTCCAAACTAACTTAGAATGGAGCAAGTGAAGATTTTTGTAGGCTTGAAAAAACCTTGTCTACACATTAAAAAATCAGGTGCAGGTTACAAATTAGGCGTCGGGAACGAGGTGGGGGGGGGGGGGTGGGGGAAGGGAAGTAATTAAATTTACAATAAATCCTTAGTTATACTTATACAAATATTATACAAATAAATCCAACCTGAATAAAAATGTATAAGCAAAGAAAAGATTAAATAAACCATGTTCCTACCTGTGTGAAAGTGCTTCAGGCAGGCCTTTCAGGCAGCGGTTTGCCGTCGGGACCGACGGACGGCAGGGGGTGAAAACTGCAAGAAGCCTGAGTGCTGATCATGGAAGGGCAATGTGGTTTTATTAAAAAATGTTAAAAATTGAACAGCTACAAAAAATTTGAATAGTCTCAAACAAGTGCATGTGTCCCGTTTATCACAGCCTATCTTTAATTACAGAATGCACTCCCTCACACACAGAAATATCAAGAAAATTAAAATGCAAGCCTTTGCAAGGGTTCAATAAACAAATTTTCACTTTTTCTGCAGCACTTTTTAAAATGGCCGAGTGCCAATGTTTACTTCAGACTGCGCATGCGCAAACGCTACAACGCGCACGCGCAGGGTTGCCGGCACCAAAAAAACTCATTTAAATTGTGCCCGCCCCCTCCTACTTAAAAAATCGGCGCGAGTGGTAGGCTCCGCCCCCTGTGCGCCGCGCCAAGCAGACATCGAGCTGCAAGGCGCTCGAGAATACCGCGGTTTTTTTTTTCAGGCGCCGTTTTCGGCGCGAAATACGGGCACCCAGCTCGGAGGGGCACCTGTTTTGCCGCGTGTGGAAACTTGGGGCCTGAGAATGTAGAGGGATGTGATCGGGACCCAGGAAAGGCGCGAGTTTGGGGCCAGGAGAGGCGAGGGCTCAGGGACATCACGGGCCAGCCCACACTGCGATATGTGCGCGCACTGGGTCCGTGCAGTAGAACTGGTCTCCAGTCGTCTCGGGTAATCCTTGCCACTGGACCAAGACCTAGCTCTGTCAAGCCTGTGTGATGGCTGGTGTGCAACGGCCACCACACGTTTTTAAAAAAAAAAAAAATCCACGCACAGGCATCTTCCACCCTTCAGGATGTAGTTCGGGACCTGGAATATTCGGTCCTTCATTGAAACATTTGTGAACTCATCCCTTTTTGGCGTGGAAGCAAGTCATCCTCGATACGAGGAACTGCCGACGATCTTGGCCTCAGCTCCACTTCCCTGCCCGCTCCCTATAACCCTGGACACTCATCGTTCAAAAATCTGTCTATCTCCATCTTAAATATATTCAATGACCCAGCCTCCACAGCTCTCTGGGGCAGAGAATTCCGAAGATTCACGACTCAGAAGAAATTCCTCCTCATTTCCGTTTTAAATGGGCGACCCCTTATTCTGAAACTATGCCCCCTAGTTCTAGATTCCCCCACGAGGGGAAACATCCTCCCTGCATCTACCCTGTCCAGCCCCCTCAGAATCTTGTATGTTTCAATAAGGTCACCCCTCATTCTTCTAAACTCCAATGAGTAATGACCCAACCTGCTCAATCTTTCGTCATAAGGCGCTATAGAAATGCAAGTCTTTGTTTCTTTGATTAGAACGATGAGGTGGTGTTGCTATTTACGTGGCACTGACAACACTGCAGGGCTTTCTTCTAGTGCCCTGCATCTGCTGTTGCAGCTATATTGTTTTTATAAAAATAATTATTATTTCAGCTTGCAGCAAAGATATAAATAAATAATCTCATGAATGAAGACAGAGAACTAATATTGAATATTTTGCCTGTTTACCCTGAGGAAATTCATTGTAGTTAGAATTAGCCCATCAGCTATTTAACCCAGCTGGTCGCCAGATCTTCCCGAGTGATGAGATACGCACTTCGGCGAAACATCTTTTGATGCTGCGATTGTTCGGAAAGCAGTCCAGTTGCAAAGTGGGACTAATTGGATGGCTCTTCCCAAGAGCCGGCACAGGCACGATGAGCCGAATGGCCTCCTGTGCTGTATGATTCTGTGTTCTGCACAACTGGCCAGTTCCATGTCCATATTTGAGGTTTATAAAGCCCGCTCTCATTAGATCAAATCGCAATTTAAAACTTTACGTAAGAGGAAAGAAATGAACACTTCATTGTCGTGGGTGTGGGACAAACCTGCCAAGCAGCAACACAATCGAACTTTAATAGAACCTCATTAGTAGCGAGAGCAGAATCATCTGGACCTGCTCCAAATAACTAGCTTTCCCAGCGAGCAGCATATGTTTTCCCAATAATATGTGCCTTCCGTGCTCTCTGTCCTCCCTCTTTTGCTTATTAATTGTAAGGGTGGAGTTCAGTTTTATCTGACTGTAAACATAACTCAAATGCACTAATTTATTTTTGTTTTTCTAGTTTATTTTTGTTTTGTGCATTGAATGGTACAATTGGGCTTGAAATGACGTCTGCAGCAATGCTAATGTAATAGCAAATTAAACTTTAATGGTGCGCCAGGTGATTTGTGAAAGTTATCGGGGTCTTTCTGTGTACAGCTTCTGAGTAGCATGAGCATTCGTTTGTAATACATTGATTTATACATCAAGATAGTCATAATTAAGCTAATTCTGTTTTGCATTGAGGCAGGTTAATATACAGGACTGCTGTTGATTTCTGACTCTTGCCAGTGCGTAGCTATTTTGTTTTAAAAAGAGTTGTGATACTCAATAGCTGTAAAAGAAAGACTTGCATTTTATATAGTGCCTTTCACGACCACCGGAGGTCTCAAAGCGCTTTACAGCCAATGAATTACTTTTGAAGTGTAGTCACAGTTGTAAAAGCACCACATGACTACAGAGTATTTGGAGGTTATTTTGATTCTGTGAAAGCAGGAATTACATTCTGTCACACAAGATTTGACTTGCCTGGATAGGCAAAGTTCAGGTTCAATCATTTCTGGCAATCACCTTTTGTACTATGCTACTGGAGGTCTGACCAGTGGGGCAGTTTCAATTTTGCATATCAAATTGGTTATTTAAAATAGATCTGTTTTAATCTACATTTTTCTTTTAAAGAGGTGGGTGTGAAAAGTTTGAAAGAATGATATGATGAGAACAGCAGAAGCAAAGCTTGCATACTTGGTCATGTGGTGTTGAATTGTGAAATGTGTTCGGTGTTCCAGAGAACGTGAATGGATGGAATGAGGCGGGGTGATTTTCTGGTTCCACACTTTAGTTTGCGGCATTGCACGCCAGAATTCATGCACGCGCTGTGCATGAGTTTCTGCCTATTTCTGTTACGTCAGGGGTGAGTCTTGCTGAAGCTGTAAAGTTGTAAAAATGACTCATTTAGAAGTTAATACCAGCTGGGTGCATTGTAATTGATTTAACATTTGGAGATTCTCTGACGTTTACTGCAGCGTCTAGTCTCGGCTGACACCTCAGTGCAGTACTGAGGGAGTGCTGCATTGTTTGTTGGTAGTGCCATCTTTCAGATCAGAGGGCAAGCTGAGAATCCTAGTTCAGCAACTTGTATTTATAAAGCGCCTTTAACGCATGAAACGTCCCAAGGCGCTTCACAGGAGTATTATGAGATTAAAATTTGACACCAAACCGCATAAGTAGAAATTAGCGCAGGTGACCAAAAGCTTGGTCAAAAAGGTATGTTTTAAGGAGCCTCTTGAAGGAGGATAGAGAGGTGGAGAGGTTTAGGGAGGGAGTTCCAGAGCTTGGGGCCTAGGCAGCAGAAGGCACAGCCACCAATGGATGAGCGATTATAATCAGGGATGGGGGTTGTGGTACCGGAGGAGATTACAGAGATAGGGAGGGGCGAGGTCATGGAGGCATTTGAAAACCAGGACGAGAATGTTGACATCGAGACGTTGCTTAACTGGAAGCCAATGTAGGTCTGCGAGCACAGGGGGTGATGAGTGAGCGGGACTTGGTGCGAGTTAGGACACGGGCAACCGAGTTTTGGATCACCTCATAGGGTAGAATGTGGGAGGCCAGCCAGGAGTATGTTGCAATAGTCAAGTCTGGAGGAAACAAAGGTATGGATGAGGGCTTCAACAGCGGATGAGCAGAAGCAAGGGCGGAGACAGGCGATGTTACGGAGGTGGAAACAGGTGGTCTTAGTTATGCTCATGGCACTATTCAGAGAAGAACAAGGAGTTCTCCCGATATGCTGGCCAACTCTATTCTTCCAACCATGGTATCAAAGCAGATTAACTGGTCAAATCTATCACTTGCTTTTTAATGGACATTGCTGTGTGAAAATTGTCTGCTTTGTTTGTCTCTCTAACAATAATGATTGTACTTAAAGTTTCCGTCGGTTGTGAAGTGCTTTTGGACTTGCTGAGGTGCTATGTAAATACAAGTGTTTTTATCCCTTCAATCAATCTCTTTATCGGGAGCATTGATGATTAATTCATTATTTACAACTGAAGTGAAGCAAGGTTGGGCAGGTTCTTCGACCTGCGTGTTGGATACTTAGAATCCTTTTGTCCTTTTGTCCTTCTCGAGTTGAATACTGGCATTCTCAAACTAACCTGATTTAGCCATCTTCCATAGTCTTTAAAAGATTTGCATAACTGTTGCCAACCTGTTCCGCTGAGGTCTCTGCTTTTGACGAGATGTTCTGTGGCACTGCTGGTATTTTGATGCTCGCTTCCATAACTGATTGTGGGGAGAGGTTGGCATTTGAGTGACTGTGCACATATCCTGTATGATTGCTCGTGCGCTCATTTTTATTTTGTTTATATTTAACATTTTTCTTCGATTTAGTAATTTTCCTACTTGGCAGAGGGTATGGCGTTATTGCCACGAGCATTAATTACTGCAGCTACACAGACAGGGTTGGAGCACTGTCCTTGTGGGAGATTTTAAAAGCATTGCCTGGTGGGTTTTGTTTAATGTTCCCTCAGTCTGTTGCTGAGTCTTTGCAGACTCCTTGTGGAAGCTCGTAAATTTGAACCTGTGTGTTAACAACACACCAAAGGCATAGCTACGTACAGCTGCAGCAGGGCTAAGGCTAATGGCTTATCTACATAAGACTGCAGTTATTGAGTGAAATCTGTTGCAGGTGACTTGAGCGGAGGTGTTTGAAGTGACTAGACCACCCGTACTCCCAAGAATGTGATACATAGACTGAAATGTAGCTTTGTTTTAGTGAAGATCAAATATTCACTTCAAACCCCTTCGCAAGCCTATTATCATAGTCTGAGTTGCAGTAATTGTAAATGATTTCAACTCTACCTCTTCTCCTCCCCCCAATCCTTACGCAGAGGCAATCTAAATTGGATGGGCAGGTTCCTCGAGTCGTGTATTGGACAAAGTCATTTTGTCCGACTATATTGGCTTCCTTAAACTGCCCGATTTTCTCCCACCGGCACCCCCCCAGCCACTCCCATACATCATTGCTGCATTATTCTCTCTGGAGAAAGATGTGCAGCCTTCTCGCTGAGCCTATGCTAATAGTGACTCTGGAAGGTCATCAGAATTAGGAGCAGGAGAAGGCTATACGGTCCCTCGAGCCCGCTCCGCCATTCAATAAGATCACGACTGATCTTTGACCTCAACTCCACTTTCCCGTCGGATCCCCATAGCGCTTGATTTCCCGAGAGTCCAAAAATCTATTGATCTCTATTGCCTTGAATATACTCAATGACTCCACATCTACAGCCCTTTGGGGTAGAGAATTTCAAAGATTCACCACCCTCTAAGTGAAGAAATTCCTCCTCATCTCAGTCCTAAATGGCCGACCCCTTATCCTGAGACTGTGACCCCAGCCAGGGGGAACAACCTCTCAGCATCTACAAATGGTTGGGCTTGACTGTCTCGCCCTTTGAGTTCCCTGCATTCTCACTGTGTGTTGAAATGAAGACTTATCGCAATGTCTCTTACTCAAACCTACTCTTAAGCAGGAATCTCAAAACTGTGCGCTCCTTACCTCCCTCGGTATTCCCTGCCTCCGACATGCATGGAGTCATCTAACCACTACTTCATGACATCATCCCCTGTTTACTCTTCCACTGTCTCCAACTAAGGTGGTGTCCTATATTATAGGTCTTGGCCATTTACCTCGTGATCTCAATTAAAAAAAATATTACACCTGAGATCACCAGTGCATTGTGTGGAAAACTGAGGGAGGGGGCAGAAGCTAACTACCAAGTCTTACTAGATCACTGATGTGCAGAACTGTTGGATAAGCTACAGTTACTGTGGGGGGAAAAAAAAAATTACACTTATTTTTAAGTTCATTTGATTCCTGTACCAGAGTACAAAGAACAGTGTGTCTCCTGCCAAGAAACTATTGTATAATTCTGGTGCTGCTTGTGGCCACAACATGGGCTACAATACTTGTACAATTTTGTTGAGTGCACATGTTGGAAAATGTCCTATTAATAATATACATCTAAGTTATGTTTCATGGGGGGAGCTTCACTTGGTCCCTCTCTAGCCGTGTGGCTGAGATTGGAAATGCAATATCATGGGAGATTGAACCTGTGCATTCAAAATGCCTTGGACTCTATTTCTGAAAAGTCACGGCATTGAAAAATGTTATTAATGGACAAAGGAACCCTCCTGGAACAAACTTAGGGTCAGGACTGAGTGTTGCATGCACAGTTCATTTAAGACAGCTAGGTATTTTTCTCTGAGCATAATTTAACAAATGCACAAGGTATTATTTTGGTACAGGTTCACTTGCCCATAATGTTGAGTTCCCAATCTTGGCCACAATGCTATGAGGAGGAATTGGGTGCACTTTTTAAAGAAAGAACATTTTTGGAAATAAAAACAGAAAATGCTGGAAATACTCAGCAGGTCAGGCAGTATCTGTGGAGTGAGAAAGAGAGTTAACGTTTCAGTTGATGCCCTTTTTTCAAAATTTCTGTCTGTTATTTCTGTTACAGGGGTATGGAATCATGCAGCATTTTTCTGAATTGGCTTTACATGATTGGCAACCACATAACAGACTCTGGTTTTTAGACTAGAGTGACCTACATTGGGTCCCGGTCCAGCAACGCCTCAATTTTAAAGTTCTCATCGTAGTGTTCAAATCCCCCATGGCCTCCCTTCTCCTCCAGCTCTACAATCCTCCGAGATTGCTGTGCTCTTCCAATTCAGGCCTCTTGTACATCACCAATTTCCTTAATCCCTTCATTGGCCTTCAGCGGAGGCCCTGAGGTCTGGAATTCCCTCTTTGCCTCTCTAGCTCTAATTGAGGTGTATAAAATAATTAGGGGCCTAGCTAGTGGATAGGAAGGACCTATTGCCCTTAGCAGAGGGGCCAACAACCAGGGGGCATAGATTTAAAGTGCAGATTGAACCTCCCTTATCCATCCTCGGGATCTGACCTGTTCTGGATAAGGGGTTTTTCTGGACGCGGGGCAGTACAGGTACTGAGCAAGGGGATATTGGGGCTGGGAGTGCGGCAGAGAGATCATTGGGGGGCAGCGGGGTGCATCGCGGGGTCAGGCCAGCGATTGCGGGAGTCTGTAGTGAGGAAGGATTTCAATTTGTTTAATTTGTTCATGTCGGAGCACATGCGCCACCTGGTGGCCGGGAATGGTTTCGGACGAGGGGTGGTTCCGGATGAGGGAGTTCTAGATAAAGGAGGTTCAACCTGTAATTGGTAGGAGGTTTAGAGGGGATTTGAGGAGAATTTCTTTTCACCCAGAGTGGGGCGGGGGGGGGGGTGGGGGGCGGGCGGGCGGGGGCGCGGGTTCTGGAACTTACTGCCTGAAATGGTGGTAAGATGTAGAAACCCTACAGCATTTTAAAAGTACTTGGATGGGCACTTGAAGTGCCGTAACCTACAGGGCTACAGACTAAGAACTGGAAAGTGGGATTAGGCTGGGTAGCTCTTTGTCAGAAGGCATGGACACGATGGGCAAAATGGCCTCCTTCCGCGCTGTAATGTTCTATAATTCTAAAGTCGAAGAGTAGACTATATAGATTTAATGTATGGTTTCTGAGGAATGAACAGTATGACAGATCCTTTACTAATGTTAAACCTCTGGGAGCTGTGCATTTGTTAAATGATGTTCAGAGGAAATTCTGGCATATGTCCCAGTGGTGTATTAGTGCAGGACATTCTCTTCAGTTTAATCAAAGACTATTGGTAGTGGTTTCATCTATAAAAAGTGACCTTAATTCATTAGTTGTGGTTTTGTGTCAGAATGACATTTAACGGCAATGTATTTTGGAAATATTGTAGATAAGGAAGAGTGTTTATTTCGGGTGTTTTGAAAGGAAAGGGTCACTGATGCCCCTAACCACTCCTGTGAGTTTTTGCTAGTGGTTCGGAATGATTGCAGGGAATGAGGAAATCTGACAGTACTGGCCATATATTGCCAACTATCACCAGGGTCTTGGTGAAGTGGGACACTGGGTGTGTTCCCAGTGCACTTAAACTCTGCTTTTTGAAACAAAACACTGTGGTATGATTCTAAATATTGGTCTTCCAAAATTGGAATATGTTGAGTGGAAAAAATGTTCTGGGTGAATTACTGCTGGCTACAGATGAAGTACTGCTGATTACAGGCCTATTGGTGGTGACGGGGTACAATCTGAAGTGATAAATTAAAGGCATAATACAAGAGCCATTTAAACAAAGTGCACCACCTTGTGTGAAATTCCTTACAATGTGTTATTACAAGACATTGAATAAGCCTGGTGGTTATATCAGTGGTGTCATGAATCACATGCTACGGTGTGGGCGATGCAGTATGTAGGATTAATGATTGCAAGCACTTGCTTAATGCATGAACCATTGAGTGACCTCCAGGTGAGTGGCTCACAAGCCTGAATATTGAGTAGGTCGCACATTTGCCCATGTTCTTTTCTTGTTATAAACACCGCTTATGAGATGGTTTCGCCAGTAATTAGTATACCTTGTATTCATTACAGTATTGGCGTGACGTAGCTCGGAGTGCTTGTTTCGGTAGTCTAGTATCGGACATGTGGACAATGTGGCCAGCCCATCGAAACTGATCGAGTGTGGTTAATACCTCGATGCTGGGAATATTGGCCTGAAAGAGAACGCTGACATTAGTGCGCCCATCGTACAATAGTGCGAGTGTAGAAATAATATTACAACCGCATGTATCGTACTCTTAAGTTGGTTAAGTGTAAATATTTCATTGGTATTGAAATGCCCTTTTGGTATTCAAAACATTTATGGGTTTATCATAAGGACACTGTACTGTGAATTAAGGAATCATCTCCCTCCTATGTGGTGCGAGATAAGATTAGAACCCAGGGAGTTAAGTTTCGGCCTGAGTTGCTCCTATTTTTTTGGAGCAACTGGTTTAGAATGGAGTATCTTAGAAATTGCAATTCTCGGCATTTAGTTTGCTCCAGTTCTAGTCAGTTAGAACAGTTTCATTTTGGAACAGGTTTTTTTTTTCAAAAGGGGACGTGTCCGGCCATTTACGCCTGTTTTGAAAGTTTAGGCAGTGAAAACTTACTCCAAATTAACTTAGACTGGAGTAAGTGTAGATTTTTGTACGCTCAGAAAAACTTTGCCTACACTTAGAAAATCAGGCGTAAGGAAGAGAGATGGGGTGAGGGGAAAAGGAAGTTTAAAAACATGAAACACATCACTTTTACAAATAAAGAGCCATCATCAATAATAAATGATAAATAAATCAATCAAATCAAAAAGAATTAAAGAAAAAAATAAGCATTTAAAAATCAATAAATAAAAAATTAAGTTTCTACTCGCTGACTGCAGCACCGGGAGCCCTCCAACAGCGTGCTGGGACCGCCCCCCCCCCCCCCCCCCCCCCAAGCAGTGTGTGTGTCTCTGTTTCTGTCAGTGTCTTTCTGTCTGTCTGTTAGTGTCTGTGTTTGAGGGAGGAGGGAGGAGGAACGGGGGAACGGGCCCGGCCGACGAGAAGAAGCTGGGCCGAAGACTTCGGGCGGGGCCCGCCCCCAGCAAGATGCCGGGCAGGCAGGCCCCACCGAAGGAAGAGGGAGCAGACCGGACCTGAAGGGGGAGCCGGGGGGGGGAGCGGATGGCAGCGGGGAGGGAGCTGGGGCGGATGGCAGCGGAGCGGGAGCTGGAGTGTGGGGTGGGGGGGGGGGGGGGGGGGGGGCGCGTGAGAGCCAGAGGAGGGGGGGAACTGGAGCCAGAGCAGGAACTCGAGGAGGGAGGTCCGATCTTCACCGCCCCAGTGAGCCCGTTCGGCCAGGGCTAGGGGCGGCGTGCTTCGAGCCCCTCCCACATAGTTTCTGGCGCCTGGAGCTACTGCACATGCGCGCACTCTAATGCGCATGTGCAGAGGTCCCGGCACTGTTTTCAGCGCTGGGATCTGGCTCCGCCCCCCCACAGCTCGTGCTGTGCCGCGCCGAGGCCTGGATCGACCTGAGGGAGTGGAGAATACCGAGAAGTTTTCGGCGCGGGTTTGAGCGCGGAAATCGGTCGTGGGGCTGCGCCGTTCTAGGCGTGGCCCGAAACTTGACCCACAGAAGAGGAATTGCAATCTCCCATGACCAAACAAATCAGTATTAAAATGGTTAGCATATTAAGTAGCTAACCAGTGGTAATGGCAAATTTTTGTTGTTGACATTTTTGATGTCTGTCCAGTTGGTTTTTGGTATGAGGACAGACAGAGTGTAGTAATGCAGGTTGGTAAGTGGGTGAAAGGTGCTCGCTGATGGTACGCAGTGCTATATGCAATGTAAGCATTCATTGGGGAAATGGCGATGCAGAGATTCTGGTCAAAGTAAAATTTAATTGTAAGCAGTACATTTTTTTACCTTGTGTGACTGGATTTCTTGTGCCTTTGCTTAGTGAGTCAGATAACACTGGCCCTCTTTAGATGTGCACTCCATCTTATATTTTAAACTTGTTAACTTCTTAAGCTCAAGATACACATCATTAGGATATGCACAATGAACCAGATTGGAGGTAGGTCCCTGACACTTTTGGGCAGAGGTGGTTTTCAGCATTGGGTGCTTCAGGAAGAGGGGAAGGGTTGTGAGATTTAGCAGCGTACAGGGTAGGGCCCCTGGAGTTGGAAGTGTAACAAGTGGCCTCCACAGGATTGGAATGACTCAAGGTCCTGTTGTCTGGCACAATTGCAGAGGTAAGTATCTGCGTCTGGCAGCACGGGGAAGTGGATTCTAATTTTGAGCATTTCTGATTACGTATAATCACTTAACCATTGGTGGCCGTGCCTTCTGTTGTCTAGGCCCCAAGCTCTGGAGCTCCGTGCCTAAACCTCTCAGCCTCTCTATCTCTCCTTCCTCCTTCAAGACATTCCTACCTCTTTGACCAAGCTCTTGGTCACCTGCCCTAATTTCTACTTGTGTGACTTGGTGTCAAATGTTTATCGCATAACACTCCTGTGAAGCGCCTTGGGGCGTTTCACTGTGTTAAAGGCGCTATATAAATACAAGTTGTGTGTAAGGGCAAGAGATCTGAGAGTACGGAGGAAGCTTGCCACTGGGAAAGGAGAGAACAACCCCAGGTGGAGGTGTAGAGACCTGGGGCTGGAGCAGGGTGTGGAGGGAGAATCCCCAGGGGAAGCTTGGGGGTGGGGGAGGTTAGCAGCAGCTGGGACTGGCCGAAGGCAAGGCGGCTGAGGTGGGTTTAGGATTACTGACCCTCCAAGGTTGTCTTCGAGTCTGCAGGAACTAAAGATTAGTCTTTGACACTGCTGTGAGCAATGGGGAGAAAAATCATAGATCACTTCTTCTTTGTTTATTAGTTCTAAAGATATTAGACTTGGGGGTTAAAAAGAAGGACTGTTTGACTGGGTGGGGCGGTTGGAGGCAGCAGTTCATATGATGAAACTCTCTGGACTCGGGTTGGATGGCTCTGTCAAAGAAGGTGACTTGTGGGTTGAAAGGTAAGGAATATCCGTGGGCATTTTATTTAAAATAAAATGGAAGTGTAATTTTTCTTAAATGGCAAAATTTAGTTGAAGCCGATGAACATCCCAAGCTGAGATAATAAATATCCAATAGAATATTTCCACATGCGCGAAGGAAATCTTTGGGCTGGCAGTGCACATGGGTCTCAAAAATGGCTACTCAACAGTGCCATACCTTGGAGAGCAAGAATTGTAGGATTCAATCAGTGGTAGGTAAATTCAATAGGAAAACAGCCAAGCGCGACCTTCCAATGTGACGTCGCCTATGCCTGTGACAAAATGTTACGGAAAGCAAGTGTTACACACGAGGAAGTCTGACCGGACGCAAGGCATGTAATAGAAATAGATTGTGTTAGCTACACGAAGCATTGAACACTAACGATTAAAATAGTGCGTGAAACTATTCCTGTTCATCGCAGACTGCTGTTGTCTGGTGAAATGATGCAGGTTTTCACACTCACCATTTGCCATGTTGGAAATTCAAGGGAAATTGAAAACCTTCATTTGTTGTTGTGAAACTGCAGACGGAACTTGAAATTTGAAAGACTTGCATTTATATAGCGCCTTTCACGACCACTGGATGTCCCAAAGTGCTTTACAGCCAATTAAGTACTGTTGGAGTTTAATTACTGTTGTAATGTGGGAAACGAGACAGCCAATTTGTGCACAACAAGCTCCACAAACATGTGATAATGACCAGATAATCTATTTTTGTTATGTTGATTGAGGGATAAATGTTGGCCAGGACACTGGGGATAACTCCCCTGCTCTTCGAAATAATGCCATGGGATCTTTTATGTCCACCTGAGAGAGGAGACGGGGCCTCGGTTTAATGTCTCATCTGAAACACAGCACCTCCGACATACAGTGCGGCGCTCCCTCAGTACTGCCCCTCCGACAGACAGTGCGGCACTCCCTCAGTACTGCCCCTCCGACAGACAGTGCGGCGCTCCCTCAGTACTGCCCCTCCGACAGACAGTGCAGCGCTCCCTCAGTACTGCACTGGGAGTGTCAGCCTAGATGTATGTGCTCAAGTCCCTGGAGTGGGATTTGAACCCACAACCTTCTGACTCAGGTGAATGTGCTGCCCACTGAGCCATGGCTGACACACAATTTTTAATTCCATATACTTTGAAATAAAGATCAAAAATGGTTGTCAGTTGCAGAACACCACGAGGTGAATATTACAAAAATGTACAAGGAACTGCGTGTGACATTTCTTGCCGAAGAGGATATGAAATTCATGGAACTAACCGTGTCCATTGTCTTTCAAGAAAACGCTGGTCCCAAACTGTTAATTGCAGAGACATATCTCCTGTTTTCTTTTGCAGTTTAATTTGGCTGGTATTTTGCATGTTTCCTAGGCAGGGCTGCTCTCTCAATGGCATTGGTTGTTTTAGCCGATGTGTGCATAATGTATGCTGAATTTGCTGGCTGGTTACCTGTTTGTCTTCTATTGTGATGGCAGAAGAACTTTGTTCTCAAATCAGGTTGTAATCATTCTCTTGCGAGGGCAGAATGGAGATAAATTTTCTGTTCAGGTTGGGTTTCCAGCAACTTGGAATCTCTGAGTGTTGATAGAATGGGGGCCGTTTCCTTGCACATCCTTTTGGTCGTTTGGTCAAAAAGCAGTAATTGCCATTGTGTCCATGAGTACATGTTCAAACAACAATGTCTGTTTGCTTTCTTGGAGGACAGCATGGGAGTGTGAAGAGGAAAAAAAATGATTAAAATGGCTAGTATTAAAGAAACACACAATGCAATATTTTAACATTGTGTGTGGAAGCTGTTTTTGGCGGTTGGGAAGTGGGTTACAGCAAAAATATATCTCGCTTCAATACCGAGCGCCCCATGTTTGGGAAAACAGCAGTAATCTACTCCAGTGGAATCTAATAAAGGAAAAACTGTACTGTTTCTTTCTTGCAACTGTATAAATGAAATAGTAGGAATAATTTGGGGAAAGTAGTTTGGGGTTTGGGTTCCCACCCATTATGCCCCAAGGACTGAGTTGCCAAGTTTTACTGAGATGCTGAATGAAGGACGGGTGCTTTTTCCCGGGAATTCATTCCTGGGCCTTGACTTCTGGCAGCCAGCTTCAGACTGGTACTGGTAAGGACAGGGTTTCCAATCAGCTCAATGAATTTGTTCTCAATATCCTTGCTCAGAGCATGGTCTAAGACGGCAGTTGGATCAGTCTACAGTTTAAAGTAAATGCATTTGGTGCATGATTCCTTAACACAAACTCATCAGATTTTTTTTAAATAGGTAAAAATGTTTACTGCTGGAGAAGATTTCAAGCAAACATTGTTCCTATCTTGGTTTTGGTCTCTTCACCACTTGTCCTTCTGATCCTGCTTCAGTCCTGCAGCCATGAGCTCCTTGTTGTTTACCGTTCCATGGGCCCTATTTCACCTCCAGCACCTCTCGCCAGTGGCCATTTCTCATGTGTAAGGTTAAAATGTGGATGTTGGGGGTGCTCTTGAACTATTGAGGCTTCTGGATTGAGTCTTGCCCTGTTCTCGTTTGTGCCCCCGAGTACATGTATTAGTATGGGTCGTGATCACAAGTAGGAACATGAGTAGTTTTTCTGTTCGCGGGGTTCTGAGCCCAGTCGTATTGCCCCACCACACCCCGACTGAGATCAATTAGCTCAGCACAGACTCAGGATTTAATTCAACATCTGCCTGGGATGTGGTTTAGTTACTCACTGGCTTTACGAGAGGATCCATTGGCAGGCTCCCAATTTTAAGTTTTTAATTTGTTAATTTCCTTTTGTTTCCCCAAGAATATTTCCCATTCCAACCCTGCGTTTTTTTATAGCCTGTACTGTGTGACCTTATCAACTGTATAAACAAAGATTTTATTAAAATATTCAATATCCCTCTCTCATACACACACTAATTGTGTGGCCGTCATCATTACTTTGGGAATTGCAGCTGGAACAAAGCTTAAAACATGAAAGGATTTGTTAACTAGTTTGAAATTTATTTTGGAGGGAATTGAAAGAAAGCTTGTGCATATTTATAGTCATTTTTTCCCCATCTGGTATTTACAATGAAAAGTCAAAAATCTTAACCATAAAGCCATGCTTATGTGATGATGTGTATTGCCTCTCTATATAAAAAAAGAAGTGGTTTTCCATGGGAGTGGGAAGTACATTTGACCTATTAAGTGACTGAATTAATGCTCCGATTAAGCAGAGCACATCGACCTTTGTAACTGCACCTGTATATTCGCCTCTGGCCACTCTCTCTTCTCTTTTCCCCCCCCCCCCCCCCCCCCCCCATATTTCATCAGAACTCAGCAATGTTTCATCTCAATGATTGGCTAAATGAATTGTGAGAAAGCCTTTCATGGTATGAATTCAGAACCTGCTTTTCCCTTTCCAACGAGAGCAAATGCAAGCATGTTTTTCAATGAGAAAGAAAGCTTTGCATTTACATAGCGCCTTTCACCACTACTGGACGTCTCAAAGCGCTTTACAGCCAATTAAGTACTTTTGGAGTGTAGTCACTGTTATAATGTAGGAAACGTGGCATCCAATTTGCGCACAGCAAGCTCCCACAAACAGCAATGTGATAAAGACCAGATCATCTGTTTTTTTTTGTTATGTTGATTGAGCAATATTGTCCAATATTTGAGGGATAAGTCTCCTGCTTTTCTTTAAAATAGTGCTATGGGATCTTTTACATTCACCTGAGAGGGGAGACAGGGCTCCGGTTTAACGTCTCCTCTGAAAGACGGCACCTCCAACAGTGCAGCGCTCCTTCAGTACTGCAGTGGGAGTGTCTGCCTGGATTTATGCGCTCAAGTCCCTGGAGCGCGGGACTTGAACCCACAACCTTCGGACTCCGAGGCGAGCATGCGATCCACCACTGAGCCAAAGCTGACACTGAATATTTAAATATTTTTATTCCCCCCCCGCCCCCCGCAAAAATGCTGCAAGCTGCTGGAACACCATTACATGAGGCCGTGCCATCGTGTGATGAAGGTTTGATTGCCCCTTCACTACAAAGTTCCCAGTGTTAGTTGAGATGTTGAAGGGGAGAAAGGATAAGTTTGTGGGGTGGGATGTGCTCTCCGTGCTGTTTCTGCGCACCACCTTGTGGCATTAGCAGAGGTCTAGATGTAGGTTGCCCAAACCTTCCATCAAAAAGCACTTTTTTGTATTTTGTAATCGCAAAATCAGCACCCCCTATAATCAAGCAGTCTCGTGGTCGCCGGATTGAGCCCGCCTGACCGTTTCCCTGCCAGCGAATGATCGAATGATGGGCTGTTTTGTGCTGTTGACTTGTGCACTGAGCGATGGATCGAGACCACTTCACTCATCTCATTGAGGACCTTTACTGGTGGGCAGAAGGGAATTGGCTCCACTTTGGATTTAAACTCAGCCAGGTGAGCGACACATCATTGTCTCTCTCTGGCAGTATGAATTTGATAGAGGAAAGTGAGCTGTCCTCCATCTATTCAGTTTCAATGAATAAATTGCCTGCTGTCTACAAACCCTCATTGCTATTCAGTAGCAATCACTAATGCCGCCGTCTGGCTTATACATACCTGATCCGAGCATAACTCTGTTTCAAGCATGAAATTCCAATCTGCAGTTCCCATTGGCTAGTTTTAGATGGAAATCCTGATTGTGCATAACCAGGTTTGCCAAGCATGGATTATTGAGACCTTTTTTTTTTAAAGAGAGGCCAATTTCTACTTGTATCTTGAATCTTCCTACATTACGACAGTGATGACACTTCAAACAGTTCTCAATGGGAATGTAAAGCGCTTTAGGGTGTCCTGAGGTTGTGAAAGGCCTTGTATAAATGCAAATCCTTTTTTTAATATCTTGCAGTGTTACTAATTTTAGATGGAAATCACCTTACTATAGAGGTGAGGATGTTGGCACTTTAGCACATCGTGCTGTGGATTAGTAGGTTTGTGCACCTGACCTTGGCTGCACTGTCTGGGGTCGTGCTCCATAGCCCCTGCAGCTGTGGCTGGAATGACTGTTGTTGTGCACCATCTAGTGGTCAGTTTAGCATTCCTGGCTGGGCAATGGGGGCAGGGAAGAAAGAAATGGTCAGCAATTGGATGCAAGTGGGCCAAGTGAACCCGGTAACAGAATTACATTTACATCAAATGACAAAGCATGTGTGAGATAAATTTGGTTTGAAATACATATCCGCATTTCACAGGATCCTTTTGAACAAGAAACAGACAGAGAAAACTTTATGCACTCGTGTATAAATAATGTTATCAACGCATTATAGTATGCATCTGTTGTCCAGGACCCAGCTTTTCCTGGATCCCAAGGGCAACTGTCGGAAGTGCAGAAACCTAGGCCTCCTCCTCTTGGCCATCCGGCCATGACCAGCAGCACTCGGGTTCAGTAAAAAGGGGACAATGGTGTTTGGGGGGTCACTGTGTGAGACCTCCCAGAGCCTGAGCATCAATATAAAAATACAATCAATTCCATCTATCTGGACTGGATTTACAGTCCACTGCAGCTATGGCTCAGTGGGTAGCACTTTCGTCTCTGAGTAAGGTTGTGGGTTCAGGTCCCACTCCAGAGACTTGAGCACAAAACTCTAGGCTGATACTCCAGTGCAGTGCTGAGGGAGTGCTGCACTGTCAGAGGTACCGTCTTTCGGATCAGATATTAAACCAAGGCCCCGTCTGGCCTCTCTGGCAGATGTAAAAGATCCGGTGGCAATATTTTGAAGAGGAGCAGTGGAGTTCTCCCTGGTGTCTTGGTCAATATTTATCCTTCAATCAACATCACTAAAACAGATGATCTGGTCATTATAACGTTGCTGTTTGTGGGGTCTCGCTGGGTGCAAACTGGTTGCTGCTTTTCCTGACATGACAACAGTGAACACTTCAAAATTACTTAATTGGCTGTAAAGCAATTTGGGATGTCCTGGGTTCACGAAAGGCGTTATAGAAATGAAAGTCTGTCTTTCTTTGAAGTAATTTCTTTTCGTGAAAATCATTAGTTATTTAGAGAAAGAAAGACTGCATTTCTATAGCGCCTTTCATGATCATGAGCCAGGTACAGTACTTTTTGACGTTTGGACACTGTTGCAATGTGGGACTATTTGACATAGAACAAAATGTTGTTTTTTTGGGGGGAGGGGGGCGAATTGCCTGTGTAGAATGGGGCAGATAAAACCTGCTTTTCATCTTTGCTCTGCCTCCGGTGTATTTTGCAGCTGACTATATTATGTTGGGAAAACCAGTTTTTACCCTATGAATATTAATACATTTCAAACAGGTGCAGTAACAAGATATACTGTTTATTATTCTGAGAGTCACTCATACAGTAGCAGAATTTTTACCGTAGATTTTATATATTAAAAGTACAAATATTTACTTTGTGCACTTCGATATTAAAATGTTCTGAAGAGGTGCAATACAGTTCTTGCAAAAAGTATAATTGTGGTTGAGATTGGAGAGGGTCTCCCTGCATTCTGTTCATCGTACAATGTCCGAATATTTGTACTTGCTCAGGCCTGAGTCCATTCTTCCTTCATTCAAATCCGTTCTCAAGGAAGGTCAATACTGGGATCCTGAAATAACAGCAACGTGCTGGAAATCCACTGCAAGTCAAATATGAGATGGAAATATAGTTAGCTGTTTTGATGACATGTCAGTGTGTTGATGAATAGTTAATATTTCTCTGACTGATCTATGTTAATCCCAACATATTCCAATTCTCTATCTGATTTCCAGCATTCAGTTCTTTTTATCTCTATCTGGAACCTGAAACTGTTCATGGGTCAAATTCTGTGGGTTGGGAAAACAGTAAGTAAAAAGAAAAGACTTGCATTTATATAGTGCCTTTCACGACCACCGAACATCTCAAAGTGCTTTGCAGCCAATGAAATTATTTTTTTGGAGTGTCTTCACTGCTGTAATGTGGGAAACACGGTAGCCAATTTGCACACAGCAAGCTCCCACAAACAGCAAGGGGATAATGACCAGATAATGTGTTTTTAGTGATGTTGATTGAGGGATAAATATTGGCCCCAGGACACCGGGGAGAACTCCCCTGCTCTTTTTGGAAATAGTGCCCTGGGATCTTTTACGTCCAACTGAGAGCAGACGGGGCCTCGGTTTAATGTCTCATCCAAAAGACGGCCCCTCCGACAGTGCGGCGCTCCCTCAGCACTACGCTGGGAATGTTGGCCTAGATTATGTGCTCAAGTCCCTGGAGTGGGACTTGAACCCCCAACCTTCTGACTCCGAGGCGAGTGTGCTACTCACTGAGTCACAGCTCAGTTATGTGTTAGCTTGGCTCCGTTGGTAATGCTCCTTTTTAGAGGTTTTGAGCCCATACCAATGTCTTTGCTGCCATTCCAGTACACTATTGAGAGAGTGCTGCATTGTCAGAGGTGACTGCTGATAGCACATTAAATGCAATAGAAAAGTTCCTGTAGTGGCATTGGCAAATGCCCCTGGGAGCAGAGGTAAGGAGCAAATGTGATTTACTCGCAATATCAATGCTTGGCCTATCAAAATGTAGGTCCACCACTGCCCTAGGGTAATGAAAAGATGGTTACTAAGACAACATAGACCAAAGATTAAGGGTCTGTTGGAGAGTGTTGACTTTCTTTCCCTCCCTGTAAATCCTAATGAATAGTCTTTTGAAGGCTGAGATTAACCTCCTACCACTCCTTGAATTTGTGAGGTGTATTCATTTTTCCTTTTCTGTGGTATTCCTTATGCTCCCGTGACGTCCTATGTAGCTAGGTCAGACTTTATCTTGTGTGATCTTGTATTGAAATTTATAAATGTGATGCTTAAGTAGAGTGCAGATGTTTCTTTTAATGCAATTGGCATTGGTTGCATTTGTTCCCAGCAGAGAATTCGAAACTTCTTTCCCTTTGATTAGTAAAAATGATGTGCAGCTGTCTGCCAACATGCTCATTAAAGCGCACATTTTTAAAATGTGGCCCGTACCCTCTGGGTGATCTCCAGGGGCTGTGAGGGTATCAGATTTCAGTAATTTTCTGTATTTGTTGACCTAACACACACACACACTCATTAATAAAACATGTTTTTTTACAATGATAGCGCTGATTTCCTTTGGGTCGTTGTCGCTGTCTGTCTGAAGCGAGGGCAGGGGATCCTGGGAATATTCGCGTTTGCCCCGGGAGTTTATTAGTATTCCCCACCCCTCCCCCACACAGGAAAGCTTCAAATAAGGCAGACATTTTCTTACCTGCCCTGGGACCCGTGAAGTTATGTCTTTATTTTAATACCCCACAGTACGTTTGCACACCTGCAGTCTTCAAAATAGGATTTGCAAATTCTGCTCCTACCTGTTTTGTTTTCAACACGGTTTCAGTGAACAAGTCAACTTGAGCCAAATGTGAAAGGTGGGGGGGGGGGGGGGGCGCGGCTGGTGCGAGACTTCAAAAATAGAGATTTTGCCAGCGTCTAAATCCAATATGTAAGAAGAGACCCTTTCGATAAGCTGGCCACAACACTGAACAGCCACCATTATTTAATGAAATGAAACCTTATTGTGGCTTGGAAGGCCGAGAGAAATGAGAGGCAGTGGGATTGTGCCAGTTCTGGTGAAGCTCCGTACGCTTGTTAACGAAGTCTGGAGGCTGGAGCAAGCCTGTCAGTTCTGTCACCTCATCTGCTGCCTTGAAGTAATTCTATTATATTCTGCGTCGCTCACTCAATGAGCAGAAACTCTGAACGAGGTCAACTGTGCACAAGCCATTCTGTCTAGTAATGCTGACTGCTCTGCGCAAATTATATTTAATCTTGTGATGTGAATTATTCAGACGTGCATGCCATGACCGACTTAATTTTTATATGGATATTTCCTCTTTTACTTTGCATCAGTGGCCTCCCGATCAGATGAAAAACATAGTCCAACAAATCACCTCTACTTTATATTTCTTTCGCTATGCTGTGTAATGCCAGCCTTTGTTTTAATCCCAGCTTTGCAATAGTAGAATCCTTCATGCCTGACTTCACTGTTGGATGCTATTAATGGATTTGATATCATTAGTGCATGCAACAGAAAAGAGAGCTGGAATTATGAGAATTCCAGCAGAAGCATTGCTAATCCATCCTTGAATTCCCATGCAGTCTTTGCACTTGCGTTTTTGCAAAACTCAGTGTGCAACATCCTCACTGACACTTGGGAGTCCCTGGCCAAAGACCGCCCTAAGTGGAGGAAGTGCATCCGGGAGGGCGCTGAGCACCTCTCGTCTCATTGCCGAGAGTATGCAGAAACCAAGCGCGGGCAGCGGAAGGAGCGTGCGGCAAACCAACCCTTCCCTCAACGACTGTCTGTCCCACCTGTGACTGGGACTGTGGCTCTCGTATTGGACTGTTCAGCCACCAAAGAACTCACTTCAGGAGTGGAAGCAAGTCTTGCTCGATTCCGAGGGGCAGCCTATGATGATAATGATGCACTTGCATACTGGGAAATGTGTTGTGTTGCAGACCTTTTATAGCCCTCATCTTGATGGACAAAGGGTTGGGTATCAAACCCCTCCTTGGAGAAACGTTTTCCCCCAGTCACTACTGGCAATAAAGACAAAGTGTTGTTACCACTGGCACTTCAGTTGGATAAACCACTGGCGGGGGCAGGCTGAGCTCTCGGCCCACACGGAGCTAGTCTGCAAGAACGATCCCGACAAAGTGCCATAACCTACAGGGCTACGGACCAAGAGCTGGAAAGTAGGATTAGGCTAGATAGCTCTTTGTCGACTGGTGCGGACACGATGGGCCGAATGGTGGCCTCCTTTGCTGTAAACTTCTATGATTGGGGGAAATCTGGGTAGACTATTGATTACGAGCACTAGTTCAGAGCAACTATATATGGGGGGTTTCCACGCATGCAGTAATTCTGTTGCTGAATGTGCCCCGCGGATATTAGCAGCCAGATCCAGCAGCCTTGGGAACCACATTGAATAAACTGATGTGTAATGTAAATGGAGAATGACGAATGTGGTGCTGAGGAAGACTTTGTTTTCCAGAGGGTACAGAGTTGTATGAAATTTGACATTCTCTCCATTCAACTTAGTACATTGAGTGTAATGTGGAGCTTGCTATATTGTAGAATAATTCTCTAAACAAGTTTGTCTTTTCCAGTTTATCTCCTTAACCCTGTGTTGAAAATGCCCTAGAGAGGGTTGTAAAGTGGATATCTTTTTCTCCTTTTCTGTGCCGCATTACCTCATCTAGCTTGTTAATGAGTACATTTGATCCTCTCGGTATCTGAAAAGTTTTCTTAATTAAAATTTTTATACCTCCCCTCAGGTTAAAGAAAAAATAGTGCATCTATCTTTATAATCAATAATATAAAGGCTCCACTGCAGGAAAAGAAAGGTTTGATGTTAACCTTCAACTGACATAAATCTCATATGTTCAGAAATGCCTGGAGGATAACATTACCCTATATTCCGGGTTTTCACTGCTGCCTTACACTCTTTTTTTGTGTAGCAGCCAAATGTCGTTCCTGATATGCTGTAGCGACCGTATACCTAGATTAGAATTCTGGAACCAGGTATCCGTTCAGACCTCCAGGTCTAATTTTCAAGAGAACAATATCGAGATCCACGTCGACCAAGAAGAGCCAAAGTTGGAATTTTAATCAAGGTCTGCCCATAAAATCTTTTTGAGTGCTTGTAAATCTGGCACTGTTGCCAATTAGTTATCACTATTATTTAGTTGAACAGCAGTGATTATTAACAGACCATTCCACCTCGGAGGGCCACGACCCCAGCGAGGCTTCGAGCATTTAGAAAAAGGAGACATTCCAGAGAGAAAGTAGTAGTGCAAACATAATCGAAGGAAGCGTGTTACTGCTGCCTGCATAAGACGTGCTTCTACATGAGTCCCATTCCTGCCTTCATTTCTTCTTCCTTTGATGAAGCCAGGAAGGACACACCAGTAAACTGCGCGTCCGACTGAATCTCAGCATATTTGCTGATCAGTCACATCTTTAATGTCTTCCTGGGTTGAGTGAAAGGTTTGATTTAACTGAAGTGAAAAGTGTGTTTTTTTTTTCTCTCCTCCCTTTGCCCCCACCCCCAAGAAATGGTTCAGATTACATTTTTGACACTTCCGTTGGTTTACGCCTATCGATATTTTTTGCCACAGTGCAACCAAACTCAAACTATTATCAACCACACTCGCTTATTAATGCAGAATGACAAATTACTGCATCAGTTGCTTAGCAGCACAAGGTGACTTACTGTGACTGCAACAAATTAGGAGCCAGTGAGCTGCACTAATTGATGTTAGCTGCAAAACAGTAGCTCCCTTACTTGCTCAAATTGAGCCGAAAGAGTACATTTACGCGTGCGCAGCGGAAAGTTACAAAAGACGTAGTAGATTAAGTGAGTGGGAAAAACTATGGCGGATGGAGTTCAATGCGAGGTGGGCGTGAGGTTATCTGCTTGGGATCCGCAAAAGATGAATCGGAATATTTTCTTGATGGTGAGGAGCTGTGAAGGAGCAAAAAAATTTAGGTGTTCATGTACACAAATCAAGCTGGTACAGTGGCCCAAAAGTGCTAATGGAACATTGTTCATTATCTCAAGGGGGTTGTCAGCCGTGGTTCAGTGGTTGCACACTGGTCACTGAGTCAAAGTTGTGGGTTCAAGTCCCACTCCAGGGACTTGAGCACACAAATCTAGCCTGACACTCCCAGTGCAGTGCTGAGGAAGTGCCGCACTGTCGGAGGGGCAGTGCTGAGGGAGCGCCGCACTGTCGGAGGGGCAGTGCTGAGGGAGCGCGGTGCTGTCTGAGGTGCCGTCTTTCGGATGGGACGTTAAACCGAGGCCCAGTCTGACCCCTCAGGTGGACATAAAAGATCCCCTGGCACTATTCCGCAGAAGAGCAGGGGAGTTCACCCCGGTCCTGCCCAATAGTTATTGCTCAATCAGCATAACAAAAACAGATTATCTGGTCATTATCACTGCTGATTGTGGGAGCTTGCTGTGTGCAATTTGGCTGCCGCGTTCCCCACATTACAACAGTGACTACAATCCAAAAGTACTTCATTGGCTGTAAAGCGCTTTGAGATGTCTGATGGTCGGGAAAGGTGTTATATAAATGCAAGTCTTTCTTACAAAAGCAAGGGAGCAGTGCTCGAGTTATGAGCTTCATCTGGAGTACTCTGGCCATCGAATCATATGAAAGATGCACTGGCCTTGGTGAGGACATGCGTAGATTCACCAGAATGATGCCAGGGCTTAAAGGGTTAAATTATGAGGACAAGTTTCATGAATTTGGCTTGTATTTTATTGGGTTTAGAAGGTTGAAGGGTTGAAGAGAAGAAAACTGTTGTAGAGATACTAAAATGCAAGGAGGAATTGGGGAAAACCAGTTCTTACAAATTCGCTTATTGCATGGTATATTACAGTGGGCCGTAATTTGCGGCCCTTGCGGTGCGAACGAGGTACACACCCGCCGCAAGTGGATCCAGGACCTTTAGCTAAGTTTGTAGATTGTTTTTGCTAGTCGGAGGCGTCTGGCCCTGAATTTGCCGTCTATGTTGCACACTTTACATCAGTTACAACTCGAGGTTTGTATCAAGATATTTAGATCCAATTAAAAATAATTAGCCTCATTTGGTTCAAACCCCCCTCTGTGGGACCTGATAACATAGGAAAGTACAGGACCTGGTCATGAAAATTAACATCCCTCAAGCATCTAACCAATTCTCCCTTAAATGTTCCACATGATCTGGCCTTTGGTTGTTCTCCACAGCAATGAGTGATTATGGTTTGATCCTGTGAATGTTCGTTATTGTGGTCATGTTTAAAACTACCACCGGAACAGATCTTGTGCAGGAATATTGTTCTCGGTGAAAGCTCAGACTTTTTAAAAGAGAGAATTGTGTATGAGCGCACCTAGTGCATGGGTTTAATGCCTCTTGAACATCAGGAAACAATTCCTGCAGCACTTAGTTGTTCACGAAGTTAAGCTCAATCTTTTCTAAATCAGTTGGAGTATTGTGTCCAATTCTGGACACCACACTTTCGGAAGAATGTCAAGGCCATTGAGAGGGCACAGAGGAAGGTTTACTAGAATGAGACTTCAGTTGTGTGGAGCGTCTGGAAAAGTTGAGATTGTTCTCGTAGCAGAGAAGATTAAGCGTAGATTTAGTGGAGGTGTTCAAGATTACGAAGGGTTTTGATCGAGTAGACGGAGAAACTGTTTCCATTGGCAGGAGGGTTGCCAACCAATGGACACAGATTTAAGAGAATTGGGAAAAGAAGCGGGGATGTGGGGAGGTGATGAGAACTGTTTTTTTTACACAGTGTGTTTATAATCTGGAATGCACTGCCTGAAAGGGCAGTGAAAGCAGCCAGACTGTTCGTGGGCCTTTGCCAATGTTTTCTGTAACCAGTTGCTAAGAGGTGGGTGAGAGCAGCTGCCTCTGTGACTTAACCCTCCAGTTTATCTCGACAACACCTCACATCCTCCTCGCCTGTGAGGACTTTGATTCTTTTTGCTCTCGTTTTGTACCTAAAATATATTATTCAGAATAAGTACTGCAAATCTGGGATTTGAATTTAAATCGGCCTCTCCAGCTTTACTTTCACAGATATCGTGTCTGGGCTTTTGCTTCAATTCAAATCTTTTGTGTAATCTAATAGCACAGGTCAAAGATGAGAAATCAAAGCCATACGTCCTGTCATTAGACTTGTTAATGGGGAAAACAAATTACCAGGGTCAATTACAATATTTACAGTGGCTTGTCTTGCTGTAGTGCATCATCTGCATGAGACAAGCAAAGCAAGATTTGTTACTATTGGTTTTCAAGGCATCTCCCAAGTGTGGCTCACGTTAAAGAGCTTCAGACTGGTTATAAATACGAATACGCCACTTCTAAATGTCTGATGATCTGATTGTGGATTTTCTTTCCCCTCTCTCTTCCTAGGTTCTGTCTGTGACTTGCCGGGACTTTGTAAGACTGCACACACCAGCCAAAGTTCAAGAGACTGGTGCTGGTGGATGCAAAATGGCACATCCCCTGTTAAGCAGTTGACGACCTGTGAGAAATGTAATCGGGTATGTAAAGGCCAATTTGTTCCTGTCGAGCAGAAATTTCAAAAAGCTGTCCAGGGCTGCGAGGTTGCAAATTGTGAGCTTGAGGTTTGCACAGCTGCACACTTGTATTTATTGCTGTATTTAAAATCTGGCAGCACAAAAGGGGGGCCACTCAGTGCATGGTGCCTGTGCTGGATGTTCATAGCAAATAATTGGGATTTTGCTACATTAAAAATAATAGTCCTGAATCAATTCAGCATTAACTTGCATTAATGGAGCAAATGCAAGGGTGCCGTTAAATTGTTACTTTCTTTATGGCGCTATGTCTCGCTTCGCGCGCCGAAATCCGGAGATGCCGCAACTTTTTGACTTGCCTTGTCTACTTCTGACTACTTTGCTGCCTTCCATCAGCTTTTGCAAGTGGCTTCGGTGTGCTACGTTCCTCCTAGATTTCTGGAGTTAAAATCCTGTCGATGACATCGGGTTCGCAACTGTGACCCGTTCAGTTGGTCCCTTCCTGCCTAGGGTGAGCAACCCCTCCGTGCCTAAACTCTGCTCGGTAAAAATGGCTGGGGGTGGGGGGGCCTCCCATCCCACCCATTCGTGTGAGGCAGGTTGGGTTAAAATCAGGCTTTGTGCTTTATTGCGTTTATAACACATAGGGCCCAAGTTTCCACAAGAAAAAAAACGGGCGCCCCTCCGAGCTGGGCGCCCGTTTTTCGCGCCTAAAATGGCGCCTAAAAATAATCCTCGGTATTCTCCACCTACTTACAGGTCCTGTGGCACTCGGCGCAGTCAGCACGAGCTGTGGGGGGGGGGGGACGGAGCCAGGTCCCGGCGCTGAAAACAGTGCCGGGACCTCTGCACGTGCGTGCTACAGTCGGCACGCAAGTGCAGTAGCTCCAGGCGCCGAACTGTGTGGGAGGGGCCCGAAGCACGCAGCCCCTAGCCCTGGCCCAATGGCCTCACTGGGGCTGCGTGAATGAAGCTCTTCCCACGGCCAGCTCCTGCTCCCCGCCCGACCAGACCCGACACTCGCTTCCCCCCCCCCCCCCCCTGCCGACCAGACCCGACCCGACACCCGCTCCCCCCCCGACCCGACACCCGCTCCCTCCGACCCGACACCCGCTCACGCCCCCCGCCGACCAGACCCGACCGGACACCCGCTCCTGTTCCCCGACCCCCCCCCCCTCTCTCTTTCCCTTCCCTCCCTCCCTCTCTCCCTCCCCTCTTCCCCTCTCTCCCTCTCTCTCTCTCTCTCTCTCTCTCTCTCTCTCTCTCTCTCTCTCTCTCTCTCTCTCTCTCTCTCTCTCTCCCCCTCCCTCTCTCTCTTCCCCCTCCCGCTCAGCGGCACGAACGGCTGCAGAATTCTCCCTGGCTGAAGCACTTTCACACAGGTAGGAAGATGGTTTATTTAATCTTTTCTTGGCTTATAAATGTTTATTCAGGTTGGATTTATTTGTATAATAAGTATGAATAAGGATTTATTGTCGAATTTAATGAGTTCCCTTCCCCCCCCACCTCGTTCTGGACGCCTAATTTGTAACCTGCGCCTGATTTTTTAATGTGTAGAATAGGTTTTTTCAGTTCTACAAAAATCTTCACTGGCTCCATTCTACTTTAGTTTGGAGTACATTTTCACTGTGGAAACTTTCAAATCAGGCGTCAGTGGCCGGACACGCCCCCTTTTGAAGAAAAAATTCTGTTCTAAACTAGAACTGTTCTACCTGACTAGAACTGCAGAAAAAAAAATGTGGAGAATTGCGATTTCTAAAATAGTCCGTTCTCCACCAGTTGCTCCTAAAAATCAGGCGCGAATCATGTGGAAACTTGGGCCCTTAGTAACAACATTGCCCTCAAAGGCAGGTGCCATTGTGGAATGTTTGGATAGGTTGACATTTTAAAATGAAGCTTCCAGTCAGACAGATCCGCGCGCCAGGTTGACAGAAACTCTTTGCAGGTGTTGAAAGTCTAACAGACACCTGTCTGATAATTGCAGATACTATGTTTAGAAAAAGTTTTGTAAAATAAAAATGGCCTAGAAAAACATTTTACTAACATTTGATACGGTTTAGCCAGAGGATTTCTTTTCAACTTTTCCTGCCTCCTTCCCAGCCGAAGTAGTATCACACACACTCGGTTTTGTCAGTCTGATTTCTAAATGTTACACCCCCCCACCCCCCACGCACCACCTGCAACCACCCCTCCCCCCGCACTCTCGCACTCTCACTCTCCCTCCCCCACCCCCCCCCAACCGCACATCACGCCCACCCACCCCATTTCGTGCAGTGGATGATGATTCACTGAGTGTCTTTAAGCGAGAGCTAGACCTGTTTCTGGCTGGGGCGGAGATCACTTCTTACAGAAGGTAGGTTCTGCAGAGAATTCAGGGACAGAGTGATCTGGCGGACTAGTTTCAATCGCCCAGATGGGCCAGAGTGGAATTTAAAAGATTTTTTTCCCCTCAAATTGGCCTGGTGTTTTTATCTCTCTTTTGCTTCCCCAAGTGTAATTTATTTGGTTCATGGGTTCTTTGCTTCAGAATTCACAGCAACACATTGCTATTAAGAACTAGTTGGTTTATTAGCAAAAGGTTTAACAATCACGTGACACATTACCAGTTTATCCACTAGCTCACAACTGCTTACCTCATCGTGGATGACCGAGACCCAACTGGCCAGAGTTTTATTGAGTCTTGTGAACATCACGTGACTGGCTAAGCCACTCCTAACTCAACAACTATTTTGTTGTTGATCTGTAAATCAAGTGCCCCCTGATTAAAGGGGACACTAAAACCGACAAATTAAACTTTGGACAGTAAACTTAAATCAAATTAAATGTTGTTGCCGGGGGTGGTGATGTACTCCAGTCCCTCTGGTGCCTCCCCCTCGCGGAAGGCTGCAAGCGTACCAGTGGACACTGCGTGCTCCATCTCCAGGGGCACCCTGGCTCGGATGTAACCGCAGAAAAGAGGCAGGCACTCTGGCTAAATGACCCCCTTGACTGCCCGCTGCTTGGACCGGCTTATGGCCCCCTTGGCCAGGCCCAGGAGCAGTCCCACGAGGAAGCCTTCCGACCTGCCCGCTCCCCTCTGCACAGGGTGCCCAAGGATTAGGAGCGTGGGACTGAAGTGCAACCAGAATTTGAGGAGTAGCCCCTTTAAATAGTGGAAAAGGGGCTGCAACCTCACACACTGAACATACACGTGGAACACTGACTCCTCCAGACCGCAGAAATTGCAGGCGGCCTGGGTGTCCGTGAACCGACTTTAAAAACTTATTGCACGGGACTGCTCCGTGCAACACCCTCCAGGCCAAGTCACCAATAAATAAAGGGAGGACTCCCGCGTAGAGAGCACTCCATTGGGGACCCTCGCCTCCTCCGGACAGGTGCATACGTTACACCAGGAGATCGCCTGGTTTGGGGTGGGGAGCGTATATGCAAGGTATTGCAATTGTGTGGGACAGGCTGGATAGACCAGAGGGTCTTTACCTGTCTGTCGTTCATATTTTGTTACGGATACACACTGTTCATTCCAAATAACTGATTTAGAAGTTCCACTGATTCGATGAGTACAAAAGCCAATGTATTATATCAAGGTCATTCTATATTTCTTGCTAAAAAAAAAAACGAGTAGCTGTAATATTCTGTCTGCCTGTTTGAAATACTGTAGCGAGTGCAGCTTTCTCCTCCCATCGCTCACCACTCTGACCCTGGCAGTTCATTGGAACTTTTGTGAGCAGCTGGTTATTGCTGTGGTGGACACAACTTGCCAGTATTGCTAATGATGGTAGATGAATTCTTTGTGTAAACTGCACAGAGTGCATTTCTTCACAAAAGCCTCTTTCTGTCAGCTGCCCCCATTATAACCCATCCAGTGTGCTGATGTTATAAAATGCTTCCCCGCTGTGAAGTGATTTGGGTTAGAATAAGGAAGAATTGATTTTTTTTGTCAATTCAGAAGCACGTCTGTTATAGAAGCAATAAGGTTAAGGACTCGTGTTGCGTCTGTCAGTTGATTAGATTTGCTTTGTGGCTCTCGCTAGCCTGTGTGCACAAGGTGTGTCACTTTGCTTGTTGTTTCAGCATGCCATTTAGGGTCTGCTCTGAAATAATTCACTTGAAATGAGGTTCCACCTTGTGCTGTACTGCTGGTGAAATGTCCTTAGAAGAATGTTTTCTCCCAGCGATTATTTTAGCCGCAGTCTTTCTGAATCTAAAAGTACTTGCCTCTTCATTGCAAGCTCTTTAACATCTTTTCCAGATCTCTATCTGTTTTAATGCCCAAATCTGATTTTCATGTTTAATTATGATTTTATAAGTCCTTTTGTGGGTCAAAAAGTTACATCTGTAAACCGTTAATTGAAGATATTTTAAGGGTCTTTGGGGCCCTTGGGTACAATGCAGTGAAACAGTGAAAGCGTGAGGCGATCAGGGATCTATACGAGTGATACCGTGGTAGGGTTTTGATACCGAGCGTTGGAAATTATTGGCAGACTGTGAATCAGGATTCAGCCACAGATGGACAAAGAGTGCACAATCTGCTTAACTACCACTGTGAAAATGACCAAACTGGGACTCTGCTTGTTTACAACCATTTTGAAGTCTTCAACCTTGAGACTTGATGGTAGAGTTGAAATGTGAGTGAAGGCACTGCCAAGTGTGTAGAACACTATTCTTTCAAGGCTATCAAAAAATAGTAGCTTCAAATCTTGCTTTTGGTCGCAAATCAAATAACATGCCAAAAGGAATTGGTTTTCATGAGTCTTGCATCTGTAAGTATTAATCTTAACCCTGCGTTTATTGTTGCAGGGTTGCCACGGTCTTCTGCAGTATCATATAGTAGTTGTCTTCTCTAGGTGACCACTCCAAGCTTGCATTGTATATTATGTTAATTGTGTCCCTAAACCACAGACATGATTTTGCACAAGAGGTTTAATTCCACACCATTGTAATGGTATAATTTCAATAATTTTAAGGTGTAGAAAAGTCTAGGGCTTGTGCTACTAGTTTAAAGTACTTCCCCTTTTTATAGGAGAAACTAAAAGCCTTACTAGAAATTTGGTTAGTGTCAGCCATGGCTCATTGGGTAGTACTCTAGGTAGGGATCAGTGCTTGGGCCCCAGCTATTCACAATATATATAATGATTTGGATGAGGGAATCAAATGTAATATTTCCAAGTTTGCTGACGACACAAAACTAGGTGGGATTGTGAGTTGTGAGGAGGATGCAAAGATGCTGCAAGGAGATTTGGATAGGTTGAGTGAGTGGGAAAACACATGGCAGATGCAGTCATCATCATAGGCAGTCCCTCGGAATCGAGGAAGATTTGCTTCCACTCTTAGAATGAGTCTTCAGATGGCTGAACAGTCCAAAACGAGAGCCACAATCCCAGCCATAGGTGGGACAGACAGTTGTTGAGAGTAAGGGAGGGTGGGACAGGTTTGCCGCATGTTCCTTCCGCTGCCTGCGCTTGTGTTCTGCATGCACTCGGCGATGAACTTCCTCCACTTAGGGCAGTCTTTGGCCAAGGTCTCCCAGGTGTCGGTGGGGATGTTGCACTTTATCAGGGAGGCTTTGAGGGTGTCCTTGTAACGTTTCCTCTGTACACCTTTGGCTTGTTTGCCATGAAGGAGTTCCGAGTAGAGCGCTTGCTTTGGGAGTCTCTTGTCTGGCATACGGACTATGTGGCCTGCCCAGCAGAGCTGATCGAATGTGGTCAGTGCTTCATTGCTGGGGATTCGACCAGGCTAAAGTTGGTGTGCCTATCTTCCCAGGAGATTTGTAGGATCTTGCGGAGACATCGTTGGTGATATTTCTCCTGCAATTTGAGGTGTCTACTGTACATGGTCCATGTCTCTGAGCCATACAGGAGGGCAGGTATTACTACAGTCCTGTAGACCATGAGCTTGGTGGCAGTTTTGAGGGCCTGGTCTTCAACACTCTTTTCCTCAGGCGGCCGAAGGCTACACTGGTGCATTGGAGGTGGTGTTGGATCTCGTCGTCTATGTCTGCTCTTGTTGATAAGAGGTTCCCGAGATATGGGAAGTGGTCCACGTTGTCCAGGGCCGCTCCGTGGATCTTGATGACTGGGGGGCATGCTGTGCGGTGAGGACAGGCTGGTGGAGGACCTTTGACTTACGGATGTTTAGCGTAAGACCCATGGTTTCGTACGCCTCAGTAAATATGTCGACTATGTCCTGGAGTTCAGCCTCTGTATGTGCGCAGACGCAGACGACGTCCGAGTACTGCAGCTCAACGACAGAGGTTGGGGTGGTCTTGGACCTGGCCTGGAGACGGTGAAGGTTGAACAGGTTCCCACTGGTTCTGTAGTTTAGTTCCACTCCAGCGGGGAGCTTGTTGACTGTGATTGTGCTAAGTTGAAGTTGATTTTATTGCCACAATGAAAGCCCTTGTGTATGGTCTCCTTCCCTGTTGGGGCACTCCGCTGACATCTGTTACAGGGGGCACCATAGCATCTGGGAGGACGAGTAATATTTCTACTGCACATTTTTTTTAAATTCCGTTTACCCGCAGTTGCGGGTAAACTGAATTTAAAAAAAAAAGTGCAGTAGAAATATTACTCATCCTAGCCTTTACGACCGTTTAACTATATGGGTTGAAGAAAAAGACCCATCAGCCAGGACCATGTGGGTGGCAAATCATGGAGCATTTAAGTATGCGTTGTTCACAAACTAATAACATTTGTGTGACTCCTGTGGTGCCGGCTATTGAATTTGTGACTTGCAACTAATCAATTTTTTTAATACCTATATCCCAAAAATCCCACATGTGCGTTTTTAAGATGAGACCTGTGCTTCATTCCACTGCCCCTGTTTTTGTTCTGCATTCGGTTCGGTTTGGCAGTGATTTTGACGCTTGTGAAAGTATTGATTTGTTCAGGCAGGGAATGCTCGACGTGCTCCTCGAGTATTTGATATGCCCGAAGGGAGATTACTGCAGGACACGGACTGATGGTGCCTGATCGTTGCAAGATCCATTGTGCAGATGTTTGACGAATCTGTTGAGAAAGGGAACCACGCTCGCTGCCTCACAGTGTCAAGTTCCCATCTCCGTAAGGCTGAGAAAGCACTCGGTGTCTTAGATTAATTTCCCTGCCCTGTCCCACCAATTTCCTATTCTCTTCCTACTCCTCCCTCACCCCACCTTCTCCCCCCCCCCCCCCCCCCGCAAAAACAATCCCACCCCAACCCCCGCCCCTATAAACAATCCTCAGTCCAACTATTGCCACTCGTATCACAAAAAACTAGATTGATTGCAACAGCAGTGGGGACTAATACCTTCCAGAGCACGAGCCAATGGGCTTACGTTGCATGGGGTTACATTTTTAAAAAATTTGTTCTGGGATGTGGGCATCGCTGGCAAGTCTAGCATTTATTGGTGGTGAGCCGCCACCTTGAACCGCTGCAGTCCGTGAGCTGAAGGTGCCGTTAGGGAGGGAGTTCCAGAATTTTGACCCAGTGACGATGAAGGAACGGCAGATATATTTTCAAGTCAGGATGGTGCGTGACTTGGAGGTGGTGGTGTTCCCATGCCCCTGCTGCACTTGTCCTTCTAGGTGGTAGAGATTGTGGGTTTGGGAGGTGCTGTTGAAGAAGCCTTGGTGAGTTGCTGCAGTGCATCTTGTAGATGGTGCACACTGCAGCCACGGTGCGCCAGTGGTGGAGGGAGTGAATGTTTAAGGTGGTGGATGTGGTGCCTATCAAACGGGCTGCTTTGTCCTGGATGGTGTCAAACTTCTTGATTGATGGAGCTGCAACTCACCCAGGCAAGTGGAGTGTGCTCCATCACACTCCTGCCCTGTGCCTTGTAGATGGTAGAAAGGCTTTGGGGAGTCTGGATGTGAGACACACTCTGTGGAATACCCAGCTTCTGACCTGCTCTTGTTGTCACAGAATTTATGTGGCTGGTCCAGTTAAGTTTCTGGTCAATGGCGACCCCCCAGAATGTTGATGGGGGATTTGGCGATGGTAATGCCTTTGAATATCAAGACGAGGTGGTTAGACTCTTGCTTGGAGATGGCGATTGCCTGGCACTTGTATGGCGCAAATGTTACTTACCACTTACTGAATATGTGCATGAATTATTTACATGATTTTTGTTTTTAATTTGGCAGAGGAGTAGCGGAATAGAGCGAGAGAGAACATCTTTTATGTAACAATATACGCTGCTCCCTTCCTCTACATTTTTTCTTCCCTCCACCTTTTGTGCACCAGGTAATGCAGGCAAACTGCTCCTGGACCTCTGTAAAGGACAAGAGAACATGAGAAATAGACCTTTTGGCCCCTCGAGCCTGCTCCGCCATTCAATAAGGTCATGGCTGATCTGATCTGATCTTGACCTCAACTCCATTTCCCTACCCGTACCCCATAACACTTGATTCCCTTATCAGGCAGCTCTGAATCACTTGCTTGTGGGCGACATGTATAAGAGCAGCACGAATTAACTTGATTCTATTGATTTTTGAAAAAAATAAAGTCCCTCTCCCTTTCCATTTGTCTCAACGTCCATCCCCTTGTTAAATGCTCCCTTTCTCTACTTAACCCAATTTTTGTGTGTCCTCAGTTGACAAAAATGCATCAAGGTGCGAGCCTGCATCCTACTCCTCTATAGTGCACGACTTTGCTGTATATTTTTTTTTAGTACACGAGATCTGTTGAAGAAGAGAGAGTATATACAATATAAACAGTTGTAGTATTTATTTCAACTCTGGTATGTATGCATGCTCCCACCAACTCGCCCCTTCTAATTTTCTCTTGCCTGAAGCGAACAGGATCGATATCTGGGACCTGATTAATGTTGAAGGGTAACGATTTCCCTTGAAGTCGCAGTAATAAATGTGTGTTCTTTTTATTTTAAAAGCTGTATTCGGTGTTGTGTTGTCAACTGGGCAAATTGGCAGTTGGTATCTCATTCAGGAACAAAAAGCCAGGAGAGCTGGAAACTCCCAGTAATGGATTAATTGGCCTGATAATGGGGTGTGCAGCAGCAATCCTTTTTTCTTTTCTTTTGTTCTCCGGCCTGAGAGAAGTGCTGCTCTGCTTGTTCTTTGACAACGCTTAATTATCCTTGTGGCATATTTGGAAAATGCTGGGCTCGAATCTGCTGTCAAGTGTCGTGATTTTACATATTCCTTCCTAACAATTGGGAGAATGGGCACTTTGAATGTAACCGCGGGTCCAGTTATAAGGGTGCACGCTGCCTTTAGAGCTGTGAAGGAATCCCTGCCGGGACTGAAAGATGTGCCACAGCTTCCACACTGAGGAGAGCAGCTGTAAATTTGTGTCAGTCAGTACATCAGGTAAACGTAACGACTTATTTTAATTTTACTTTGCAAAGAATTCGATTTTTCAAACTCTCTCCCTTTAATGAGGAGGAAATTGGACATTTGTGATGAAAATGGCTTCAGAAAAAATTGGTTTATCAGCACCAGGGGTATATTGATCTGTCAGAAAGCTGTATCATGCTTTTGTATGTGATGTCTCCCACTCTCCCAGTTGTGTTGGTCAATAATCAGATGGACCAAATGAAAGAAAAACGTGGTTAAGATAATTGTAGTTGAGTTTTGTTTTCACGGATTAAAAATGACATTTCGTACACAATGTCAGGATGAATGGGATCTTAACGATGTTTTCAAAGCTCTCCTTTCAAATCTCCCAGTGTGTGTTTGGATAGAGTAATCAAACCCATTTTAGGGGTCTGACAATGTCGTCCTATACAGAACCACAGTGAATGGCAGTTCCACATTTGCATGTGTGTCTAACCAGCTTGTGCTCTTAGTGAGATTACAGGTTGGGGATGAATCCGAGACCGCACTCTCCAGCGAACTCCTAACCCCAAGCAGCTGGGTGCAAGCGGCACTAAATTCCGATGTCTTTCATTCCGCCAGTTTGCGTTCGATTTGATCCAACTCCAAGACGAGAGAGGATGCAGTGCAGACCAAAGATGCTTTATCAGTTTATTTAAAAAAAAATCTTTCCACTTCAGTCGGAGATTTTTTTTTAACTACTTGTTTTTATATCTCTCTAGCTTCTCACAGATTGTCCTCTGCCCCCAGCATTCTGGTGATTCAGTTATTCAGCGCAGCATATGATGGGAACATTTTTTTTCCAAGATTATTACAGTAGCCGAGGAGAGCAACAGTCGCTGGTGTAAAAACAGAAAATGCTGCAAACACTCAGCAGGTCAGGCAGCAAGAAATGTGCATTTTTATACATTTATAGCACCTTTCACAAATTTTATTTTTTTGGAGTGCAGTCACTGCTGTAATGTGGAAAATGCGGCAGCTAATTTGCACACAGCAAGCTCCCACAAACAGCAATGTGATAATGACCCGATCATTTTTTTTGTTATGGTGATTGAGGGATAAATATTGGCCCAAGACACCAGGAAGAACTCCCCCTGCTCTTCTTCAAAAATGGTACCGTGGGAACTTTTACGTCCACCTGAGGGGGCAGGCGGGGCCTCGGTTTAACGTCTCAACCGAAAGACGACCCCTCCGACAGAGCGGCGCTCCCTCAGCACTGCCCCTCCGACAGAGCGGCGCTCCCTCAGCACTGCCCCTCCGACAGAGCGGCGCTCCCTCAGCACTGCCCCTCCGACAGAGCGGCGCTCCCTCAGCACTGCCCCTCCGACAGAGCGGCGCTCCCTCAGCACTGCCCCTCCGACAGAGCGGCGCTCCCTCAGCACTGCCCCTCCGACAGAGCGGCGCTCCCTCAGCACTGCCCCTCCGACAGAGCGGCGCTCCCTCAGCACTGCCCCTCCGACAGAGCGGCGCTCCCTCAGCACTGCCCCTCCGACAGAGCGGCGCTCCCTCAGCACTGCCCCTCCGACAGAGCGGCGCTCCCTCAGCACTGCCCCTCCGACAGAGCGGCGCTCCCTCAGCACTGCCCCTCCGACAGAGCGGCGCTCCCTCAGCACTGCCCCTCCGACAGAGCGGCGCTCCCTCAGCACTGCACTGGGAATGTCTGCCTAGATTTATGTGTTCAAGTCCCTGGAGTGGGACTTGAACCCATTACCTTCTGACTCCGAGGCAAGTGTGCTACCCACTGACCCACAGCTGACGCTGTGGGGTGAGTTAATGTTTCGGGTCAATGACTCTTCGCCAGAACTGGAAAAAGTTAGAGATGTAACCGGCTTTAAGCAAGTCCACTAGCAGAGAAAGGGGGGAGGGGAGGAAAGAACCAAAGGGAAGGTCTATGATTGGGTGGAAGGCAGGAGAGATTGAGTGACACACGGGATAATGGTGCATGGTAAAGTGGATGGTGATGGGATAAGTAAAATAAAAAAGGTCATGAAAATGTTCCAAATAATCCAAAAGCTCGAAGCAGCTCCATGCGGCTTGGCCCCGCTTCCGACTTCCTCGTACGTCGCATGCGCGACCGGACCAAGGACCCATGCTCAAAAAGGAGGTGGTATCACATGCACATGCACAGAAGGACACACAAAAAACTAGTGCAAATAGTCACTATAAAACAATGGTTCTAGAGGAGGTGCAAATGGGGATCGCAGAATTGCTGTCTTGGAACAATCATTGGTGTGATCCCCTTAATCTTGTGTGATATGGTACTTACTTTTTTTTTTAAAGAGAGTTGTAATATTTTATATAGCATAATAAATTATAAAAGTAAATACTTGGTTGCCCAATGTACATATCATCTGCATTTATAATTAACCCTCTGCGAAACCGAGACCAACCATATAGTAGCAGGTTAACAATGTCTGTTGCTCTTTGCACTGTTCTTCGAACTATTGCAGTTCAAGTAGCCTTGGGCAAATGGTGAGGGGCATTTTCTTCTTTCCTCCTTCAGCGATATGCTCAGTTTTTGTAATAACCGGTTTTATGATCTGCATAATCTTGAATCCACAGTCATCCTGCCTGAGCACCTTAATGGATGAGATGGCAATATGACAGGGTTTCTTGTACGTGCAGTCGGCTGGTGCTGATTGTCGGCATTTTGAGAGTCGTGCTCCGAATTGCTGGGATGTTTGTCGCCACATATTACATACACATGCAAAATTGTTAATCCACAGAAGCATGAAATGTCGGTGGCCAGCGATGACTTCAGAACTGTGCAAGCAGATTTACCGATTTATATAGGTTTGACCATAACCTGTCGATGCATTTTGCTGCTGTTATATTTCACTGTACCAATGTTGTAGAGCAGTTCGAGGGACCTCTGTCTGGAGAGCACTGCAATGATTGATCACAGAAGAACTGAGACTCCCTTTCTCCTTGGGAGAAAGTGAAAATGGGATGGCAAGCTAACCTGCGCCACACTCTTCTCCTTATGGCCAGTTCCAGAGAGGTGCAGGCCTGCTTTTTGCTCTCCTGGGCTGAGAATGCCACTAGACAAGCTAAAGAAATGGAAACAGGAAATACTGGAAATACTCAGCAGGTAATGCAGCATCTGTGGAGCGAGAAACAGAGTTAAGATTTCAGTTCTGACGAAGGGTCACAGACCTGAAACGTTAACTCTTGTTTCTCTCTCCACAGATGCTGCCCGACCCGCTGGGTCTTTCTGTTTTTATTTCAGATTCCAGCATCCGCAGTATTTTGCTTTTGAGCTAAAGAAACTGACTTGATTCATTTAAAAAGTCACAGGAAGCATAAGAATAAATTTGGAGTTTCGTGCATATGTAATAGTGAGCTGTTTGATGTGGCATTATGCAGACTGGTCTGTCTTCAGCAGCTTTGTTTCTTTAGATGTTCGCGCTGTCGGGTGTGAACGGGAGTATCAGGGCTTTAAGAAGTTGCAGAAAAAAAATTACACTGATAACATCAAAGATCAAAACTTTTTAAATTGTAAGAGAATAAAAATGAAAGCCTGGGGCCATGTTCACAGGGCTTTGAAGGAGGCTGGAGAGAAGAAAAAGTGAAATGGTTGCAGCTGCCATGATGCAGTGGGCACGGTAGTGTAGTGGTTATGTTACTTGACTTGTAATCCAGAGGCCTGCACTGATCCAGAGATCCTGAGTTTGAATTCCCGCCATGGCAGTTCGAGAATTTGAATTCCGTTTTCAGTTCAAGACTGAAGTGGTTGGATTTCATTTAAAAACCCAACTAGTTCACTGTGCTCGCTGACCTACATTGGCTGCCGGTTAAGCAACGCTTCGATTTCAAGTTTCTCCTCATTTTGAAATCCCTCCCTGACCTTGCCCCTCCCTATCTCTGTAATCTTCTCTAGCCCCTCCCCTGAGATGTCTGCGCTCCTCTAATTCTGCTCTCCTGAGCATCCCTGATTATAATCGCTCCACCGTGCCTTCTGTTTCCTGGGCCCCAAGCTCTGGAACTCCCTCCCTAAACCTCTCTGCCTCGCTACCTCTCTCTCCTCTAAGACGCTCCTTAAAACCTACCTCTTTGTCCAAGCTTTTGGTCACCGCTAATTTCTACTTGTGCGATGTCAAGTTTTTTTTATCTCCTAATAATCCTTGGGACGTTTCACCACGTTAAAGGCGCGATATAAATACAAGTTGTTGTTGTAAAACCCTTTGGGGAAAGAAACCTGCCATCCTTATCTGTCTGACCTAATATATGACTCTAGTCCCACACCAAGGTGGTTGACCCCTTAACTTTTCATCTGAAATGGCCACTCGGCTGTCTCAAAATGCTTGCGTGGCCCATCTCCATCTTCCTGGGGTAACGAGGGCCGGGCGATAATGTGCCCCGATGGCCACATCCTGAGAGTGAATCAACAAGACTACTGATCTTCAGGCCAGTTGATATACCGGGAGAAAACAATCGGGATCTTGTCCGGATAATCCCATTTAAAAAGAAATATTTACTGTTGTGATTAACTTTTTTATTTTCTCTATTTTGTTGTCAAAATTGAATATTTGTGTTTCAAGCAGTGAGTGCTGGTAACATTTAAAGTGCTTGAGCCTGATGAGGAAGCCAAATTTAGATACATCAGTTTCCATTTACATAGCGCCTGTAACGTGGTATCACGTCCCAAGTTGTTTCACAGGAGCGATTATCAAACAAACTTTGACACTGTGCCATGTAAGGAGATAATAGGACAGGTGACTCAAAGCGTTATCAGAGGTAGGTTTTATGGAGCGTCTTAACAACAACAAAACTTGTATTTATATAGCGCCAAGGAAGAGAGAGGCGGAGAGGCGTAGGGAGGGAGTTCCAGAGCTTGGGGTCGAGGTAACTGAAGGCACGGCCACCAATGGTGGGTTGAATAAAATCAGGAATGTGCAAGAGAGTAGAATTGGAGGCGCGCAGAGATCTCGGAGGGTTGTATGGCTGGAGGCAAGATAGGGATTTGAAAACAAGGATGAGAATTAAAAAATTGAGTAGAGACATAGTTATAAATTCAGAAATGACAATGTCAGTTGTAGATTTAGCTCACTGAGTTTGGCAACTTTCCATATCTGTAGATTTCACTAGCCCTTGCTAATAAATCAAAATTACTTTTCAAATCAACCAAAGTCAAACATGTAATATTAATCTTAATTCGTCGTAACTTTAAAAAAAGGCATTTCTATTTTTATACATTTTGCCTATTTGAGTGCACGTGCATCTTACCTGAGCAAGTGCTCCAAGCCCGTGCTTATACTAATCTGAAACTGGCTATGATGGGGATGTGCAAAAGTGGCGTGGCATTTCCCCCCTTCTCCAAGGATTCGGAGGCAGTTGTGGTCATTGCTTCTCTGGCTGAGATCTAACTCTGGTCTGCTGAACGTTCACTTTGCCCGTCCACTCTGGAACCCGTTACCTAAATTCTTCTGTCCTTCCACCTTCAAAAGGCCTCCTGAAAACCTGCACCATCAAGCAACCCAACCCCTCCCCATAAAATGTGCCTTCTGACAGCTGTTTGGCTCTCTCATCAAACTGTAAAGCCCCCTTGGGGAATTTTGCTACTTAAAGGTGCTTTTTGTTAAATGTAAGTTGATGATTGAGGTGGGAAATTAAATCACGCAGCTGATGTAGTGAGGTATTGGTTGGTTGAGACGTTGATGTTCGGACAGTAGTAGGCATGTGAGACGTCCACACAACGTCTAGTTGAACTATGAAGGAAGCACAGCCCAATTATAGATTTTCCACTGCCATTGGATTGTGTATAGAGGGAAAGCAAAAGAAAGACTAGCATTTCTATAGCGCCTTTCTCAGCCACCGGATGTACCAAAGCGCTTTACAGCTGACCAGGTACTTTTTGAAGTGTAGCAACTTGTAATATAGGAAATGTGGCAGCCAATTTAAGCACAGCAAGCTCCCACAAACAGCAGTGTGATAATGGCCAGATAATCTGTTGATTGAGGGATAATTATTGGCCTGGACCCCAGGGATAACTCCCCTGCTCTTCAAAATTGTGCCATAGGATTTTTTACGTCCACCTGAGCGGGCAGATGGGGCCTCGGTTTAAGATCTCATCCCAAAAACGGCACTTCCGACAATGCAGCGCTCCCTCAGAACTGCACTGGGCGTGTCAGCCTGGACTTCTTGTGCTCAGGTCTCTGGAGTGGGACTTGAACCCACAATCTTCTGACTCTCAGACGAGAATACTGCCCACTGAGCCACAGCTGTCGCACATTGAGCATTTTGAGATGTTTTCACATTAGTTTGAAGTATTGGTGGAGCATTTTGAAAAATTGAGAACATCGTAAAAGAAGTGGCTTTATGTACAATTTTCTTTGTGTAGAATATTGTCAACACTGGCAGCATTGAACTGATTTTACTAGGTTGTCCTAGTAAATGATCACTAAGGAAAAGCAAAATGGAAAGCAACTGAATAAGTGCACGAATCTGAGGCAAGGTACTAGACGGAAGTACTGCAGCTTTTTAATTATCTCCCACAGAAGACGAGCTTGGCTTCCAGCTAAAAAGCTCCTGCAGCTGGGACCCGGAATAGTGGTACAAATAAGGAGTAATTAAACATTACATTACTTCAATTTGAGCAGAAGCCAAATTCTCGGCACAAGTCTTGTTAAGAAGACTTGTTTCTTGGGCTCTCTGTAATTGGAAGTCAGTAAAGCTGAATGAAATGTTCCGATGTATCCCCAGTCCCATTTATGCATGAAGAGCCTTATTCTTTTATTTGAACGTTGGATTATTCAGTCAGCATCACTAAATCAGATTATCTGCTCATTATGTCATTGCTGTGTGTGGGAGCTTGCTGTGCGCAAATTGGCTGCCGCTTTTCCTACATTTCAACAGTGACTACACTCCAAAAGTACTTCATTGGCTGTAAAGTTCTTTGGGATGTCCTGAGGCAAGTCTTTCTGTCCTTCCTTCCTTGTCCCAGTAACTTGTACTGTGTGTGTTTTTTTTTCCCTGAAAGTCAGTGAATATCTGTTGGAATCTGTAGAAGTGAGGTATTTATTATTCCCCTTCCCCCGTTATGTTACATAGAATTTCATAGAATATGTAGCATAGAAACGTGCCGGGGTTTATGCTCCACACCAGCCTCCTCCCACCCCTTGTCATCTCACCTCATCACCATATCCTTCTATTCCTTTCTCCCTCATGTGTTTATCTCTCTCCCCCTTGCATGCATCCATGCTATTTGCCTCCATTACTCTGATGGCACGTTCCACATTCTCACCACTGTCTGGGTAAAGAAGTTTCTCCTGAATTCCCGATTGGATTTATTAGTGACTATCTTTTATTTGCAGCCCTTAGTTTTGGATTCCCCAGAAGAGAAAACAACATTTCTGCGTCTACCCTATCGAACCCATAATTTTAAAGACCTCTAGAGAAAGCAGTCCCAGCCTGTTCAATCATTCCTGCTAGGTATGACCTCCCAGTTCTGTGATGACCTCCACATGCTCTTTATTCACACTGATTTTTAAATGCCACAGCGATGTAGCGTTTCCAAAGAAAAGCTTGCGGCATCCCGACATACATGTAAACGCTGAAACGCTAGGATTTAAAACCTTGACTTGCATTGCCTGACTTGGTGATGACCTTGCCAGCGGTTCTGTAGTCATGTTAACAGATCGGTTGATTGCAGACCGAGATATGGGAACCTCTCTATCGTGGAGCTCTGGCTAGAAATTCAAACAGTAAGTCGGTGTCACTCACCGACGCTTTGAAGCTTTATCCCTATTCCCACTTAAATAACTGTTTACAGAACAACATAAGGAATGTTTGGCATAGAAATATTTACTGTTTTTTTTTGAGGGAAAAAAATCTCTGGTATAATAGGGTCTTTTATTTGTATTCTGAGGATTGATGACTTCATTAAGGGAACTGGCTAGGGAGAGTTATTGAGGCTGGGCAATGGGAAGCTGAGTTATCATACACAGCAGGAATGACCCAATCACTGAAGCACCCAAGGTAATGATTATATCTCAAGATGTTAACTCCCCCATACTGTCCCGCTGAGCGACTCCTGCACACTGGTTGCCTAATCTGATGAAAGGTAGAAATATAGGGGTGGGAGAGGAGGAAGAGGCGAAGTGAAAGGATGTTCGAGTGAATCCTAATGAATTGTGTGGGTGCGCTGTGCCGTTTTGGGTAGGAGGTGATTTTTCACACAGGGAGTTCGTGATCTCAGCCATGCAATTGCAGAAGCTCCAACTGTGAAGGCCAGGTACGTCTCCCACAGGAGGGAGGTTGGCAGAATCTGGAGGGAGTTATTCTGCACCTGTCGTGCTGTTGCAAAGAGAACCGTCAGTGTGCCTGGTTCCACATCTTTCTTTCTGGAGAGCCCCCTGGCCTCTGGGTAGAGGACCTCTCTTGCACATGAACATTTTAACAGCTTGAGCGAGAGAAAGACTGGGGCAGAGAGAGAGAACCTGTGTGCCTGCGCGTGATGCAAGCAGAACCAGAGGAGAAGTAGCAAAAGGAAATTCTGAGGTGCTTTAAAACCATTCTTTGTATTTGTTAATCCAGTGCTTCAGTTATTTTTGACCCTGTCCCCACAGTCTGTCAGCGCCGTGCACTATCCCTCACTGATCAGAAGGGCTCGAGATCTGTTTCCATTTCCCACTGGTCTGCAGATGCCCACTTAATGGGACTGGTAAATACTGCGGATTCACCTTGTTTTATAGGATTGAGGCCACCAGCAATGCCATCGTAACTGCACACACAGCTTTCAGCTTCTGGTAGTCAACTGTTCCTAATATGTGGGGTGGGGTTCTGATGGGAAAGTCTTTACATGGTAATAGTGTAAACACTGTATTGGTTTCTGCGCTGAGAAACCTGTAGGAATGAACTGAGAACTCTCCTTGCCTGCATCCAGAAAAATGGCCGCCAGTTACTGATGGTAGGGCGGTAATATAAATTCCATCTAAGGCATACGAGAGCTCTATGGAACAAACCACGTACAGCTTCATTCCCATTGCCAGCCCTCGTGGGGCAGCAGCTGGCCTCTGCATGACGCCTCCCCCAGTTGTGCAGCTGGCATCTGGAACTTGCCAATTTTAGAGATGACAGAAGCAGGTTATGGCACTGGTATTAGAATGTGCTACATCATCCTGCCCCTGTTTTATTTTTTAGAAGATGCATATAAGTTGTGCATCTTTTCTCAAGGCTGCATTGTGGCAAGTTCACAGTTTTGAGAATAATTAACTCGCAACAGTTTGAAAGAGGTAATTCATTGATACTAAATCTTTGTCCTGGTACAAAGGAGGGGAAGGAATCCATCCGCTGCCTGAACATGGTCTTCCTTTTAAATTGAGGTTGGCTAGTGTTGTCGTGCAGTCATTGGTTTACTGAAGCATTCTGGTGTGAGAGCTACTCTCTGTGCCTAGTAAATGGGACAGTATAATCTCTGGTGTTTTGCTCCAGAACACAAGGGAGCCTTTGTTTCTATACAGTTCATGCACTTTCGCAGCAAAGCTCCTCCTAGCAGATCTCTGTGCCATTCAAAAAAAAAATTACACAATCATTTCTGCTGCGTTTGCGATTGAAATTCATCAAGCTCCCATTTTGCTATTCCGGACTGCGACGTTTATCTTTTCTGTGACTTCCATTGATCGGTGGATAAGCCCTTTGGTGGGGAATTTGGGTCTGGCTGTAAGCTCGACTGTTCTCCTTTATAGATAGTATTGCAAAATGAGGCTCTACATAAGCCCAGTGTTTGCAGACGGCAGAAATTTAAGCTATTTTCTTTTTTGATGCATGTAGTAGTTTACAGACATACAACCACTGTGATTTTGAACCTTTCCCTAACTGCCGTCACTGTCTACAGATAATATATTTTAAACTCTGCTGTTTTGACTTCTTTTACAAATTTATTTTACTTTACTGTTCTCATGGTATGAATTTAGTACTGGTTATGTGATGTACACCAGCGGTGCCCATGGAAAGTCAGAACTCAGTGAATATCCCTCCGCGTGCATTAATGATGCAGCACTCTTGCCTCTGAGTCAGAAGGTTGTGGGTTAAAGTCCCACTCCAGAGACTTGAGCACAAAAATCTAGTGCAGTACTGAGGGAGTGCCACACTTTCGGAGGTGCTGTCTTTTGGATGAGATGTTAAACCGAGCCCCGTCTGCTCTCTCAGGTGGGCGTAAAAGATCCCACAGCATTATTTCGAAGAAGAGCAAGGGAGCTCTCCCTGGTGTCCTGGGACCAATATTTATCCCTCAATCAACATCACTAAAACAGATTATCTGGTCATTATCACATTGCTGCTTATGGGAGCTTGCTGTGCGCAAATTGGCTGCCTCGTTTCCTACATTACAATAGTGACTACACTCCAAAAGTACCTCATTTTCTGTAAAGCTTTGGGACGTCCTTGGGTTGTGAAAGGCGCTATAGAAATGCGAGTCTTTCTTTTAGGTAGAGGTATGGGAATCAAGAGCCTATGAAATTAGATATATTCAAAAGGGAGTTAGATGTGGCCCTTATTGCCAAAGGGATCAAGGGGTATGGAGAGAAAGCAGGAAAGGGGTACTGAGGTTGCATGATCAGCCATGATCTTATTGAATGGCGGTGCAGGCTTGAAGGGCTGAATGGCCTGCTCCTGCACCTAATTTCTATGTTTCTATGTTTCCATCTAGCGGCAGAAATGTGCAGTAGATGGTGTGACAGGCAGCCAATTGCAAGGCCACCTGGAGGCATGGTAGTATGGTGGTACCCAAATAAGGCATAAATAGCAAATTTAATAGGGATAGATATAGAATCACAATCTGTATAATGGATATTATGGCAATAATACAGCTTTGAATAAGGTTTTCATTGAAGTTTTGCATTGCTTGCAGCCTCTATGGTTAAGTTGTTAGTCAGGCATGAGATTGTGTCCCTGAGCCTTCAGTAAGGAGGTCATTATGATGGATTTGAGGCAGGAAAACTGGTCGCTTGTTAATAAACCGGGGGCTCAACCCGTGTGGCAGCCAGTCTGTGTATCGGAGCCTGGGGAGCCACCAGTGGAGGAGGGTTAGGGCAAAGACTCCAGGGGTTGCTGTGAGCTTTGCCATTGTCCCTACTTGGAGGGTGTTTAGTGTTGGTTTAAAAATAAGGAATTTCTAGAAACTAGAGCATAACCAAAAGGTAACTTCAGATTTAAAATTGTGCATTAAATATTACAACAGATAATCTGGTTTGTATTGTGGTGAAAGCGTGGGGTAACCGGTTTGGAAAGGAATGTATTGAACTAGTCTAAGATTAGAGAGCTGGTATTTTTCTTCAATAAATGTAATTGTGTTTTGGCTAAGCTCGGTAATGCATGGGGAAGAGAACACACGATGCCTTGGGGATGCTGACACACAGGAAGAGAGTACAGTATCTGTCTACTGGTTTAAATGAAATCTAATCTCGTTATTTGACGTACAACCTTTTGCTGTCTAAGTGTGATTCACTTGCAACTCCTTCCTCCGGAGTTATGAGACATCTGCTCTTCATTACTGACAGTAAGGGCCATTTCACGGTATAATGTGCTGGATCCTTCTCTGCTGTGGAGAGCACTTGTTGTCGGGAAAGTAAGTCTCGGTGATTTATTTCATCAGTGAATTTTTAAAAAAACTATGATTCTCTTATTTTTGAAACTGTTACTAGTTTAGAAACCGAAATCAAGTGCATGGTTCAGTGATCTCATTCTTTTCAGCTTTTCAGTCTGTCAAAGCTAAAGTCCCTGCCACTGCGTAAAGGATATAATGAACGACAATGACTTTGTCCAGCACAGTTCAGTTAAGTGGTTTTGATGATGTTACAACCCTCGAGTGCAGAGCTTAACTGGTTTGTAGCCACCCCTGGGATTGAGTCCCACATTACGATAGTGTCTCCGCTTCAAGATACTTCATTGCTGCAAAATGCTTTGGGGACGTCCTGAGGTGTTGTGCAAGGCACTATATAAATGCAACGTCTTTTTTTTGCATTGTGCCTTAAACTTGCTGCGTGCTACTGGTCATTCTGTACAGTGTGCAATTTAAGCAAAATATGAAAATAATGTCGTGTTTTGTATGCATCACTATGTAGGGTTGCAAGCATGATGGTGCCACGCTGATGGGATTTAGTCATGCCATAACTGAAGGGGTCTTGGGGGTTTTTTGGGTGGGGTGGTGTGGAGATTTTTTAATGTTAACTGGAAAACTTAATATTGGAACATTATTGAGCTTCTCCTACGAGAAGGATTGCTCAATAACTGACTACTGGGAACTATGCAGGAAGCTCCGGATCTCCCTGTACAGCACGTGTTGCATATTCTGGGTTTGTTCCTCAATGCTACCCAGGACTGTTTCCAATGCCTAACTAGTTACTGATATCTTGTGGTAGTAAGGAATGTATAATGTTTGCTATTGTGACATGTTTAAAATACTGAATATAATTAATATTTTTTTTTAAGCTGTCCAGTTACAGAAGCCTTTGTACTGTCTTCATCGAGATCTGTAGAAAATTGCTGGGTTGTACTTTCACTGATCACTCAGATGTGAATTTTTGAGATTGGATAGATTGGGCCTATACTCTCTGGTTTAGAAGAATGGGAGGTGATCTCATTGAAACACCATGAGATTTCGAGGGGGATTGACAGGGTAGATGCTAAGAAGCTGTTTTCCCCCGTGTCTAGAACCACCGGTCACAGTCTCAGGATAAGGGGTCGGCCATTTAAGACTGAAATGAGGAGGAATTTCTTCACTCGGGGTTGTGAATCTTTGGCATTCTCTTCCCCAGAGGTCTGTGGATGCTGAATTGTTGAGTATATTCAAGGCTGAGGTCGATAGATTTTTGGACTCTCGGGGAATCGAGAGTTATGGGGATCGGAAAGTGGAGATGAGGTTGAAGGTCAGCCGTGATCTTATTGAATGGCTGATCTTCGACCGTATGGCCTACTCCTGCTCCTAATTTGTATGCTCTTGTGTTCTGCTATCTGTATATAACTGTACATGTGCTACAAAGTGTGGGAATTGAGACAGTGCAGTTGAAGCGTTCTGAAGTGCTGGAGCCCATTGGTGCCCCATGCACAAAGCCATGGAGCAAGGTTTGCACCTGTGATTTCGTCTACAATCTTGATCCCGGCTGTGACACTGCGAGGTGCTGAGTGGAAGCCAGATGTTTCCCTAAAAGGGAGTACAGGATGGAAAATCAGGGGAGAAGTTTCTGGAGAGCTGCTGTATCTTCAACAACAACTTGTATTTAAATAGCAGCTTTAATGTAGAAAACGTCCCCGAGAGCTTCACAGAAGCATAATCCACAAACGTGGACGCCAAACCAAAGGAGGCTATTCGGAGGGGCTAACCAGAAACTTGGTCAAAGAGGTGGGTTTTAAATTAGAGGATGGAGAGGTTTAGTGAGGGAGTGTAGCACAGCCGCTTATGGTAGAGCAAGTGGGGAGGAGGATGTGCAAGAGGGCAAAGTTGGAGGAACGCTGTCCAGGGCAGTTGTGGGGGGGGGGGCGGGTGCAGGGCTGAAGGAGGTTACAGGTGTGGGGAGGGACGCGGCCATGAAGGGATTTTAATTTGAATTTGGAAGCTTTGACGGTTCTAGCAGCTGATGTAGATCAGGGGGTGATCGGTGAGTGGGACTAGCATAGTATTTACAGCAGAGAAACTAGCCATTCGGCCAAAGTGCTCATGCCAGTTGGTCCCTGGGTAGGATACAGGCAGCAGAGTTCTGTAATTTATAGATAGTGGTGGATGGCCAGCTGGCCAGAAGATGGGAATAATCGAATCTGGAGGTGACCAATGCATGAATGAGGGTTTGCGAGGAGGGGGTGATGACAGGGGTATTGAAGGGGAGGGCGCGGTACCCGAGGAGAAGGAACCATTTATAATATCGGCTTGCACAGAGTCAAAAGGAGAAGTTGAGTGACCCGCAATATAGTGGGAGCGGGGTCAGGGAGCAAGAGGTGGGTCTTATGGACAAGCTGCACTCGGAGGGCATGAGGAGAGATACTGGGGAAAGACAGGAGTTCAGGGCCAGGATAGCGGAGCCAGAGGGGAAGTCGGGGAAGCAGCAGAGGTAGCTGAACAGCTGGCCTCCATCTTCGTGACCAGGTAGTCCACAAGCTCCTTGCATTTGTCGGAGCTGTGGGTAAACGGAGCAGGAGAGTGAGCTTTAAGGAGAAAGTTTATTTCTCATTCATTCTTTTGTTTTTCCTTCCTTTCCAAATATTACTGAGTGTTGAGGCAGATTTCTATGGGGATGTGTATGTGTAGGAGGACAGTCAGCGGTTCTGCTCGAGCATTTCCTTCATATCTGTCTCCAAAATTGCTAGGAGGAGGAGGAGCGTTCGGATTCCGGACCTGGAGTCATATTTTATTTCCATTGTTTGGTGTTGCCCCTCAATCCCTCGATGAATACCTTTACAGCTGAGTGCCAGAGAACACAGACAATAGCTTCAATAAAACATTCCTGCTGGCTCAAATGGTTGGGTGCTTCACTGCAAACTAAGAAGTTGCACATTTGAATCCCGTGACTCTTTGTGGCTCTCTCTGGTCTCTTTTGATGATGGGAAGGGGGAGTTGGTGAACGACACTTCACCGAGTTGAATTGTGCTTCCTGTATAGAGACTGTTCAACATCCCAGGCCGGTGCTGATGTGATGGGCTCAATGGCTACAAATTTCTATGGCTGCTATGTCACTCTCCACCACCTGCCTCCCCTCTCCCCCTCTTTTCTGAAGGTGTTGACATTTTGCCGGGCTCCAATTCCCTGGCCGTCAATCAACCTCGGTCAGTAGGCTATTTAACTGCAGGAGAATCACAATCCAGTCTTGTCCATGCAAGCATATTTCCAGCAGGGTTTGCTGCATACAGATTAAGTACAGGTCGCACCTGATTTTTCTCTCTCACCCCCCCCCCCCCCCTCCCCTCTCTCCATCTCCACCAATTTAACTCCTGGGTGCTGAGCCAACTGGAGTGTTTCGATTGCTTCATCTGCTGGAGTAACATGACCTGGAATCTTCTTGCCCTGATTGAAAGAAGGCATGGTGCTAATCAATCTATCAGGGGTTAGAGTGGTGTGGGGAAGGGGGTAGAGTATTATCATCCATCGCTGCAGTTACTCGCATGGAAACACGAGGAAGCAATGCAAATTCTAGACTAAGGTGACATTTGCATGTGCATTCGTGTTCCCGAACTTTGGTGAAGAAAAACACTGATAAAATGTAGCAGATGATTTAAATAACTAAACAAGAACAGTTCAATGCTTTACAGTTTTTTTTTAACCTAAAATATATTTCACAGGTTGTGAAACATTTTGAACTGTCGATGCAGTTTTGGGATATTTGCTGGGTCGCGATCTGCCTTTGATCTCCCAACTATATCTCCGTTGATCTGTGACTGAGTCTCAGTGCTTATAAGATTTTTTTTAAAATTTTAATCCACTTTGTGTCTGCCTGCTTCTCACAGTAACCAGCGTGCTGATCCTGCAGCTGAAACATGGAGCAGGCCTTGGCGTAAAAGCATTCCATGCCTTCCGCAGTTTGTTGGAAGTCACTGTTCACTATGCAACTTGGTATTTTGCCAGAATTGCTGTGTTTGGGTGAAGGGTGGGCTGGTGGTTGCCTATGGTGATCAGCAATTTGTATTGTTCCACTGCCAGCTGTCATTTTATGCATTTGTCAAAGGGCACCTTGGCTTTTATTGTTAAATATTCGCTGTGCTCTTAGAAAAGGAAAGTAAATTTACTACAAGGTTAAAAGAAAGTGGAGGGTTTTGGATGGTTCGGCCAATGGCCATTTATTCTGGATGCGGTTTTACGTCTTAAGGGATTAGACGAAACACAATCATCAGCGTAAAAGAGCAGCAAAATTGTTTCCTTGGTGCTGTGCCAGTTGCCTCAAATGCTTGGCGTGAAAGTAATTTTTCACCAAGATTATCTTCTCTTCCTTAGCTCCCCTCTGGCCTGCCTCTTCCACCAAGCGAATTCTGATTTTATCCGGACCAGCTCTCGCTAAAGCAGACATCCGAAACCTACATTCCACCTCCTTAACATCGCCCGTTTCTGCCCCTGCCTCAGCTCATCCACTACCGAAGCCCTCATCCATGCCTTTGTTACCTTTAGGCTTGACTATTCCAACGCACTCCTGGCTGGCCTCCCACATTCTACCCTACGTAAACTAGAGGTGATCCAAAACTCTGCTGCCGCGTCCTAACTCACACCGAGTCCCGCTCACCCATCACCCCATGTGCTCGCTGACTTACATTGGCTCCCGGTTAAGCAACAGCCTTGATTTCAAAATTCTCATCTTTATTTTCAAATCTCTCCATGGCCTCGCCCCTCCCTATCGCTGTAATCTCTTCCAGCCCCACAGCCCCACCAAAATGTCTGCGCTCCTCTAATTCTGCCCTCCTGAGCATCCCTGATTGTAATCACTCAACCATCGGTGGCCGTGCCTTCAGCTGCCTGGGCCCCAAGCTCTGGAACTCCCTGCCTAAATCTCTCCCTCGCTTTCCTTCTTCAAGACGCTTTTTAATGCACACCTCTTTGACCAATCTCTTGGTCACCTGCGCTAATTTCTCCTTATGCGGCTCGGTGTTAAATTTTTATTACATAATAATCCTGTGAATCGGCTTAAGACATTTCACTACGTTAAAGGCACTATATAATTATAAGTTGTTGTAGATTAATATTCGATTAATATTTGAATGTTTACAGATGATTCTGCCCACTATAGTTCCGCATTTTAAAAGTACTGAACTTGGGCCTTTTGGGGACAGACATTTTAGAAGGAATTTCTCCTGCTGCCACCTGACTACAAGAATGGGGATGGTCCTCACTGATCTCTGGTGTATAACTTTGTCCTTTACACCATGCTCACCAGTAACTTGGTGCCAGAACAAAGGTGGTACTGTAGTACTGAACACGAGATGTCATATCCGTTCAGGCCTGCTGTCTTTATCACACAAATTCCAGCGCCTCTGCTATGCTCAATCTGCCGAAAATTCAAGCTGTACAAAAATATTGAATGTTCAGGTAGCTTTTATAAAACTGGAAATGGACTGAATTTCTCTGATTATCTCTGTTCACTGAGCATTCAATATGTTGAATTTTCCATGCAGCAGATATTTAGAGTAAAACAAAATCCTAGCATTGTTAAAGCATGTTGCTGATGTTTGGTTAACATACAGCTAGCCACATCTCTCTCGAATCCCGCTGGAACAGTAGGCCAGCAGTTGTCACTATCCTACCCAGGCGCTACCTGTATGTGGGGCAAGGCGAGGGGGAGTGAGACTGCAGATGGGAGTCAGCATGCAACTATTTGCTCATCATCTCTGCGTTCAAATTGCTGGGTAGCAGAAATCTACTGCACTGGAAATTATTTTTTTTTAGATGTATTGCCAGTTTTACGTTCCGTATTGGAGTTATTCTCCGTCTTGCTCACGCAGCCTTTGTAGAAGATTCCCAGTTTGCCCATGTTCACCAAAACGCAAGAGCTACTTTCCAGGAGTACATATTTTAAACCAATTCATAGTTGATGTGGAGGAAGCAGCGGAATTGGATGAAAACTCATCATCACTGTCATCATAGGCAGTCCTTTGGAATCGAGGAAGCCTTGCTTCCACTCCTGAAGTGAGTTCTTTGGTGGCTGAACAGTCCAATACGAGAGCCACAGACTCTGTCACAGGTGGGACAGATAGTCGTTGAGGAAAAGGGTGGGTGGGACTGGTTTGCCGCATGCTCCTTCCGCTGTCTGCGCTTGATTTCTGCATGCTCTTGATGTTGAGACTCGAGGTGTTCGGCGCCCTCTCGGATGCACTTCCTCCACATAGGGCAGTCTTGGGCTAGGCTTCCCAGGTGTCAGTGGGGATGTTGCACTTTCAGGTAGGCTTTGAGGGTGTCCGTGTAACGTTTTCTCTGCCCACCTTTAGCTCGTTTGCCGTGAAGGAGCTCCACGTAGAGCACTTGCTTTGGGAGTCTCGTGTCAGGCATGCAAACAATGTGGCCCGCCCAGCAGAGCTGATCCAGTGCGATCAGTGCTTCAATGCTGGGAATGTTAGCCTGAGTGAGGACGCTGATATTGGTGCGCCTGTCCTCCCAGGGGATTTGTAGGATCGTGTGGAGACATTTTTGGTGATATTTCTCCAGCAACTTGAGGTGTCTACTGTACATGAAAACAAATAGTGAAATAATGAAAGGAGCTGAGGGACATTTAGAATACTGTTGGCATCGAGGAAAGAAAGACTTGCATTAACTTATTACATTAACGGTACAATATAAATATAAGTTGCTCAGAAGTTTGAAGATCTGAAATAGAAACAGAGAATGCTGGAAATCTCAGCGGGTCAGGCATCATCTGTGGAGAGAAACAGAGTTAACATTTTAGTTCGATGACCCTTCCGCAGTATTCTTTCGTGTTTGTGAAGATCTGGTTCTTAAGTTTTGTGATAATTTTACACATCTACTCATTGGAATTCAGAAGAATGAGAGGTGATCTTATCGAAACGTATAAGATTATGGCTTGACGAGGTGGATGCAGAGAGGATGTTTCCACTCGCGGGAGACTAGAATTAGAGAGCATGATCTTAGAATAAGGGGCTGGCCATTTAAAACTGAGATGAGGAGAAATTTCTTCTCTTGGGTTGTAAATCTGTGCAATTCGCTGCCTCAGAGCGTTGGAAGCTGGGATATTGAATAAATTTAAGACAGAAATAGACAGTTTCTTAAACGATAAAGGGTTATGGGGAGCGGGCAGGAAGGTGGAGCTGAGTCCATGATCAGATCAGCCATGGTGGCAGAGCAGGCTCGAGGGGCCGTACGCTCCTATTTCTTATGTTCTTATTATCAGTAAGAAAAGATTCACTGACTGTGGTGTTAGATTAATGGTATGGAGATTTTCTTTACTCGGAGTGGTGAGAATGTGGAACTCGCTACCACGGAGTGGTTAAGGGAATAGTATCGATGCATTTAAAGGTAAAGCTAGATAAACACATGAGGGCGAAAGGAATAGAGGGATATGGTGATGGGGTGAGATGAAGAGGGGTGGGAGGAGGCTGGTGTGGAGCATAAACACTGGCACAGACCCATTGGGCTGAATGGCCTGTGTTATAGACTCTGTAATTCTACATAAAATGTAATAGTTATGTAACGATTCAAAGGAATATGTTTTTTTAATTCCGATTTGCCTAAGTGCTATGGAGTTCGCTGCCTCAGAGTCCTGTGGAAGCTGGGACATTGAATAAATTTAAGACAGAAATAGACAGTTTCTTAAACGATAAGGGGAGCGAACGGGGATGTCCTTGTTCCTGTGCTTTCTGGTGTCAGGGCCCATCTTTCGGATGAAACAGTAAAGCAAGGGGCTGTCTGCCTGTTGAAGTGAATGTACAAGATCCTGTTTATGGGATCTCGTGTGCAAATGGGTTGCTGCATTTATCCACACAACGATAGTAACTGTCTATTTCTGTCTTAAATTTATTCATTGGTTGTCAGAGGTCTTGGGACAGCTTGGGAATGTGATGACGCTATATTCTTGTCTTCCCTTTTGTGTGGACTGTGCTGGGCAAGTTTAACAGAAACTTGAGATCAATCTTGCAACATTTACCTTTTGAGACCAGCACCTGTTTTTGACTGTTGGGGAGCAGTTATACTGCCACTTCCCATTTGTTGCCAGTGACAGTATAACACGGACAGCTGACACTCCAGTGGCAAGCATTGTTAGAACTTCTAGAGTACAGTCTCTGGAAGGTGGTCAATTGCGACCGCTTCAGCTTGACGCAGCCAGCAGTTCTCAAGTGCGGCGTCCAGCTGGGTTGAGAAAGTGCTCGGGCTCGGTCGGATCACCCGGGTGCGGCACAAACTGAAGCAGAGCTCACTTCTCACATTTCTAAAGAGAGTCAATGCTCCTGTCTGCTCTCAACACATCCAAAATTTACTGTCTGGGAAGGGAGCTGTATCCAAGTCGTCATCATCATCATAGGCAGTCCCTCAGAATCGAGGAAGACTTGCTTCCACTCCTGAAGTGAGTTCTTTGGCGGCTGAACAGTCCAATACGAGAGTCACAGACCCTGTCACAGGTGGGACAGATAGTCGCCGAGAGAAGGGTTGGGTGGGACTGGTTTGCCGCACGCTCCTTCCGCTGCCTGCGCTTGACCTCTTCACGCTCACGCCGTTGAGATTCGAAGAGCTCAACGCCCTCCCGGATGCACTTTCTCCACCTAGGGCAGTCTTTGGCCAGGGACTCCCAGGTGTCCAAGTATGTTGGTATTGAAAGTGCAGAAAGAAAGACTTCCATCCATACAGCGCCCTTCATGACCACCGGACATCTCAAAGCGCTTTACAGCCAATGAAGTACTTTTGGAGTGTAATCACTGTTGTTATGTGGGAAAAGCGGCAGCCATTTTGCGCACAGCAAGCTCCCACAAACACCAAATTGATAATGACCTGTTTTTCTTGTGTTGATTGAGGGATAAATATTGGCCAGGACACCGGGGAGAACTCCCCATCTCTTCTTCGAAATAGTGGCCATGAGATCTTTTACGGCCACCTGAGAGAGCAGACGGGGCCTCGGTTTAACGTCTCATCTGAAAGACGGCACCTCCGACAGTGCGGCGCTCCCTCAGCACTCCACTGGGAGTGTCGGTCTGGATTTATGTGCTCAAGTCTCTGGAGTGGGAGAACGCTTTCCTGGCTACGAGAATTGGATTTGAAGCCAGGCACTAAAAGCACTGTGATGATTGTTTTGAATTCATGCAATCAAACTGCAGTTTGGGGGTTCTGCTCCTCCATCCTATGATGTTGTTGGTGATTGAAATATTAGCCAGTTGTGCAGCTAGTGAGGCTTGTCTGCTGCTCTTCAAACTGCCTCGTGGCTCTGGGGCAATTCCCATAGCAGCTGATTTCAGTTTGGATCGAATGTGGGGAAGTCTGTCGCTCAGCTGATCACAAGTTTCCAAGTTAATAATTGGGTCTGTGGTCTGCATTGAAAGGACGGCTTCTTCCCTCCCCGTGGGCAAGTACCGTATCTTTGCTCGACCCACTCTCCTCGATGGCCCAGCTGAAATTGCAAACTTGAGAACCCCCATCCTATTCCTCCCTGGTACAGTGAGCTAGTTACATTAAAGCACTCCACCATTAGGCTGCTCCCAAAGAACACAGTTAACTTCTGCTTAATTGATAGCAATGGGATCAGTGATTAATTGAGTTATGCTTTTAAGTGAGCATGGAACTGCCTCGTGCTCTTCAAATTATTATAATTGGTGCATTTGGAATGTGGTTAATAACTGAAAGTAAGAAAACTACCACTAAATATTGAAACATTTAAAATGGTCTTTGTTTGAATCGTTTTTTTCTCCTCCTGTGCTGAAGGTACCAGCTCGCACCAGGGGTGTGCTTTCATTGTTGTTGGGAGTCTTTCAAAAGGTTGCCCAAATAGTCATTTGTCGTGTATGAGCCAAGACCGTAAGTGTGGGCAGACAATTCGACTCCAGAGAGCATAACTGCCATGCTCAATCCTGTACTCTTGTTCATGTACATTCAGGCTGGGAACTCTGCCTGATTGTGTAATCCCCTAGCCCAGGGATTCTGTGTAACCCCACCCCCCTAGCCCAGGGATTCTGTGTAACCCCACCCCCCTAGCCCAGGGATTCTGTGTAACCCCACCCCCCTAGCCCAGGGATTCTGTGTAACCCCACCCCCCTAGCCCAGGGATTCTGTGTAACCCCACCCCCCTAGCCCAGGGATTCTGTGTAACCCCACCCCCCCTAGCCCAGGGATTCTGTGTAACCCCACCCCCCTAGCCCAGGGATTCTGTGTAACCCCACCCCCCTAGCCCAGGGATTCTGTGTAACCCCACCCCCCTAGCCCAGGGATTCTGTGTAACCCCACCCCCCTAGCCCAGGGATTCTGTGTAACCCCACCCCCCTAGCCCAGGGATTCTGTGTAACCCCGCCCCCTAACCCAGGGATTCTGTGTAACCCAGCCCCCTAGTCCAGGGATTCTGTGTAACCTCGCCCCCTAGTCCAGGGATTCTGTGTAACCTCGCCCCCTAGCCCAGGGATTCTGTGTAACCTCGCCCCCTAGTCCAGGGATTCTGTGTAACCTCGCCCCCTAGCCCAGGGATTCTGTGTAACCTCGCCCCCCTAGCCCAGGGATTCTGTGTAACCTCGCCCCCTAGCCCAGGGATTCTGTGTAACCTCGCCCCCTAGCCCCAGGGATTCTGTGTAACCCCCCCCCACAAGCAGCAATGTAATAATGTCTTTTTTTTTAGTGATGATGATTGAGTGAAGGATTGTCTGGTGGAAGTCTGAGCCAGATGAAATGGAAGCATTTAATTATCCAGTTATTTAACTTCTGGGGGAATATTTAATGAAACAAGTTGAGTTAAAAGAATCTAGTTCCTGGGTTCTCGGTATGTAGAGCATCACTCGGTGAATTATTCATTTGAACTAGTTATGCAAATTAAATGGAGGCGCTGTATTCTGGAACTGATTATTTTTTTTCCCAATTCTTCGGTATTGCGAGAGTTAAGTGTTGAGAGAATGTGCTACATTGATGTCCTGAACCAACTGAAAGACAAGCTTCTGATCTTTGAGGCAGGGAGCCTGTAATCTGCAGCACATGATTGAAGTCTTTCTATTTCACAACTTGTCTTTGTGATTACACTTATGTCTTGCTATTTCTTCTCTTATTTCCAATAAGTATCATGTCCCGAGTTTGCCCGCTGGTGCCAATGGTTGTCTGCTGTTTATGTGCAAATCCTCTTCTGTTATTTGGGCTGTAAGATTGAGACCAGGAGCACAATAGCCCTTCAATGAACCATGACTGACGCCAGTCACTGGAAAAATCCCTCTGCCGCTGGGTTGGCTGTGATCAGTTATTTCCTATGTGTTAAATACAGCTCCATTTATATCACATGCTGGAAATGCTTCTGCTTTTGGCTGTTGTGTGTATGCAAGTAAGGACTAATGAGATAAGGGATAATAATAGCATGGAGTCCCAGAGCTTCAGCTGGGATGTGACCTTGCTCTTTGGCATTTTGAAACAGTGGGTTATTTTGTGTTGCTGATTTTTATACAATTTCCCTATTGAGGACCATGATTTTGTGATTTATGTCGGTGTCAGCTGTGGCCCAGTGGGCAGCACTCTCGCTTCTGAGTCAGAAGGTTGAGTTCAAGTCCCACTCCAGGGTGACTCTCAGTGCAGTGCTGAGGGAGCGCCGCACTGTCGGAGGGGCAGTACTGAGGGATCCGTTGCCGTCTTTCAGATGAGATGTTAAACCTCTCGGTGGGACATAAAAGATCCCATGGCATTATTTTGAAGAAGAGCAGGGGAGTTCTCCCCGGTATCCTGGGACTAATATTTATCCATCACTCAACATAACAAAAATAGATTATCTGGTCATTGCTGTTTGTGGGAGCTTGCTGTGAGCAAATTGGCTGCCACGTTTCCCACATTACAACAGTGATTACACTCCAAAAGTACTTTATTGGCTGTAAAGCGCTTTGGGACATCCAGTGGTCATGAAAGGTGCTATATAAATGCAAGTCTTTTTATTTGAAATGAAAGCCTTGAGTGATGATCAATGACTGACTGATTGTTGGACACTAATGTAATTGAGGCAATCTGATGAGCTAAACCATGAAGATAAAGTGTAATGCAAAAGAGAGAAACTGACTGGCTTGGATTTAAATAAAGCTTTTGAGATTTTAATGCTATCTCCACTTGAGATTTTAAAACTCAACCAGCAGCAGACCTGTAGATTTTCAATTAATTAATTTCTCTTTCAAACTTGGTTATGCCTGGAAAAATCATCGAGAGCTTGACAACACTCGATGGAAGCACTGGTGGTGTCTGTATTGAGGGGATGAATTCAAAATATCGCACTTCTTTTGTAGTTTATTGGCTCAAGTGCAGTTTTCATTTTGCACTACCACATATTGACACCAGCATGGTATGCAAAGTCTAGTGACTGAAAACTGAAATAAAAACCAGCAAAAGACATTAAGTTGGACAGTACCAGACACTATATTTGATGCTCAAGCAGTTTGGGTTATGGGAGTTTGGGTTATGGGAGAGTAGAGTTTGTCTGTCAACTGCTGTGTGTACATTGCTAATACTGGCTCCTTTATCCTGACGGCATAATCATAGACTTACCCTCTCACCTGCCTGCGATCCTGTTGCTGAGGTAAGGGAGCCACTTTTAGCAGCGGGTCAGGACAGAGTGTTGCTTTCTCACGGCCCAAAGTGCAGGAGTTTCAAATATAAAAGTGTTTATTAATAGGTTTACGCATGGCGTGTGGACTTTCACGAGAACTGATCAGTCCTGCACCTAAAACATTGGTTCTTGCTTTCGTCAGCAGTGCATTTCCAGCATTTTCTGATGTTTCCCAGGAGGGACGGGGCAATTAAACCCCAAAATGAGATTACAGTCTTGACATCCTTCCTTGGTATCAGTCATTGCTTTAGAATGTGCACAATTCCCATTGTATGCATTGGATCAGCAAAACCGTGGAATACAAGTCGGAGAAGGTAATGATCAATTTTTATCGTGCTTTAGTCAGACCAGTTTTGAATCTGCAGCCAGTTCAGGTTGCCAAGAAATGGGAGATGAGCCAAGATTGTTAAGGGTATAGTAAAAATGTACCCAGAATATTACTTTAAATTAAACTGTGGAAGTAAAACTAGACACTGGTTCAAACTAGAGTAGGTTATTTTTAGGACAGATATTGGGAAGAAAGTGTGGAATAAACTTCCAGGTAGAAGAGTGGAGGCAAAAACGTTGAATGCTACAATGGGGTGACGTTAGGCTCTCTGGGTGGGTAAATGCAGGGGGGCCGAATAGCCTTCCTTATCCATGTTATCTATTTCCTGCTGGCATGCTGTGTTGCAGTCAGTGCACTGTCTATCCTTGATGTGGTGTGATTGCGCTGCAGTATGAATGATTGTGATATCAATACAGCAGGGTTATCGAGAACTATTTTCAGCTGATTACCCTGCAAGGTAATGATTTAATCAAGTTATTGATTGACCCAAACCGTGAGATTGAAGCTTTGAGCTTCTGAATGTGATCAGATTTGGGATCTGAAGCTTGATTGTGACCTGTCAGCATACCTCGCATTCGCAGGTTCAGTTTAACCACAGATAATCTGTGTACATCAGGCAATGCCACAAACCTGAGAGTAAAGGGTGATTCTTCCTAAATCCTGCTGACCTTTCCACATTACAGTATCATTTCTCTGGGGCACTGTTAAGATAAATGAGCCGGTATCATAGAATCATAGAAATATATGGCACAGAAGGAGGCCATTCGGCCCGCTGTGTCCGTGCCGGCCCAAAAAAAAAGCTATCTGACCTAATCCAACTTTCCAGCTCTCGGTCTGTAGCCCTGTAGGTTACGGCACTTCAAGTGCATATCCAAATACTTTTTAAAATGTGGTGAGGGTTTCTGCCTCTACCAGCCTTTCAGGCAGAGTGTTCCAGACCCCTCCCATCCCCCTCTGGGTGAAAAAAAGTTCTCCTCAACTCCCCTCTTAAAACTTCTGCCAATTACTTTAAATCTATGCACCCCGGTTGTTGAATACCCCTCTGCTAAGGGAAATAGGTCATTCCTATCCACTCTATCCAGGCCCCTCATAATTTTATACACCTTGAACAAGCCTCTGCCTTCTGAGGGGAGATTTAATTGAGCTGTCAATGGGTCTGAAAACCTCCTTGGGAGGTAGTTTTCCTGGGGGCCTCTGACCGCAAAATGCTGGTGTCAGCAAAACGAAATGGCTTTCTTTGGGGTCATGCAGTGCCTCCGCCATCTTGGCTCTGACCACAGTCACCTGCGACTGTAGAACGACTGCGTTGTATGCCTGTTCGGTTCCACTGTTGCACAATCCGTTTCGCAGTGTAAATGGTGCAAATTCAACACTAATGAAATTGGCTCAATTAGTATAAAAGAGACATGAGATTCAGTTTCGCCGTTTTCAGAAAGAACTTCTGTATATCCAGTTTCAGTTGCATGGTGTTGGCACCTACTGGAGCCAGCGATTCCATGTTCTTGACATCACACAACGGTATTAATGATTTGTAACATTATTACAGGTTTATGGACAAATACAATCTCCAGTTCATTGCTGTAAAATTCTGTGTTCAGTATTCCTTGTACAGCGATACTGGATATGTCTGCGTGAAATCCAAGAGCCCAGTTCAAGAGTTCAGTTTGAGCGAGTGGTTTATAATTCAGCATTGCATTCATTTCTTGTCGCGTACAGTTTAATGTTTCGTGGGGTATGCATTTCTCTTGGCTTTGACGGCATCTTTAAACAGGAGTTTTATTTAGAGTAGTGAGAATACCTCTGATGGGACCAACTGAAACAAGACCCACTACCTTAATTCAGCATTGCCTCACCACTGGAATTGAGCCAAGCCTGGATCATGTTCTGAGGAACTACGTGATGACTGATCCACAAACTCCCCCATTGGTATCAATGGGCTATATATATGTCAGAGTAGCCGTTTGTAATGTATTTGCTTCATGGGTTCTTTGCTTAAGAACTCAACAATCACACTACACATTACCAGTTCATCCACCATGCTCACAACCACCTGTTCATCGTGGCTCTCCCGAACCCAACTGGCCGGGGTTTTATTGAGGCTTGTGAACATCACGTGACTCGCTAAGCCTCGACCAACCTGTGAGCATGCTTACACCATTCATTTTTTCCTCAGCAATGAATACTGTTCTTTGCTTTCTGCCTCATGTTGGAAAACATCTACAACTCATGACAACGCCTTGATGATTATTTTTTTAAATAGGGCTATGTATATTTTTTTCTAATTGTATGTTAGCAATCTTTTTTCTTGTTTATCATCATCATAGGCGGTCCCTCGAACGAGGATGACTTGCTTCCATATGAGTTCACAGATGTTTCAATGAAGGACCTGATGTTCCAGATCTGAACTCCAATTGAGGGGATGGAAGATGCCTGTGCGTGGATTTTTTTAACGTGGTGACTGTTGCACATCAGCCACCACACGGGCTTGACCGAGCTAGGCCTTGTGGCAAGGGTTGAACCAGGACTACTGGAGACCTGCTCTGCTGCACGGACCTAGTGCGCGCACATATCGCAGTGTGGGCTAGTTCCCCTATCCCCCATTTACTGGTGCCCCTCCCCAATTGCCACACCTCTTTCTTCCCCCCCCTCCCCCCCTATCTCCCATTTGCAGGTTTCCCCTCCCTGTCATAGGAACACAGCAACAGGAGGCCATTCAGCCCCTCGAGCCTATTCCACCATTCAATTAGATCATGTATGTGTTTGTGTGTATATATGTGTATATATTTTTTTTTAAAGTTTGTGTTTGTCGATATAAGAAATACTTGCCTTATATAGCACTTTTCACAGCCACCTGACATCTCAAAGCGCTTTATATCCGTCACTGTTGTAATCCGGGAAACGCAGCAGCCAACCCGCGCACAAACAACTCCCACAAACAGCAACACGACAACGACCAGACAAATTCTTTTGTTATGTCGACTGAGGAACAAACATCTGCCAGAACCCCGGGACAACTCTTTCAGATGAGACGTTAAACTCTTCTTCGAAATAGTGCCACGGGATTACCCCACATCCACCCGAGAGGGCAGACTGCAATAGGGCCATTCGGTCGGTGCCCATTGCTCGAGCAGCCCGAAGTACTTTCATGCTCCAAGGCAAGTCGTTGTCCCTCTGGACAGAATGGTTGCTCCGTCAGAGCAGGATTGGACCCACTCTTGGTGAGGCAGTACACATCCAGACCTCGCCCTCAGTCCCGATGTGCACTGCTTGTCCCTTCATGTCTGAGCCATGGGAATAATGTTTGCATTTCCTATTTTTTCGCAAGATCTAGGTGCTTCAGTAAGAAAAGAATGAGCAAAGTTATTTTGAATGCCTGCGCCTCGAACTTTAGTCCCTGGGGCATCCTGGATTTGACTAGTGCCTGCCCAATCTCGCAGGAGGAACTTAAAAAAGAAAGAAACACTTGAATTTATATGGAGCCTTTCACAAATACCGGGTGTCTCAAAGTGCTTTGCAGCCAATGAAGTACTTTTGGAGTGCAGTCACTGTTTTAGTGTGGGAAATGCAGCAGCCAATTTGCACACAGCCATGTGATAATGACCAGCTAATTTTTTTTATGTTGTTGATTGAGGGATAAATATTAGCCAGGACACCGGGAATAACTCCCCTACTCTTCTTCAAAATGGTGCCATGGGATCTTTTACGCCCACTTGAAAGGGCAGACGGGGCCTTGGTTTAACGTTTCATCTGAAAGACTGCCCCTCGGACAGTGCGGCGCTCCCTCAGCGCTGCCCCTCGGATAGTGCGGCGCTCCCTCAGCGCTGCCCCTCGGATAGTGCGGCGCTCCCTCAGCGCTGCCCCTCGGATAGTGCGGCACTCCCTCAGCGCTGAATTGGAATGTCAGCCTAAATTTAATTTTTTTTTTGTGCTCAAGTCCCTGGAATGAGACTTGAACCCACAACCTTCTGACTCAGAGGAGAATGTACTACCCACTGAGTCACAGCTGACACAGCAGAGACTTATTTATCTCTAGTCACACCCTCTGTCGAGAGCCAGCCAACTTATAGCTGAGAGCTGGCTGGTTGAAGAAATACTTTCCGAACCAAGAGCGGCCACCATCTGTAGTGGAAATCCTCCTTGCCTTGGGTAAGCCATCCAACCCAAAAATAAGTCAGTCGCCTCTCTTGCCTTCTGTCCTCGAATACTTGCATTATCCTTTGGCTGAACTCTGACAGTTTTGATGATCTTGAATTGGGTCTGTCCGAGAAGCAACTTCTTGTATCTTGTTTCTGGAAGTTAAACCCCAATGGACCATCTATTCCAAGTTTGTATTTTAATCTAGTTCTGCACAAGCTGATGTGTTTATCATATTCTAGAACTCAGCATCGGCAAACTTTAAAAAAAAAAAATTAGATCCTGGGATGTGCGTGTCACTGGCAAGGCCAGCAGTTATTGCCCATCCCTAATTGCCCCTTGAGAAGGTGATGGTGAGCCGCCGCCTTGAACCGCTGCAGTCCCATGGTGAAGGTGCTCCCACAGTGCTGTTAGGGAGGGAGTTCCAAGATTTTGGCCCAGCGACGATGAAGGAACGGCCAATATATGTCCAAGTTAGGATGGTGTGTGACTTGGAGGGGAACTTGCAGGAGGTGTTCCCACGCGTCTGCTGCCCTTGTCCTTCTAGGTGGTAGGGATCGCAGTTTTGGGAGGTGCTGTTGAAGAAGCACTTGTCACAGCAGAGTGCACTATTGGTTTCTCTGTGCTCCGCGGAGTACCAGCTTATTGAGCTGGAGCGATCGAGGCAGTGTTCATCAATCTGTCCTGCATAATCTGGCACTCTGATCGAGCAGTTCTTGGGCAGATCCAAGTTTGCAGCCAAAAGTAGTTGTTCACCAGCTATGTGGATGCTGGGGTGAAGTTCGCCTAATGCATGAATTGAATGAAACTTCATCAAACAAAACTTTCTCGCCCATGATCCCAGGTTAGCCTGTCTCAAAGCAGTGACTTGCAGAATGAACAGTAGAATGCAGCCTCCATTACTATCTCCATCTCTGGCTGTAAACCTAGTGGCTCTGCCTGTGGTCACAGAATCTGTTTTGCCATGCAGGGCATGTGCATAATATTTTGCATTGGTCAAAACTATGCCTCTCGAAATTGCCCCTCTGATGCATATGAGGCCATTTGAAACTTTGTGGGAGCTGGAGTACCATGTGGGTAGTTGCCACAAGAGGCCTTGCCCATTGTTTGGCTTCCCAGCAGTGTGTGGAGGATTCAGCTTTGAAGAAGGTCTGACAAAATACATCATCTTGGCCAGGGCAACAATGGAGGTGATATTTGCTTCACTGTTTCTGGTTGAGGAGATGCAGGGGAATTGTCTTGGGTTACTGATCACTGTCCAGTGACCCGATGGAAAGTACGTGCATGTAGATGATAGTTAACGGCATTATTGACCGTGGCTGTGATGCTTTTCAGGAGTGAATGGTGAGCTAACTGTTCTTTATATGTGTAATGTTTGTAAGCTTGTAATGTTTGTAGCTCCACACTGTGGATATGGACGTATTGTGTACTGCAACTGCAGAGTTAATAATAAACAGAACCAGGCTGTTCCGGAGGCTTCCGGCAGAGCTGCCTGCCGTGTTAGGAGCTGTGTGTGCTGTGCTCTGTGAAGATATCACAATATGATGATGTAATGTGCAGGCAGTGTATTAACTAATAGATCTTTATCAGCATTCTGCTTTGGCCTGAATGTAATTTTGCATTGTGGCATGTACAATAGGGCTGGGTGGTCAACTGTTTAAATCACTGTGGGATTGGCTGCAATGGTCATCAGTGTGCGATGACCAATGTGATTGGGTCCTGCCAGCTTCAACAGCATTTCTGTTGTCAATGAGTCACACTGTGTATTTAAATTGTAACCCAAATGCTGAAAAGGGAAACGCCATAACACAACAGCTGGAAAATTTAACTTGGTGAATGAAATGTAGGGAGATAGAGAAAGAAAGAGTTGCATTTCTATTACAAAAGTAAAATACTGCAGATTCTGGAATCGGAAATAAAAACAAAATGCTGGCAATCTCAGCTGGTCAGGCAGCATCTGTCGTGAGAAACTGAGTTAATGTTTCAGGTCTGTGACCCTTCATCAGAACTAGAATGTTAACTCAGCAAGCTCCCACAAACAGCAATGTGATAATGACCAGATCATCTTTTTTAGTGATGATTGAGGGATATTGGACCCAGGACGCCGGGGAGAACTCCCCTGCTCCTTCGAAATAGTGCCATGGGATCTTTTACGTCCACCTGAGAGAGAGCGTATGGGACCCCAGTTTATTGTCTTATCTGAAAAACAACACTCCCTTGGCGCGGCCCCCTCCGACGGTGCGGCGCTCCCTCGGCGCGGCCCTGAGTGTGTCAGCCTGGATTTTGTGTTCGTCTCTGGAGTGGGACCTGAACCCATGACCACCTGACTCAGGCGAGAGAGCTACCCACTGAGCCACAGCTGATACTTATACAATGGGATTTGATAAATTAGGATTATTTTTCTGAATCGCATTGTGTTTGTACCACACGTTGATGTCACAGGTTTTTTGGTTTTAAAAGATGGAGACAGCATCATGGTTTTTCCTGGGCAGATTTGCCGTCTTGGGAAATTGCTGTGCAACAGAGTTGCTGTACTGTGACCTGGTAATGTGGCCGTCAGCAAGCTCAGGCCGATGGGAGTTTGATGGTGTGCAACATGCAATAAAAAATACGATCAAGGGTTAACTTATTTAATTATAGCACTAAAAATGATTGCTGTATCTGAATGCATGGAATTGGTCGAAAAAGGTTGTCATGTGGGAGGACAGTAGAAAGACTGGTGCTCTTTAGTGTGCACTTTGGTATGGAACATGTTTTTGGAGAGACAGAAGTGTGCGTTTCAAAAATAATCCACTGCTAATAAAGTTTCAATCTTCTGTTCACAAGTGTGACATAATATCTGATTGATGTCAGGTAAGTTATTCGTTGGTAGCTAGGCTGCAAAAATAAATCCCCAATTGGCCTGTGTCTTTGCACTAAAGGGGAAATCATGAGGTGCCTAGGCAGAGTAGATAGAGAGAAACTGTTCCCATTATCAGAAAGGTCAAGAACCAGAGGACACAGATTTTAAGGTGGATCGGCAGAAGAACCAAAGGCACCCAAAAAGCAGCGAGTGGTTGGGATCTAAAATGCACGGCCGGAAAGGGTGATGGAGGCAGATTCACTCGTGGCTTTCAAAAGGGAATTGGATAAGTACCTGAGGAAAAAAATATTTGAAGGGCTGCGGGGAAAAGGCAGGGTAGTGGGACTAGCTGAGGTGCTCTTAGAGAGCCGGCATGGGCTCGACAGGCCGAATGGCCTCCATCCGTGCTGTAACCATTCTCTGATTCGGTGCAATCTAACCAGGATTCCTGCTTCTGATTGCTTTCCAGTGACCTGCTGGAGTGTGCATGTATGTGGACATTGGTTTTGACTGTGATGACGCCGTGGTTGAATAGCCAGCTAACTGATAGGATGGAGGACACCGATTCTATAGTAGCCTTCAAAAGGAATTGGATCAGTACTTGAAGGAGAATAAATTACAAAGATCTGGGGAAAGAGCGGGCGGGGTGGGACTAACTGGGTTACTCTGCGAAAGAACCGGCACAGACTCGATGGGCCGAATAGCCTCCTTCTGTGCTGTACTATTCTATGATTCTAACAGTCGCTGCTGTGTTTGCGCATGAAGGATAGCTATTTGAGTGAGGTATCAAGAGGGTACCCAGGGCCTGTGAAACCAAAGCCAAGGTTGAGGCACCAACAGCAGGAGGAATAAATGCACTGCCTTTGCTGTTACTGTAATGTAGGATTGTTTTCGAAGCCTTGCTGGAACGCATAAAGCTGTCATCTCAATCAATCAGGCTGTAGTTTTAACTTCAGCACAAAAGCCGTTGATTTATTCTTGGATAAATAGCCGAGCATTGGCACGACACATTGTCTGTCTCCTCCGAACCTGAACCGACCAAGTCCACTGACTCACATTGTCCAACATTCGAAGCAGGCCTGCACTGGCCTGCACCAGGAAGATAACTATACACTGTGCCACCTCCAATCGCCAGAGATCTGTCATCACCAGCAATTGCTTAACAGTTGTGGGAAAGTAGGATTACCGAAATCCGTGCCGAGACAATTAAACAAATGTGTGGCTGGGTGGCTCACATCCTCGTCACAATCAGCAAGAAGAAACTTGTGTGTGTGACCTGTAAACATTCAGTACATTTTCATTGCAATATTCCCAGGTGGAATGGCTTGTAAAAGAACTTGTCCTTTTAGGATCATTAAGTGGTTAGCAAAGGTACAGCAGGGCCTGAGAGTTATAGAAAGAAAGACTTGCATTTATATAGCTCCTTTCACGACCATAGGACGTCTCAAAACGCTTTACAGCCAATGAAGTACTTGTAGTCACTGTTATGTTGAAGCGCGACAGCCAACTCCCACAAACAGCAATGTGATAATTGACTAGATAATCTGTTGGTTGAGAGATAAATATTGGCCCAGGACACGGGGATAACTCCCCTGCTCCTCTTCGAAATAGTGCCATGGGATCTTTTACATCCACCGGAGAGAGCAGACGGGACCTCTGTTTAACGTCTCATCCGAAAGATGGCACCTCCGACAGTGCAGCACTCCTTTAGCACTGCGAGTGTCAGCCTAGATTTATGTGCTCAAGTCCCTGGAGTGGGACTTGAACCCACAACCTTTTGACTCCGAGGCAAGAGTGCTGCCCACTGAGCCGCAGCTGATACTCAATATACACTGGGAACGCCCACGGGGGTGGGGTTCTTAATCGGCCACCTAACTTCAACAAAAGATCAACCGAAATCCCGGTTAGGCTGCATAAACTGGGTTACTGCCGAAGTTACAAGATATTCCCAGGATAATATTTGTCCTACTGTAGACCTGTAGTGCTGAAGCTTGTGCTGATCAGGTTAGATGAACAGGTGGGAGGAGGCCCCTCTAGAACATAAGCACCAGCATGGACCAGTTGGGCCGAATGGCCTCCTTCTGTGCTGTAAATTCGATGTAACCAGAGGGTGAAGATTTAAAATGATTGGCAAAAGAACCAGAGGCAACATTTTTTTTTAACGGAGTAAGTGGTTAGGATTTTGAACGCACTGCCTGGTAGGGTAGTGGAAACAGATTCAATACTAGCTTTCAAAAGGGACTTAAATAAATAGTCAAGTCAATAAATAGTCAATTTCAGGGATATAGGGAAAGAGCAGGGGAGTCGGATTGCTCTTCGAAAGAGCTGGCACAGGCTTGATGAGCCAAATGGCCTCCTGTGCTGTACTATTCAAAGATTCTCTGATTTTTATAATTCTGTTTGGACTGTGTGTGTTGCTTAAACTTTGCATCCTCATGGCTCCCTTTTGAAAAACTATTCTCTAAATTGGAGTTATGTCTGCAATTTAGGGTGGTGCAGTGTATTATTCTGCTGACGTGCTATGGCCTCTCTTTTGTGCTCGTAAATGTTCATTGTTTTCATATTGGATGGGGCCACAGTGGAAAAAATACACTGTTTGCTGCAATGAAACCGAGGATGTTCCTACAATCTGTGCAAAGCTCTGGAATTGTACGCAGTACCCAGTGCCGTGACTTTTATTTGCTGCACCTAATTTATGGCTCTCTGGAACTGCTGTGGCTCTGTTTACATACATTTAGTAATTGCATTGTGTATGTATTACATTTTCTATTCCAGCGCTGGCATGTGTCAGCTTTATTGAGACTCAACATTCTTCACTGTTTGCATGAAATCCTCTGATTTAGTTACTGCGCTGGTTGGGTGCCCTGATGATATTTCAATTGACTGCACCAAATGTGGCATTTCAGTTCCCACACTAGCTGTCCTAATGACCATGGCTGCTTTTGAGCCAAGTTGTGGCTCGTTTTGTCCACTAGAAACTGGATTGAATTTTCTCGAACATGTTTCATTCAGGATCCTTTTACAGAGAGAGAGAGAGACTTTGATCCCACTATCATGGCTTCAGCTGTTCCATAATAATGTGTCCTTTACAGTAGTGGGGTTTCTGAATACTCAAAGGCTGAACACCTATTCAATAAAGAGGCTTTACAGCCAGTGAAGTAATTTTTTTTTGAAGTGTAGTCACTATTGCAACATGGGAAATGTGGCAGCCAAATTGCGCACAGCAAGCTCCCATAAACAGCAATGTGATAATGACCAGATAATCTGTTTTACTGATGGAGGGATAAATATTGACCCCAAGATGCTGGGGGGGTGAGGGGCAGCGGCGCGAATGCCCCTGCTCTTCTTCGAAATAGTGCCATGGGATCTTTTATATCCATCTGATAGAGCAGATGAGGCCTCGATATAATGCCTCATCCAAAAGACGGCACCTCTGACAGTGCAGCATTTCTTCAGCACTGCAGGAGGAATTTACCAGTGCACAGTGTCACTTGCATTCTGAGGTCCATATTGAACCTGGACCTGTGTGTTCTTTGATCCACCTGTGCCCTAAACTGCATCTTGTCCTGCAACTCGTGTGTGTTCAAAAGACTTGGTAGCCTTCCAGTGGTGCATTCCAAAGGCATTTTTGACGTATGTGAAATGGATGCTAGTCAGATTTATTGCACCATATAAAACATGCCACTGGCCTCTGAGTGCATTTGGAAGAATTCTTGCCTTTTGTAATACTGCAATTGTAGACCAGTGTAAATTCTGCCAGACAGCTCGGCGGTCAGTGTGATGTATAATTGGCCATTGGTAATTCAGGAAACCAATTCGCTTCAACTCACCCGGGTGGCTCGTGCTAAATCTTGTCATCACCCAGTCCAGGCTTTGAAAGATAAAATACTTTTCTAATCTTGTGCCCTGCTCTTTATAACAATCACAGATCAGATCAGCTCAAAATCATTTCTGTTGCAGCTCAGCAGTCATTAGAAATGATGGACGCAGAAAACCTTATCGAGATCTCACATTTTTGTTTTAGAATGTGTTGTCATTTCCGATCCCATTCCTCTCCTCTAAGCTGAGCAGTCAGGAAACTCATTCCTCGGCCTCTGGAATCCTAAATTTTGTCGATTTAAAAAAAAAACGTATTTGTGTGTGTATGCGTGCATGAGAAGCACTATAGAAACGCAAGTTATTGATGCTCTGAAATTCACTGCAGTCTGATCAAAGCAAATTCAGCGCACAAGATATTTTGGTGCATTGTGGAAGTGGAATTTGTCCAGCTGTAAAAATGTGCTGTAACCTTTTAGGTCTTTAGTTCCCAGCCACTGACACTGCTGTCTGCATCCTTTGCCTTTGGGCAGGAAGCCCCTGACTTGTAATGTTGGCTTTGACCCATAAAGATACTTTTCTGCCTGATTATTTTAGTTCCAGGAGAGCAGTGCTCGGAGACCACGATGTGTGTGTGTGCTGCTGTCCCCGATTTTAGTGTGATTTGCTGTCTCTCTGGCTCCAGTCCTGTTGGAGTCCAGTTACAAAGATGGAGACGGGCACGATATCTAATTCAAACATTACCGTAAGATTGATATCACTAACAAATAGTAGCTCAGTAATGGGTGCAATGAGGAATCTCAATTCAATTTATTGCTGAACAGATGAGTTAATTTTTCAGTCCTAAGCAGGCCTGGGAATTGACAAGGAGCTGGTTCTGTCATGAAAGAATCAAGTATGCACGTGTAACTAGCAAGTACAGGAAGCACCTAATCGTTGGCTGCTCATGTAACCCGCGTCTTCCTGGATCTTTAATACCGTTGTCTCGTGAGGCCAGCAGTTTTATACTCGTCAGTGTCGTTGATCGTGAGAGAGCCATTTGTCTGCCATGGATAGCACTTGTGGTAAAGAATCCCCAGATTCAGACGACACTATTCCCTTTGGGAGTTGAAGAAGCTGTCATTATAATGAATTAAGTGGAGCATACTGTCTTAGACAAACACTACTGTTACTTGAATCATTTCCATATCGCCCTGATATTCATCTCCTTGTACAATTCAACTCGGTCAAAGGCCGCTTCCCCAACCACACAGCTGGCTTGCTGGGGCTTTTTCCGCCCTGTTTGACTAAAAGATTACCGACTAAAAGATTACCAACTAAAGACCTCATTTTCAACATATGTGTCACAGGAAGTGGATGAAAGAAAGCAGCATTTTAAAATGTAGATTGTATCCTGTGATGCAGCATTTAGTAGAAATGAGACTCTTCAATGTTCAATTCTTCAAGTCCTGCTTTACATTATCATAGGGTTGTAAACAGCTGGGCAATATTGCTGCAAAAGCCTGTTCTCATACCTGCCCCACCGCCACCTAAAACCACCACCCGCCCCAAGCTTTGGTCATCATTTGCAACAGTTAACATCATAACATCATTTAACGTCATAAAACGCCCAAAGTGCTCAGCAGGCAAAAATAACTGGACGCCAATCAGCGGTGGGAGCAGGACTAGGCACGGTAGCCAGAGACGCAATCAAAGGTAGGCTTTGAGCAGGGAAGCGAGGTAATGTATAGAAGGATTTAGGGAGAACGTTCTCGACCTTCGGCTTACAGAGGTAAGGAAGGGCAAGGCCATATAGGGACAAGCAAGGATGTTGATATCGGGGCGTGGGTATTAAGCAGCCAGTGAAGGCCGGTGAAAACAGGGACTTGGTGGGATAGGATTTAGGTGACTGTTTAAGGTGAGCTGTAATTTGTGAAGACCAAAACTTGGAAAGCCGGCAAGAACGTTTAGACAGAGGGTCAACATTTTGTTTAAACCAAGCAATTGTGGGAATGACTTTTCCAAAGAAAACCTTAAACTCTGGGAACATTACCCTTTAAAAGTTTCCTGCAGTTCTTTCCTGAAGCTGTGTTGTAACCTGCTTGATGTTCCTGTCAGTAGTGAAGTTGCTAATAAGACTGGTTTTTAAAACAGGCAAAGGTCACTGGGCTCAAATCTCATTCTATTTTGATAGATTAACCACACCTACTTGCGTCATTACTGTATCGCTCAATCTCCTCTCTCTACAGAAATGCCTCTAATCGTCTGGTTCTTGAAACCATTTACAGTGTCCATTTCAGTGGTCCTCCCTGGTAACTTACCTCGCAAGCTTGCTACTCTTTGGAAGTTCCCCCTGACTCCCCTTGTTACTCCTAAATGCTAATGACTAGTGCAGAGCATTGGAAAGTTTTAATGTAGGATTTCCGTGTCTTCAATATATGGTTGTGCAAAGCAGTAATTTATATTTTCTGCTCTCATTGCAGGATGACTGTGATCACCATCTGGTTAATGCATCAAATGCAACACCTCTTTCAATGTGTTGAACTGCACATGGGGTATATTTGGAATTATTGAGCTTCATCCAACGACTATCTTCCTATTCTGGGTCTTCTAGATTACATTTCTTCATGCGGAAAAAGAATTAGGAATGTTGGCAACATGGAATTATAAAAAGATACTTCCGATCCAGATATATTGCGGAGAGGCTCCTTAATTACATTTCTGCGTGTTGAAATTACTTTTGTATTAAGCTTGAGCGAGCAGCTTCCAGCAGTGAAAGAAATGACTGGGACCTTTCTGTCGCTCCCAGCGAGACAGAGTGTTAATAGACTATGACCAGCTATAGATCTGTTCAAAATGAAAAGGTGGAGGTTGGTGGAATTGTCCTAGGTGGAGTTGACATTCTTACAGGTACGAGCACGTGTGATTACTATGCATCTCCATTCAGGGTCCAGAATGGGAACGTTTGCACTCTGGGTGAAAGTGCCCCGCGCGCAAGTTCAACCCCTGCCATGCCAAAAATGGGAGTCCGCGCTCGAATTGCTGACTGGCCTCCCAAGCGAGTTGTAATTAAAGAAGCTGCACTAAGTCCTGCAAGGGACTCTGATGGAACCATGGTAGACGTTGAATTTATTTCGACAAGAGGCTTTCATAATGGGCAGTATTGTCCAAACTATCAAAACGCTTCCCGTGCCTCTCGGGCGCAAGGCCTACACTACATACCTCGAGGGAAGTCAAAAGAAGTGGAGTTTCAAGATGACTGGCCCAGGTCCCCAGCCAAAATGTTTGTCCCACTGAGAATTCGAAGTAACAGTGAGATTACTCTCAATGAACATGATGCAGAAGGAGCCCTAGAGCAGAAAGGGAGTGGAATGCTGCCCTTGCGGGAATATGGCAGTACTTCATCCATAGACGTTCATGGAATGTCGCCGGAAAGCTTTTTTGACATGCTGAAAGAGTTCAAAAATGAGAAGATTGACCAGCGGAGCTCAGCGCCAGAGAACCTCAAGAAGCTCCTTCGGGCGGATGCGAGCATGGCCTCCAATCTCAACCTCGCGGGTAGCACCAAGACAGACGACAGTCAAAGTGAATCATCTCAGAGGGAAGAACCGAAGAGTGCGCACAAAGACCGCGACAAATCGCGCAAGAAGCAATCTCGGAACGAAAGTGGCGAATCCATCTTGAAGAAACTGCGCAGTAGCAAAAGCGAGCACGAGTCTGGGAGATCTAGCTCGGACCAGGAAGACAATCGGTCCCAGGACAGCACTAAGCCGTGGATTTGTCAGAAGAGCTTTGGGCATTTTGATGTGCAGAGCATACTGTTTGACCTCAATGAAGTGGTGAGCAACCGGAACTACGTGGCTCACCGGAGAAACACCACAACCGGTGCCTCAGCTGCATCAGCTGCTTCGCTTGCCGTATCCCGCTCTCTCGCTCTGGGAGGCCTGGACTCCAGCTTTGCCAGCACCGAGGAGTTGAATGGCAAAGAGAATCTGGAGCCGGACCTCGGCGACAGCAACTGCAATGACCTGCTCCTAAACTGCCCGCATTTCCGCAACGAAACAGGCGGGACCAGCGAACATAACATCAGCTTGTCGAAGGCTGGCATCGGTGCGGGATTGAGCCTTGGCTGTGAAGGTGGATTTCCCAAGGCGGCTTGGAACCCGTACTGCACAAATGCAAGCATTTCTGTGCTGGAGGTGCCGAAAGAATTGCAGCTCCGCCAGGAAAGACTGAAGCACTTCAGTATCGAGCATGTGGACCGGGGAGCCAGATATTACCAGGATTATTTCCATGGGAAAGGTAAAGTGACTAACCAAAGTAGAGTCCTGCTCTGTGTTTAATCCTTGTAAATTATATTCTTGGAGTGCCGTATGTCGTGATGGCCATCCTTTTCTCATGTCCGAGTGATTTAATCAAGCTGCAGGGTGAATCTACAACCATGTAGCAATGCTCGTCCCTTACGGATGGAAAGTTTACCATTCATTTTATAGCCAGTCCACTCATGGCTGCACAAAAATAACTAAATCTGTCTGCTGTGATCGGGATTGTCCACATGTTTCCTGTAGGGGAGCTGAAGCCATTCTGTTCTGATCTTACTAGCACCCAAAAGCCTCTGGCACTGACCGACACCATTCATCCCTCCAGCTGCTCGGTCAGTCTGCAAAAGTGAAGTGCGGCCCTGTTTTTTTTTGTTTCACTGAGTTGCTCATTCTGTCCTACACTTGGCCTGGTGCTGAAAGGCCACCAGCTTATGCCCTTATCACACCCACCTCCGCCTCCACTGTTGAAATCCACGTTTCCATTGGCTCTGAGATCAATATTTTACTCCCATTTTTGGCAGTACCCCAACGTACTCACTTCAGGATCCTTTTCCTCCCTCACCTCCCCTTCCCCTATTTAGCTGCCTGAAAAATCCATCTCTTCGATATCTTTCCCTTTGACTCTCTTTCTCTCCCCTTTCACTTCCTGGTCAGTGTTCACCTTTCACCATTGGAAAAATGTCAGGGGTGCGATGTAGTACAGGCAATCACTTCTCCTTGGAGTCCCCTTCACTTCAGACAATGCTAGTTGATGGTGCCAAGCACCTTGATGATTTTTATTTTTAACTAAGAGCTTTCTGATGACAAAACTCTACAGAAAAACAAAATCTAGCTCAGCCATTGGTTAAAGCCTCCATAAAATGAAACCCAGCCGTACTGACGATCCCTTGTTTGACTCCCAGTCTGTGTTGGATTACTGATCTTGACCGAGCCAATCGCTGGGTTACTTCAATTGGTCTTGGTGTTGGGTAGGGGAAAGTCAGACAGAGTTTTTACTCCTCATCGCTTTCTAGTGATATGCTGGTGTGTGACTGTAGATCACAAACTGTCATTACTTGCCAACACCCACACTGTCTTGGTTTACATGTGAAGAATGGCTATTTGGCCAGGGTAGTGGGTTTGGGCAGAGCACTGGAACATAAATAGGAGTAGGCCATTCGGTCCCATGAGTCTGCTCCGTCATTCAATAAAATCATGACTGATCTGATCTTGGCCTCAGCTCCACTTCCCTGCCCGCTCCCCATAACCCTTGACTCCCTTATGGAAGGTTGCCTCCATCTGTAACCCCAGCACAGCCTTAAAAGGTGCTGTGGTCTCTGCTTCAACTGCGCCCTCTGGCAACAAGCGATGTGCTCAGACACTTCTTTGTGTAACGATATTTCTTAATCTCTCCTCACTCCATGATAGTTTGACATTTATGACCCCTTGTCACAGACACCCCCCCCCCCCCCTCCCTCAATCAGAGAAAACACTTTCCCATTCACTCTATCCAAAAACTTGATCATTTTCAAAGGCCTTTATCAAATCTCCTCTTCGCCTTCAGATTGCAATCGATTACAGAAGGGGAGGGAAACAGTCCATGTAATTTGGCCCCAAACTTTTATCACATGATGCCTAGTTTTGGGGCAAACTCAGTAAGTCCAAACCTGCAGTAATTCTAATTCTAGTTTGCTTACTTGTGCTTCACTCACAGGAACTGAAACTGTTTATCCAATGGAAATATTGATCACCGAAGCATTAAGCAACGATGTTGCACCTTAAGTTGGGTATCAGTTTGGTTGCCCTTTTCCATACTGGTTCCAATATTTGGATATCCTTGCTGTAGTATATGCGGTTGTGCACAGTGCTCCCGGTTTGACCGTATTGTTATCCTGGGATTTGTGCGCTCTCCCTCTAGCTTTACATCCCAAGATCCAGTCAGCTTTCATTATCGCTAGTCCACAATGGGTTTCGGTCAGCTATCTATCAATACCCTCAGATCCCCTTGTCCTGCAGCCTTGAACCATCTCATTTAGATTATATTTCCATCTTCCCTTCCCTAGTCTCATTACCTTCCCCATGGCCCACATTAAATGCCACTCATCAGCCCATCCACACAGATTTAAAAACTGGATGGAACAGGACTTAAACCGTTGCAAATCCCCATTCCATAGCACTGAGTGCTTGTACGCATGTGTTTTATGTACCATTCCTGAATGTTGTATTCACGTGAAAAGTAGAGATGGAGTGCAACGTCCAAATGAGGTAGTGTAGTTAAACTTGGCAAGAGTAAAATCATTCTGCACGGAATTGCTAATAAAGTTCTTGAGAAGAATTTGTAATGCATCACATTTTGTAGAGATGGGAGGCTCAGTCATTGAGTATATTCAAGGCCGAGATCTATAGACTTTTGGATATTAATGGAATCAAGGGATATGGGGATCGGGCAGGAAAGTGGAGTTGAGGTCGAAAATCAGCCATGATCTCATTGAATGGCGGAGTAGGCTCGAGGGGCCGAATGGCTGACTCCTGCTTCTAATTCTTATGTTCTTGTGTGTGTCTGCTTTCATCTGTGTTGAGTTCGCTGATCTCTGTTGAGGAAGTGCTTGGAGTTTTGTGCTTGCTTTTAGCACCCATGGCTGAGAAATGGGGAAATCAGCCAGGGATCCTGCTCCTGGTCACTAACCAGTGACCTCCACTGGAAGGGATCTGTAAATAGATGAGAATAGGCAGGGGAATCACGCTCGGCTGTTATGCCCTCCGTGGTGGAGGTGAATGGCCACGTCAGCAGGTAGCAGTGGGCTGGTCCAGGGGCCATCTTGTTTAGTATTTTGAAATAGGGTAGAATTCGGTGGCTCTGCAGAGGCTTTGGTTTGCCTTTACTCTGGAGTAGATCTTTCTTTTTGTCTCCTGTGTCAACGAAATACAGGCAGTGATCTGTTTTTTTGGACACTGGACTACTGGGCCACCAGCTCTTGAAAATTCACCAAATTCAAATTCAGCCGTAAAGAGAAAAGACGGGTTGCCATTTCGGTTAAAAGATTTCTCTCTCTCTCTTTTCAGTACTTTTAAATCCCTACAATCGTGGGTTCAAGTCCCAGGACTTCCTCCGACACTGAGATACAATGGAGCTGTACCGAGTTCCCTCTCCAACCAAAGCATTCGATAGTGTGCATTGTAGCCCCTGTGTGTGTTACCCAGTCACTGGCAAGAGCTATTCTAAGGGCACAATGTGAAGGGCGGCACGCTACAGTGTGTAGCAGCTGATGTTTGCCAGTCGTCATAAAGGAAGTGTTGCGTTTGCATAACATAAGTATATACCCTGTACACTCAATGTACAGTTACATAAGACCACTGGATGTATCTTCACACTATATACACTATGCCTGTACCACCAGTGGGTGCAACTGGTAGAGACCTAGGGGTCACCTGTACATGACAGGTAACCAGGTATAAAAGGGAGCCCACCATGCTGTCCTCTCACTCAGGAGCTGCAATAAATGGACTAAGGTCACAATAGTTCAAGTACAATACCTCACTTCGTGGAGTCATTACTAGAATGCTTACAGACACAAAAGGAAGGATGTTCTGTAGTTTAGGTTAAAATATCAAGCTCCTGATCTCAGCGAAGCAAAGGCCTAAGTGGTTTCCCACTGGGATAGAAAGAGAACTGGGCATCAAATCATCTGCAAACCTCCCCTTTATAAAACCCCTGGCAACTGGATTTAAGGAGTGATATTGGTGGAGTTTAGGGACTGGGCTGTCTGTATCTATTTTTGATGATGAGAAGAGAGGAGCAATGGCTTTCTGAAGGCAGCATAGGCTGACTGTAACGGTGTGGATGTTTTGATGTAATTGAGTTTCTAAAATTTGGAATGGCCGTGTTAAAACTGCATCCACACAAGTAACCGATTTTTAAAAGCAGATAATTTAGCAATCGTTTACTGCCACAATCTTAAGCCCAGTGTTGAACTTTGTGAAGAGAAACTGCATCCAAAGTCCTGCTACCTCTTTCCTGTCTTCCTGCAATCCACACATTTGAATCCCCAAAGTTCCATTGCCTACCATGCTTATTTTCTTTCTCTCTCTCACACACTCACACACTCACACACTCACACTAACACTCACTCACTAACACACACACACACTCACTAACACACACACACACTCACTAACACACACACACACACTCACTAACACACACACACACTCACTAACACACACACACACACACTCACTAACACACACACACACACTCACTAACACACACACACACACTCACTAACACACACACACACTCACTAACACACACACACACACTCACTAACACACACACACACACTCACTAACACACACACACACACTCACTAACACACACACACACACTCACTAACACACACACACACTCACTAACACACACTCACACAATTGAAGTATTTGTTTTCTCAGTTGTGCAGGCTCCATCTTTATTAAACAGGGTCGAGGTTCTAACACGGTCTTCCCCAGTCATTTAATTCTCAGCTCTGAATCCTATTTTACGCTGTACTCCTAGAGCACTGGAACTACTTTGGCGTGGACGAGAAACTGGGCCCAGTGGCAGTGAGCATCAAGAGGGAAAAACTGGAGGAGAGCAAAGAGCACGGACTTCAGTATTTGTACCGAGTAATCTTCAGGACGAGTGAGGTGGGAGCTGGTGATGTTTTTATACCAATTACACAGCATGGTCTAAGTAAGATAACACTGCTGCTGCTTTCACCACAGTTGCGAATTCTTATGTTGTGATTTCATGCAGGGCTTGTTTCCTTCGCACAAAAAAGTGGGTGTGCTCCGTTCTTTAAATTAGAACTTGCAATTCTTAAGAGCTCTCCCAATGGTCTAGTGGATAAAGACACTCCCAAATAGGTATTAAACCATACAGACTGCTGGGCTAGGCCTCCACACTGCTCCTTCCGCTCCCCGGCCTGCTCCGATGGTGCTCGCAGGCCGGCCTGCGAGCACCATCGGAGCAGGCCGGGGAGTGGAAGGAGCAGCGTGGCGGTGCAGCACGTGCTGGAGCAGGAGAGCAACGGCAGTGAAGAGTGACATCACCAAGGTCCAGGTCGGTGATTGGAGCGTGGGCAGATACAGCAGGAGCAGCGAGGTCGGGGCGAAGGAGAGCGAGAGACTGTGGAGGGGCGTGATCGGGGCCCAGGGGAGGCGTAAATACGGGGCTAGGGGCAGCACGGGCTCAGCCCACACTGCGGTGTGTGTGTGTGCGCACTAGGTCCGTGCAGCAGAGCTGGTCTCCAGTCGTCTTGGTTAATCCTTGCCACTGGACCAAGACCTGGCTGTGTCAAGCCCGTGTAGTGGCTGGTGTGCAACTGTCACCCCACATTAAAATAAAATCCACACACAGGCATCTTTCACCCTTCAGGATGTAGTTCGGGATCTGGAATATCAGATCCTTCATTTTTTTTTTGATGTGGAAGCAAGTCATCCGCGACGCGAGGGACTGCCTATGACGATGAAACCATACAGCTCAACGATCCCAGATTACACGAATTACAAGACTGTTTTGCCAATGCATTTTGATGCTGAAGAAATGCAGTATTTGTTTAACCCCTTAACACTTGCTACATCTGTTTCTATTTATTTGCCCCAGCTTCCTACTTTTCTGGACATGCTGAGTCTTGAGGTATAGTTCCATGGGTGCTGACATCTGTGTAGTACCTCACCCAGTTGAGCTCTTTATACGTGAGTTTAGGCAGTAAGTGTCGCAGGCTAAACAGTGATAGAAGGCATCCCGTCCTTTGCCTTTGCCCATCACCCACACAAGCACTCGACATCGATCTGGAGCAGATAGAAAGCCTTTTCGCCATCTACAAGACGCAAGTCAGGAGTGTGATAGAATACTCTCCACTTGCCTGGATGAGTGCAGTTCCAACAGCACTCACGCTCGACACCATTCAGGACAAAGCAGCCCGCTTGATTGGCACACTACCCACCACCTTCAACATTCACTCCCTCCACCACCGGCGCACCGTGGCTGCAGTGTGTATCATCTACAAGATGCACTGCAGCAACTTGCCAAGACTTCTTCGACAGCACCTCCCAAATGACCTCTACCACCTAGAAGGACAAGGGCAGCAGGGATGTGGGCGTCGCTGACAAAGCCAGCATTTATTGCCCATCCCTAATTGCCCCTTGAAAGGTGGTGGTGAGCTGCCTTGAACCGCTACAGTCGGGTGGTGAAGGTACTCCCACAGTGCTGTTAGATAGGGAGTTTCAGGATTTTGTCCTCGCGACAATGAAGGAATGGTGATTATATGTCGAAATCTGGATGGCGTGTGACTTGGAGGTGGTGGTGTTACTATGCACCTGCTGCCCTTGTCCTTCTAGGTGGTGGAGGTCGCGGGTTTGGGAGGTGCTGCTGAAGAACCCTAGCGAGTTGCTGCAGTGCATCTTGTAGATGGTACACACTGCAGCCACAGTGCGCTGGTGGTGGAGGGAGTGAGTGTTTAAGGTGGTGGATGGGGTGCCAATCAAGCTGGCTGCTTTCTCCTGGATGGTGTTGAGCTGCGAGTGTTTTGGGGCAGTAGGCAGATAGACTGTAGGCAGATTCAACAACAATGGTTAAATGGCAACTTGAAACTAACTGCATTCATCAGTAAAGCCTTCTCAGCTTGCAAAAACGTGGTGTTGTACGAAAGTTGTTACAAGCCACTAATAGCCAAAGCATATTATATAAGCACCATTGATGTTTTTACTATGTTTGAGGATGCTCTGTAAATACAAGTTGTTGCTGGCCTGGGCAGGGGAGCTTCGGTTCAGCGGTTACAGGAACCCAGTTAAACCCACCATAGAAGGGGAGTTGTGGTGCCTTTGACCGCGTTGCTGCATTTTGTTTACTTCACAGGGTTGTCTGTGGTGGTGGCCTTGTCGTTCGAGGCAACCCTGTAAAAGTTAAGTATTGCCGAACACTGCTACGGAGGAGCGATGCTTTATCTTGGCTGAAAGGCATGAAAATGTGAAAATTGCATCTTGCAGCTCATTACGCTACGAGGAGCAATTCTGGAGGATGCAGTTCCATCAACATCAAAACACGGTACAGTGCGAGGGCTCCCGCTGAAAGAGGTACTGGAATCCGTCATACCTGAGCTGAACATCCCGTGTCTGCGGCTGGCGTTCAGCACCCCGAAAGTGACCGAACAGCTGCTGAAACTGGATGAACAAGGGGTGAGTTTGAAATCTTTTGGGTATTAATATCTTCGTGTAGGCATTAATCCCATTGCAAAACTTGCTCAGTGCAGCACCGAGATTGCACAGAGCGAGCGTCTCCAATGGACAGATATCAGCCATCCTCTCTTCAAAACTCATCAGCATGTGTAACTGACCGAGACCTTCATGAAGTGCCTACAAATCACATCGCTAAGTTTGAAATCAAGGAGCTAGTGTAAGAACACGAGAATTAGGAGCAGGCCATTCGGTCCCTTGACCCTGCTCCGCCATTCAATAAGATCATGGCTGATCTTCTACCTCAACTCCACTTTCCTGCACTATCCCCATAATCCCTTGATTCCTTTAATATTCAAAAATCTATCTATCTCCGACTTGAATATACTCAACGACTGAGCCATCACAGCCCTCTGGGGCAGAGAATTCCAAAGATTCACCACCCTCTGAGTGAAGAAATTTCTCCTCATCTCAGTCCTAACTGGCCGCCTCTTATTCTGAGACTGTGATCCCTGGCTCTGGACTTCCCAGCCAGGGGGAAACATCCTCCCTGCAGCTTAAGGCATCTTTCGTACGGTGGGGTTCGTTGCATTTCCTGGCACTGTTGTTATTGGAGCAGCAGTATAAGGTGGTGGGATGCCAGTTTGACTTCTGGAGGTGGGAGTTGTGTCGATCAGAGGATCATTACTTTGGGGGGGGGCGGGGAGGGCGCAGTGGAGAGGAGGAGGGAGTGCAAACATCACGTTATTTAACAAATCTGAAGCTGTCTTTCATTTGATGGTGAGTGTCGTACTTTGGTGTCTCTGCAGCTAAGCAGGAAACATAAAGTCGGCATTCTGTACTGCACAGCCAGCCAGGGCTCTGAGGAGGAGATGTACAACAATGAGGAAGCAGGCCCCGCTTTTGAGGAATTCCTGGATCAGCTTGGGGAAAAGGTGCCTCTTAAAGGCTTTCTGAAATATGCAGCTCAACTGGACACAAAAAGTAGGTGCTTTTTTTCACATTGTTACAAACACTTGTTTCCTGAAATCAGATACCTGTGCAATTTCGTAATGTGTAGATGGAAAAAATACTGCAAGTGGTCGGAACTGAACTGCTAAGTGTGCACAGGCCTTTCGGGATCTGTGAAGAGACAGGGGCTTAGACCCTTGGGCAAAACTGGAAACGGGGAGAACATAAGAATTAGGAACAGGAGTAGGCCATCTAGCCCCTCGAGCCTGCTCCGCCATTCAACAAGATCATGGCTCATCTGGAGTTAAGCGAGCTCCTTTTATAGTACTGACCAAAATATAGAAGGGAGTGGAGGACATCAGGGGAGATTGAAGACTAAAGTGTCACAACTGTCACGCACGATTTAATGGGTATATTAGATTTTTTTTTTAAACGCTGAAAAGATTATCTCTGTCACGCAGTGAAAAGACATTGCAGAAACAAAGAGGATATGAAAGGGGCTCGCATCTTCCAGAGTCCCGATGAAAGGCTCTGTATTTGCTTTGTGGGTTCTTTGCTTAAGAATTCACAGCAACACATTGCTATTTGGAGTTAGTTTGTTAAACCTTTGTTAATAAACCATCACACGACACATTACCAGTTCATCCACTAGGCTCACAATTGCATATCTCATTGTGGATGAGCCAGATCCAACTGACTGGAGCTTTATTAAGTCTTGTCAACATCATGTGACTGGCTAAGCTACTCTCAATGCAACAGCTCTACAACTATTTTAGTTGTGAACATTAAACAAGATTAAAGGGAGGGTCACACTCCAAAAACTTTTCAAGTGCCCCTTGTTTTTTCTTCAAGGGCATCAAAAAGCACATTATACAAGTGCCCCCTGATTAAAAAAAGGGAGGGTCACTAAAACCGACAAACATAGACAAATTAAACTTTAAACATTAAGGATCAAATTAAAAGTTGGTTGCCGGGAGTGATGATGCACTCCAGTCCCTCTGTCGCCCACCTCTCGCGGAAGGCCGCGAGCGTACCGTTGGACACCGCGTGCTCCATCTCCAGGGACATCCTGGCTCAGATGTAACCGCGAAATAGAGGCAGGCAATCGGGCTGAATGGCCCCTGGACCGGCTGATGGCCCCCTTAGCCCTGCCCAGGAGCCGTCCTACGAGGAGACCCTCTGACCTGCCCGCTCCCCTCCGCACAGAGTGCCCAAAGATCAGGAGTGTGGGACTGAAGTGCAACTAAAAGGAGCGGCATGTCCCCCAGGCGAACCGTGACATGGAGCAAGCGGCCTGGCACAGGCTCCTCGATCCCCAAGATTCCGGCTGAAAATGTGGGGCCAGCAAGATAACCACCCCACAAGAAGTGGCGGTGAGGTGGCTCATGCGGACCTCTCCTTGCCATTCCAGGAGCCACATGGCCTCATCTCCCGGAACGGTGTGCGTTTCTTGCAGGAAGCACACCGCATATTTCCCCATCCGTAAGAGCGAAAAATTGTTAAATCTACGGAGTGCCTCTCTGCCGCCGTTGATGTTGAGGCTGGCTATGGTTATCTTCATGATAAGAGCATAGTGCAACCTCTAACTTAAACTACTGTGGTGGGGGGAGCGGAGTCGTTTGATGACCTCCACTCCCTCAGCAACCAGCGAGGAACGTTTTGAGTCGGCACAGGTTTTCTTGTTTGGATAAGATCCTGGTTTTGACGGCCGCGCGGACGGATCTGATGAGCAGTGCCGGATCGGACCATTTGTCCAGGGCCAGATGGAGCTCTCTTGTGGCGACCCTGGCATTCCGCCAAAAAGTCCCGGAGTTCCTTGGCAGGAATGAGGGGGGACTCAGCGGGGGACACTAGGAGATCCATCACCTCACTGGCGATGGACTTTCAATCCTCTCCTGCGCCCACCACCGAGTCCCTATCCTCCTCCGGGAGGTCGCCACCAGCGGCCGGCCCGTCGACCACACTGGGTACGGCAAACGGCCCGGCTGCACCATCCGGCCCTACCTCAGTCACGATCCCACCCCCGGGATCGTCGGCAGAGGAGTCCCCCCTGGGCTCTTCCTGGGATGCCGGGTCGGGAAACGGCAGCGGACAAGGGTCCTCCGCCGCCCCAGGCATCGGGGAACACTGAGAAAGCGGGCCGAAAAACAGCTCCAGGTCCTCTAAGTTCCCCGGCTCCAACATTGGGAGCAAAGATTGGGGTTCCTCACCCTGCCCGCCACCACCCTCCGGCCCAGTGGGTGGGGGTTCCTGAAATTTATTAAATTCTTCTTTTTCCACCAGGCTCAGCAGATCCCGGGAGGCTAATTTTTGACTGGGCGGGCTCGGATTTGGCCTCATTGGCCTCGCCCGCCTCAGTCCCTGGGACGCTCGACCCGGCGGCGATATATTCAATTTACAGCCCCGTGCCCCCCGCAACAGGCAGGTCTTTTTCCCGTCCCCGGGAGGCTCAGGCTGAGCAGCCTTGGATGTTTCGCCCTCCCGAGGGACAGACTCTCCCCGCCTCCAGCACGCATTGCAGAGAGCACTGGTGGGGGACGCGGGACACACACTGGGCACCAACTCCTCCACTAGGACCTTGTTCATCCTCAGTTTCCCTGGAGCGGTGCCTCCTTTTTTTGTCTGGAGGGGGAGCGGAGGCAGGGAGACCTCCTCCTTCCGGTCATCTTGCCCGCGCCCGACTGCGGGTGGCAAACTCTCCGCAGAAGCGGGTGTGGTTGAGGGCTTGGACTCCGGCTCGGGATGCCCCGCACTCACCGGTGATAAAAAGGGGCTGAGCATAGTGATGGGGCTGTCTGGCCCAAGGTGTTTCATTTTCTTCCGCGCCTTCCTTCCGCACGGACGCTTTCCCTCCCCCCCCCCCCCCCCCCCCCCCGCTGGAGTCCGTGAAGACAAAGGCTCCCGACGATGCCAGCGCACCTATGGCTCCCGGTTCGTGGACAGTGACGGGGGAGGAGTGGTGGCGGCACCACCTGCTTTGGCTGTTTTTAGCGGCTTTGGAGGCGAGGCAGTTCTTGCGAACGTGCCCCACCTCCTTACAGGCGTGGCACGTTCGGCGTCCAGAAGACGCGGTAGGCTGTCCCCTCGTGGACCACGTTGAACGCTCCTTCCGTTACCACCTCCCACGCCAGCTGGATGAAAAGCTGGAGGTGGAAGGAGAACACATGACCGAGACTGGCCTCCCCTGAAGCCGAGCGGTATGGAGTTTATCCCTGATCTTAGTTGACGTAGGTGGGGGAGGAGAAGCTCACCGGTAACAAAGGGCGGATGTTTGCTATTACCACTCTCCGCGCGGTGGCCTCGACAAGTTCCACCGGCAGGAAGGTCCCGCCCACCGTGAGTCCCTTACTAAGGGCCAGGGACACCGCCCGCACCGACCCCAGGAAGAACACAGCCTTCCAGGACATTTTGGAGGCGGCGACAATGGCCAAGGGGCCAACTACCCCAGCCATTGCACTCACGCACTCCCTCTATGTTCATATTGGGGTGAGTGTAGCTCTTGCCCCAATGTTTTTTCGTGATTGATGCAAAGGGTGGCAGGGCAGCAAGAGCCGCTGTGGTCGTGGATACCACGTGCGCATGCGTCTTGGCTGGCCCTGCCACCTGCGAAGATAGACTCGCCATTACAGGGTCCCTTTAAGGGCTACACTCACCCCAATGTCTCGGGCCTAAAGATCTTAATGGCCTTTATTTGAGCAGAGGGAGCTCTTAATGAGGCACATCTCTCCCCTGCTTAACAATTGGGGAGGGGCCTTTTTCTCTCTGCTCAGTGGTCTAATGAGGAGAGAGAGGGGAGAGACAGAGAGGTAGGTGGAAAAAAGGAGGCTGAGAGATCAAGGTCACCCTCACAGCGTTGGGTGGGTGTTTGCAGGGGTGCACTCCCCGGATGGCAAACAAAGTGTATATTCTGGAGGGGGGAGAAGATGTCTTCGTCCGGGATAGCTGGAACTACGCAGGCACAGTCCTCTACTGGGTTTTAACGATGTTACTGATTGGAAAATGAGTCTTTACCCAGGCAACTCCAGCTGTCCCAGGCAATAGGGGAAGGGTGCTTTTAATGGTGTATGGGGTCGAGTTGTTGGTAAGACACCCCCCCATAATATTCTGGCCACCTTATTACTCTTGCCCCCCGCGCCCCCCCCCCCCCACCCCCACCCACCGATAAAACAAAGTCTTTTTGGAGCATGCACCAATACACCCACTTGTAGATGGCTCTCCCTCCTTCCACACAGATGAGTTTTTTCAGGTTGTTGTAGTTTTTTTCCTTTTCCCCTCTCTCCAACTCCTTGACCGCTGTAGAAGCTGTTCTCCTCTCCCTCGAAGTGTTGAATTCAGCCGGCCCCCTTCCTCCTCTCCTGGGGACTCGGGCTTGCAGGAGCTCCTTCCTCCACACAGTCACAACTCCAAGTGAATAGGCTGCGCCCACAACAGCTCTACAACTATTTTGTTGTAATGCTTTAATCAACTGCTCCTTAATTAAAGCTTTTCAAGTGCCCCCTTGTTTTTTTTTGAGGGCACAGAAACACAAATTATACAAGTGCCCCCTGGCTAAAAGTGAGGGGTGGGGGGGCACTAAAACCGACAAATATGGACAAATTAAACACAACAGCTCTACATTTTTTTTTGGCTGTAAAACAATTAAATCAATTAAATCAAGTGCCCCCTGACTAAAGGGGGACACTCCAAACAGTCTTCAAGTGCCTTTTTTTTGTTTTCTTTGTGGGTTTTTTTTTGGGGGGGGCACTAAAACCACAAATTATGCAAGTGCCCCCTGGCTTAAAGGGAGGGGACACTAAAACCAGGCACAATAAAACAAGTTAAACTTTAAAACATATAAAATCAAATTAAAATTTGGTTACCGGGGGTGATGATGTACTCCAGTCCCTCCGGCGTCCAAACCTGTGAGCATACTCACAGGTGCATACATTACAAGGCTCCATCCAAAAAGTTAACCCACCTTTACTTTTACAGGTGCTGTATGTTTCTGGGATGCCCTGTTTTTAGTCCTGATGGTGTAATTGTTTGCTGCTGACATTGTGAAATTTGACGCTGAAAAAATGTTCTGTTTGTAGCTGGCTCGACTGGTACGCACTCCCTCTACACAACATACCAGGACTACGAGATCATGTTCCACGTGTCCACCATGCTTCCATACACCCCTAACAATCGGCAGCAGGTGGGTAATGTCTGCAGGGATTTCTCAGCTCTAACATTAACTGACCTTTGCTCTGTCCTTCACTAGACTTTCCAGTAAGCCTTTAAAACATGGGGTCTTGGGTGAAAGTGTATCCGAACAGTGACTTTTCATCCGCATTTGAATTTGACCAAATGGATGGAATGATGATCTCCCATCTCTAATTGGTGGCTAAATTTGGAATATATCAGGGCTAATTGGGGTTCAATTTTCAAAATTCTCATCCTTGTTTCCAAATCCCTCCAAGGCCCTCGCCCCTCCCTTTCTCTCTAATCTCCTCCAGCCCCACAACCCCCCGAGATGTCTGCACTCCTCTCATTCTGCCCTCCTGAGCATCCCTGATTATAATCGCTCAGCCATTGGTGGCTGTTGCCTGGGCCCCAAGCTCTGGAACTCCCTACCTAAACCCCTCTGCCTCTCTTTCCTCCTCTTAAGACGCTCCTTAAAACCTACACCTGCCCTAATTTCTCGTGTGGCTCGGTGTCAAATGTTTTGGCTCAATACTCCTGTGCAGCGCCTTGGGACGTTTCACTACGGTAAAGATGCTGTATAAATACAAGTTGTAATTTGCTAATGTTGCCCAGTCTCTCCCAATCTGTTTTCCACATGTGAGCCTAGGCAGTGAGCCGCTAGGTTTTCACCCATGGGGTGCATTACGGATGAGTGTCTAGTTTAGGAAAAGCGTAAATGCAGAGTTTTGGGGAGTGGGCACGGTGTATACGTAACAACAGAAGAATTAAGAGCAGGAGTCAGCCATTCGGCCCCTCGAGCCTGCTCCGCCATTCAATAAATTCATGGCTGATCTTCGACCTCAACTCCACTTTTATCTTGCACCGATTACCATGTGTACAAAAAGTGCAGAGTGATGTACAATGGCTGCGGTAAAAAACTGAATTATTCTTGGTCACGTTCTCCGCTTAATCAATTCACAATCTGAGTATTATGGTTCTCATTTACCTCCGCAGGGTTCATTGTGAATTTACTGCTTCAGTAACCAGTGCACTATGTTGATCAAGTCTGCAGTAATTGTAGACTTGTTCCAATGAGTGCACTGAAAACTAATGATGCGTCTTATGATCTGAAATACAAAAGAGCTGCCGAGCTTCCAACAGACCATACTATCAGTGCTGGCAATAGATTCAGATAGATTCAAGAGGTGATAGTTTACCATCGAGTGTGGGCACTGGATGATTGGGGCTGTTGATATGCACTATCTAAAATCTTTGGACTTACCTTGCTTTCCTGCCTTGTATCTTTACAGTAGTAATAGACAGCAGAAGAAGTCAAGGGAATCTTGTACGGATGACATGGTTTCAACTGACTTCCAATTAAGCTGTGCTGTGTTAATTGTTGATGTGGGCTTATTCCCGAGATTGTTTACGTGGCAAGTTCCGAGTTTGAGCCATTAAATTATTAATGAAAAGGACCATCACTCTTAACTTCACTTTAAGAGATTAAATTGGTGGCGCAAAGCCAGTGGTGGAGTAGTTTTCATGATCAGAGAAGGACTTGACTTTTTGACGGGCCATTTTCTTGTTCCATGGCCAGGAAGAAAATGCCGTTGCTATTTATTAAGTTAATGGAGGCACTGTTGACAGTTGAGCCTGTGAATAATGCCTCTTCCTCTAACCTGCTGTCCCTAATCTTCATTTGCGAAGGGGAAGTCTGGGAGAAACATAGAAAATAGGTGCAGGAGTAGGCCATTCGGCCCTTCGAGCCTGCACCACCATTCGATAAGATCATGGCTGTTCGTTCCCTCAGTGCCCCTTTCCTGCTTTCTCTCCATACCCCTTGATCTCTTCAGCTGTAAGGGCCATATCTAACTCCCTCTTGAATATATCCAATGAACTGGCATCAACAACTCTCCGAGTGAAGAAGTTTCTCCTCATCTCAGTCCTAAATGGCCTACCCCTTATCCTAAATCTGTGTTCCCTGGTTTGGACTTCCCCAACATCGGGAACAATCTACCCGCATCTAACCTGTCTTGTCCCGTCCTGTCAGAATCTTGTATGTTTCTGAGATCCCCCCTCATCCTTCTAAACTCCAATGTCTAAAGGCCCAGTTGACCCAGTCGCTCCTCATGTGTCAGTCCAGCCATCCCGGTAATTAGTCTGGTGAACCTCAATAGCAAGAACGTCCTTCCTTAGATTAGGAGACCAAAATTGAACGCAATATTCTAGGTGAGGGCTCACCAAGACCCTGTACAACTGCAGTAAGACCTCCCTGCTCCTGTACTCAAATCCCCTAGCTATGAAGGCCAACATACCATTTACCGTCTACTGCACCTGTATGCCATCTTTCAATGACTGATGAACCATGACACCCAGGTCTCATAGAAACATAGAAAATAGGTGCAGGAGTAGGCCATTCGGCCTCTCGAGCCTGCACCACCATTCAATGAGCTCATGGCTGAACATGCAACTTCAGCACCCCATTCCTGCTTCCTCGCCATACCCCTCGATCCCCCTAGTAGTAAGGACTACATCTAACTCCTTTTTGAATATATTTAGTGAATTGGCCTCAACAACTTTCTGTGGCACAGAGAACTCCACAGGTTCACTACTCTCTGGGTGAAGAAGTTTCCCCTCATCTCGGTCTCAAATGGCTTACCCCCTATCCTTAGATCGTGACCCCTGGTTCCGGGACACCCCCCCCCCCAACAAAGTCACCCTGCAGCCTCTTAGCGTCCCGCTCACAGCTCACACCGCCACCCAGTTTAGTGTCATCTGCAAACTTGGAGAATTTACACTCAATTCCTTCATCCAAATCATTGATGTATATTGTAAAGAGCTGGGGTCCCAGCACTGAGCCCTGTGGCACTCCACTAGTCACTGCCTGCCATTTTGAAAAGGACCCGTTTATCCCGACTCTTTGCTTCCTGTCTGCCAACCAGTTCTCTATCCACGTCAGTACATTACCCCCAATACCACGTGCTTTAATTTTGCACACCAATCTCTTGTGTGGGACCTTGTCAAAAGCCTTTTGAAAGTCCAAATACACCACATCCACTGGTTCTCCCTTGTCCACTCTACTGGTTACATCCTCAAAATTCCAGAAGATTTGTCAAGCATGATTTCCCCTTCATAAATCCATGCTGACCTGGACCGATCCTGTCACTGCTTTCCAAATGCGCTGCTATTTCATCCTTAACAATTGATTCCAACATTTTCCCCACCACTGATACTGCATCGTGTATATCACGATAGAATAAAGCCAGCACTCCCCCGATTGTGAAGTTCAGCCAGCGAGTAGCTTGGCCATGCAGACCAGGAAGGCCCGTGCTGTGTCCGAAAATCGAAACCAGGGCACCAGTCGGGAAGGTCTCTGAGCCCCTGGAGGATTGAGGAGCAAACTTGGCCAGAGATCACTCCTCTGATCGCTATCCAGTGGCTTTGGGCGCTATTGGGCTCTGCTGTGATGTCCTGCACGGTTGGATAGTCAGTAAAGGCTCGCGGATGAATAATGACCACCTGGATTGTTATGTATGTAAACCTGTAAATACCATGTCTAACCATCAGAGGGCTTATTCCCTGGAGTCCCAAGAGAGCCCACAATCCCTTGGGAGCCCTGTACATAAGGAGGCCTCACAGGCTGGAGAGGCACTCTGAAGTCTGTAATAAAGGGCTACGGTCACACCTTACTTTGAGCTTGCAGTATCTAGTCTGACTCTTTATTCAAGACATAACATGGATAAGGTACAATATGTGGTTACGGAGCGAACACTGAGTCAATATCCTCAAGACAGGAGGGGCCAATATTAGTGAGGAAATAACGAACCGCAGGAGATTTGAGATGCATTAAATGGCTGAAACATGCATGGAAAAAGTTCTTTCCATTGATAAATATTTGTCATGCACTTCTAAAATGGATATTGGTGTGTGTGCACAGCTAAGGTGCAAATACCTGAAATTCTATATTGAGCTCAGTGATATTATAATTCGCACTTGACTGGTTTGTTTCTGACACTGAGTTCGAATGGAGAGCTGTGTACAAAATCTTAGCTGAGTGAGCATTTAGCAGGCAGAAGATTGATGAGTTGATGTGTTTGTGTGTTCGCAGCTTCTCCGGAAACGGCACATTGGCAACGACATTGTCACCATCATTTTCCAGGAACCGGGGGCGCTGCCGTTCACACCAAAGAGTGTCCGCTCCCATTTCCAGCATGTGTTTGTCATTGTGCGGGTCCATAATCCATGCACTGAGAACGTGTGTTACAGGTGAGTTGCTTATACAAGGTAGGGAAGAAAGCTAATGAAGTACTTTCGAAGTGTAGCCACTGTTGTAATGTAATAAAATGTCATTCAGATAACATTCATCGTCATCATAGGCAGTCCCTTGAATCGAGGATGACTTGCTTCGCGTGATGCACGCCTCCCAGATGTCAAAAAGTTCACAGGTGTTTCAATGAAGGACCTAATATTTCGGATCCCGAACTAAATCTGGAAGGGTGGAAGATGCCTGTGCGTGGATTTTTTTTAACGTGGGGTGGCCGTTGCACACCAGCCACCACACGGGCTTGACAGAGCTAGGTCTTGGTCCAGTGGCAAGGGTTAATCAGGACGACTGGAGACCTGTTCTACTGCACGGACCCAGTGCGCACACATATCGCACAGTGTGGGCTGGCCCATGCTGCCCCCTGGGCCCTCCGCTCTTCTGGGCCCCGAACACTCGCCTCTCCTGGATCCTCGATCCATATACGTCCCCCCCCGCAGCCAAACTGCATACATCCCAAGACAGACCCTTCCAACCGAATCCCCAAACCAAAATATCTCACCCCACCTCCCTCCAGCCACATTAAGACATACAGAAAAGCTGTGACTTAGCTGACCTCAGTTGGGGTGTTGCGGTTGGACGCGGGGGGAATGGTGGGTGGCCCTCCACCCTGCTCCTGATTGATATCCAGTGACCCCATTGCTCGAAAACGCAGGGGTTATGGACATCGGGCGAGGACAGCACTGGGCTTGGCTATGATGCCTGCCCCAACAGTTGGAAAACCCTGCCAGCACTGCGTGAGGAATGGAAAGAAAGGACACTTGATTGAGGGTACAAGAGGACTGTGGAATCGGACCCCACAGGAGTTAGCATCTTCAGGGGAATGAAAGAAAAGGGTGGTGGGGGGCGGGGAGGGCAGAGAGAGAGTTACTGTTTTAAAACTTGGATTGTTTTGTCCCGACAGCGTGGCAGTGACCAGGTCCAAGGATGTCCCACTCTTCGGGCCGCCCATTCCCAACGGCTTCACTTTCAGCAAGTCGGACGTTTTCCGAGACTTTCTCCTGGCAAAGGTCATCAACGGAGAGAAGGCAGCGCACAAGTCGGAGAAGTTTCACGCCATGGCGACTCGGACGCGACAGGAATACTTGAAGGACCTGGCGGAAAACAGCGTCACCAACACGCCCGTCGAATCTACTGGAAAGTTTAACCTCATCTTACTGACCGCAAAGAAGAAGGAGAAGGCGAAGCCCCGGGTGGGGGCCGAGCTCTACAGTGCAGGGGCCATCACGTGGCGGGTCTACGCCCAGGATTACAGCCAGGCCATCGAAGTGGAGTGCGTTCTCGGTGTCTCCAACGAATTCGCCGTGGTTATTGAGCAAGGCACCAAGGACGTGGTGTTCAACTGCTTCAGTGGGGATGTAATTGGCTGGACTCCTGACTCCTCCACAATCAAAATTTTCCATGGCAGAGGTGACTGCATATTTATACGAGCGTTGGAGGAGAATGTGGAAGACGTTAAGGAAATTGTTCAGAGGTTGAAGGTGAGAGAGGGGGAGCTTAAATTCTGGGATTTTTTTTAACTTATGAATTTTCTGCTATGTTCCATGGGTAAAGCCGCCCTCCACTATCTCGCTCAAATAGCTCTCCCAAATGTGTCAGCCCAATCTTTCTTCATCTTGTTAGCCCAGGGGTATTGAAGCCAATTGTCACAATTATTTCCCCTTTATCCTCCCCTCCCCTTTAGTGCTGATTCCCCACTGGTATATATTTTCAGGGGCACTAGACACCTTCTGTAGCCCTTCATCGTGTATGAGTCTTGACAATGAGTATAGCAGGCTGATTGACTGTGCCAGGGGGTGTATCATAGAAATTTATGCATAGAAGGAGGCCGTTTGGTCCATCGTGACCGGGCCGGCCGACAAAAAGCTACCCAGCCTAATCCTATTTTCCAGCTCTCTGTCCATAGCCCTGTGGGTTATGGCACTTTAGAGCATATCCAAGTGCTTGTTTAAATGTGATGAGGGTTTCTACCTCTACCGTCCTTTCAGGCGGAGAGTGCCAGACCCCCACCACCCTCTGGCTGAAAACATTTCTCCTCATCTTCCCTCCAAAAGTTCTGCCAATTACTTGAAATCTATGCCCCCTGGTTATTGACCTCTCTGCTAAGGGAAATAGGTCTTTCCTATCCACTCTATCTAGGCCCCTCATTATTTTATACACCTCAAGCCTCCTCCTGTCCCAGAGAAGTGTAGGATGGCACCGCAGCCGAACTAGATTCTGTTCTTGTGCCTTGTCCCAGCGTGCATTTTCAGTAGATAGTGATCAAAAACTGAGAACCGTGACCAGTTTTGTCCCACCTAAGCCAAGTTGAGTTGCCGTTCCCCTATGCAGGTCCAACCTGTGTTTGGTTGGCATCATAGGCTCGCGATTAAACTTGGCCTCTCTGGCCTTAAAGCGGAGACAAAAGCTTGGCAACACTTCAAATAGAAAGCGCTCCCTTAGATGTGTTCAAAATACTCCAGGGACCAGAATCCGTGAAGAAAAATACGCATCAATATGTTGCCTTTCAAAAATAAACTTGCTGCCCAGTAGCGATCTGCCGTTTTGGGTCTCCTCGCCTCTAAGAGCTTCTCTTGTATCTTGTGACCTGATTAATTTTAATGGGAAATCACAACTTTAGTCTAGCTTTCGCACCAATCTTGAGATACCTGACCTTGGGAGGGAAAAGGTGCTTCAGGCTGCATACAGTGTAAATTTATGGGATTTTTTTCCTCCACATAGGCATTGGGGGAGTATTTTGAACAGAAGACTTTCCTTGTCCTTCAATGATTTGGGTTAATCATAAACCATAAATGTTGCCCTGGTTGTTTTAAAAGAATCTTTATTGAGGTTTTAAGAATAGGCATCCTTTTATGTGTACTCAGTGAGAAAGTAAATATTGCACAAATGACCATTAACATCTCACGTTGGGTACAGTATTACAGGAACACCTGCCACGACTGAGCTCAAATTTCATCATTAAACCTGATCGTTGAACTAATGCTGCCTTGGCACAGCCTGAATATTTTTATGAAAACATTTTCTGAATCCTTAACATAAACAACAGGAGCAGGAGAAACCATTCGGCCCACGAGCCTGCTGCACCACTCGATAAGATCATGGCTGATCTACCTCAACTCAGTTTCCCCGCACTATCCCCATATCCCTTGATTCTCTTAGAATCTAGCAATCTCCATCTTGAATGAGCATCCCCTGACCCCTCGGGTCGAGAATTCCAAAAATTCACCACCCTCAGAGTGAAAACATTTCTCCTCATCGCATCTCAGTCCTAAATGGCCGACCCCTTATCCTGAGATTATGCCCCCTAGTTCTAGACACTCCAGCCAGAGGCAATAGATCCTTGATTCCATGGACCTGAACTAGTGCCCACCAGCGGTGGCCAATGGGCAGTAATTTACCCAGTTGCTGTTTTGTCTTGCTGGCCCTCATGACCTTGGGGGAATCTAGAACTTGGGGGGGCATAGTTTCAGAATAAGGGGCCGCCCATTTAAAGCGGAAATGAGGAGGAATTCTTTCTTTTCAGAGGGTGGTGAATCTTTGGAATTCTCTGCCCCAGAGAGCTGTGGAGGCTGGGTCAGTGAATATATTTCAGGTGGAGATAGACAGATTTTTGAATGATAAGGGAGTTGAGGGTTATGGGGAGTGGGCAGGGAATCTGAGTTGAGCCCAAGATCAGATCAGCCATTGAATGGCAGAGCAGGCTCGAGGGACCAAATGGTCGACTCCTGCTCCTATTTGATGATCTTGCCCCCCCCACCCCCCAACGGTGTCCTTGAAGGTAGATCTGTTCCATTTCTTGTTTCAAGTAAACTCATGGCATCCTATTCATTTGATGCCCGTGCGTTTTCTTTTCACCATAAAATAACAACTGTAAAAACTTTTGTCCGCCAAACAGCTTGATACTTTGGCTTAGGTAGAAAGCCATTGAGCCACGTGTGCTTGGCCTTAATGATGAGGTTCGTGTTTGTTCACCTTGGCACCCCAGATTGTGACGGAAGGATGTGAAACTGTTGACATGACTCTGCGGAGGAATGGACTCGGGCAACTTGGCTTTCACGTCAAGTATGATGGCACAGTGGCAGAGGTGGAAGAATATGGATTTGCTTGGCAAGCTGGACTGAGACAGGGAAGTAGACTGGTGGAAATCTGTAAGGTGGCAATAGTAACGCTGACCCACGACCAGATGATTGATCTCCTGAGGACATCGGTGACTGTGAAGGTGGTTATCATCCCACCCCATGACGACGGGAGCCCACGCAGGTAGGTACAACCACCATCTGCAACAGCAACAACTTGTATTTGTATAGCGCCTTTAACCTAGTGAAACGTCCCACAGGGGTATTATGACACCGAGCTGCATAAGTACAAATTAGCGCAGGTGACCAAAAGCTTGATCAAAGAGGTAGGTTTAATGAACATCTTGAAGGAGGAAAGAGACAGAGAGGTTTAGGGAGGGAGTTCCAGAGCTTGGGGCCCAGGCAACAGAAGGCACGGCCACCAATGGTGGAGCGATTTATAATCAGGGATGTTCAAGAGGGCAGAATTAGAGAACCGCAGACATCTCTGGGTGGGGTGGGGGTTGTGGGGCTGGAGGAGATTCCAGAGATGATAGAGAGGGGAGAGGTCAATCTATATTAAACTATCTGGAAAACCAGGGTTAGTTCCAAACCAGACCCGTTGAAACAAATCATAGAATCATAGAAATTTATGGCACAGAAGGAGACCATTTGGCCCATCGTGTCTGCACCGGCCGATAAAGAGCTATCCAGCCTAATCCCACTTTCCAGTCTCGGCACTTCAAGTACATGTCCAAGTACTTTTTAAATGTGATGAGAGATTCCCTAGCCACGTTTATTCAGGATCAGCTAGAATTTATTCAGATGGTTTCCATATTATGAGAGGTTGTTTCCAGAACGCAGTCGAAAGCACGACCATGGGTCAGTTGTGAAATTACCACAGGTTGAATTGCAATGGTGATTTGGAACAAGAGTAGACACTGGCTTGAAGCATGAAGCCGTACTTTTCTATTTTCATCGTGCTTTGTTTTTTGATTTGACTACATGTAAAAGTCAGTCCGAGGAGAGCTGGGACTTGCATTTCAGTGTAAACTGAGCTTCCGTCTGGAATCCTTTCATCAATAGAAAAGGGAAAATGTTTAATGAAAACTGCTTGTGAAAAAGATACCAATATTTTTACTGATTATATATAAAAAGAAACTCTTCAAATAAACTTCTACACTCCTGAAAGAAAGAAAGACTTGGATTTATATAGCGCCTTTCATGACCACCGGACATCTCAATCTGCTTTTCAGCCAATGGAGTACGTTTTGGAGTGTAGTCACTGTTGCATTGAGAGAAATGCGGCAGACAATTTGCGCACAGCAAGCTCCCACAAACAGCAATGCGATAATGACCAGATAACCATTTTTTTTGATATGTTGGTTAAGGGATAAATATTGGCATTGGATAACTCTGGCTACAAGTGCGTGCACAGACTCCTCAGCTGACTGACTCAATCCTGCTCCTCTTTGAAATAGTGCCACGGGGTAATTTACATCCACTTGTGAGAGTAGACTGGACCTTGGTTTAACGTCTCATCTGAAAGCTGGCACCTCCAACAGTGCAGCGTGCTCTCAGTACTGCACTGGAGTGTCAATCTAAATTTTTAGTGCTCACTATAAACCCACAACCTTCTGATTCCGAGGCGAGAGTGTTACCCACTGAGCCACAGCTGACGCCACAAGAATGGGGGCAGGAACACGAGCTGATTTGTTTATCTCAACGCCCCACCCCTGGAGCCCAAGGATACTGAAGCCCCTGTAACTGCCCAACTATTGTCTGCAACAGGCCATAAATTGTACCTGGGGCTTTCTGGCCTGTTGTTTAGTCCTAAAATACATGGCCTTCTATGCTGCCTGTTTACATCAATAATAGCTGGCAATTATATGGAGCCATTCACGTCGTTCCTTCCTTTGATGCGACACAGACTTTAAAAAAAACTTTTCCCACAGCCATTCCTTTTTTTTTACTGCCCGTTCTGTCATTTTCTCTCCCTCTTTTTGATCAGCCGCTATATTGGCAAACAACCCTTGCCCTCGGCGCACATTCGGTCCTTTCCTCCGAATTGTTACTTTAAATCTCTCGGCTCGTGTCTAACCGCCACGTGCTTGTCTAACTCCTGTTTGTGGGCAGCATGTGACTTTGCCATTGGATAATTCTGGCTACAATAATGATCCTGTAAGTGCACAGACTCCTCAGCTGACTGACTCACAGTCCTGCTTCTTAACACACATGGATTTTCTTTAAAATAGATATAAGCTGTTTTCTTGGAAGAAGTGCCTGTGAGTCACAGCTGCATAATGGGTCTGATGACTCCACTGTGAATTCTTGGACACTGAAGGGGGTGTTATCACCAATCATCGTGACCCTGCCCTAAACATTGACCACAGTGAGGGTGGTCAGAGCAGCAAGGATTTAATTGTTTGGGTCTTGATGGGACTAAGAGCATTTTCTTAACTGCCAAAGGCACTTTGTAATCTTTGCAGGTTGCGAAGTGATGTCAAGGATTGAATGTAATTTTACAAATAACGCAAGCTCGCCATTCCGGTTTTAATAGCAGGGTTATGCGTTCGGACTTGTACCAACCCGCACGGCTGGTGCGCAGCCAAAGCTTCCAAAAGAAGTCTGAAGGTTAGGAAATAATAATAATGCCCATCCCTGGGATCAGGCATAGCATGTTACACCAGGGTTACTCATCAGCCACCGGCTCGGGCCTCCCCTCCAGTCTGCAGGGTAGAAGTGTGGCCGGTTCCGAACACGGGGCCCGCCCAGAACTATTCTGGTGCCACTTAGTCCCGTCCCATATGGTGCATGTGCGCTGTGTGCATCCCTTCTACTGACTTCTGAGACTAAACAAGTAAGTAAAACGTGAGGCACTCAGGATTATGAATGAGGGAAGGGAGTTGGGGTAAAATTGGGGTAGAATACTGGATGATTAGGAGTGATTCTAAGGCAGATGTCTATATTTTGGGGAGCTAACTAAGATATGCTAGAGAGGGAGAGAGCTGAGTGAGTGCAGCGGTTTTATTGGCAGGCGTGACTCTTTTTAAACAGGATATTTAACAAGCCTGAGGTTCTATTTAAAACGCAGTTTTAAGATAACTGTAAAATGTTATGTTGTCACTGGATCTCATTTCTGTTCATGTAGACTTTACTAAGATTTATTGCTGCAGCTTCCCCAGTGAAGTCCCAAATAATATAAACCGGGAAGGTCCTGTGGTTCGACCCCATGCCGTTCTCATCTGAGATGACAACCGGGGTGCAGTGATAAGACTTAGGTTCGGAGAGGAAATCCCGATCACTATACAGTGATCCACGCTGGCAAGTGCATGTAGGGATGTCTGGTGGCAATAGGATTGGCTCGGCCGTGGGTGCCCTGGCGCGGCTGTTAATGCCTCCCAGTTAACCTGCCAACATTCACACGTGGGGGGGGGAAAAAGGGCCACTTAGAACAATATGCCATTTATTACATTCGAAGTGTTCTGCAAGAGTACATTTCCTATCTACGACATTGCTTCCTGTGCCACAGGTTTTTGGTCAAGCTTCTCATGTCAACATTGAATGTGGAAAATGCCTGTGCAATGAGAAATCGCTGTGTGAACTGGTCCCAGTGATGCTATAGTTGCAGGCTGAAGCCACTAAGTGCAGTTCCACTGCCCTGTACCGCTGACAGGACATGGGGGCCCTGCTTCACTTGCACAAGGCAACTTTCAGATTGATGTCAGGAAGTACTTTCGTACACTGAGCCATTAGCACATGGAATGGGCTCCGTAGGGCAGTGTAGGCAGGAACCCAGCAATCACTTCATGAACAGAGACCGTGGGTGCTTTCTGAATTGATGGGCTAGAGTGGACTAAAGGGTGTCTTCATCAGTCTTTGTTTTGATTTCCATACTTACAAAAGGATATACTTGCTTTGGAGGCAGTTCAGAAACGGTTCACTCAGTTGATTCTGGAGATGAGGGGGTTGACTTATGAGGAAAGGTTGAGAACGTTGGGCCTCTACTCATTGGAATTCAGAAGAATGAGAGGTGATCTTATCGAAAAGTACAAGATTATGAGGAGGCTTGACAAGGTGGATGCAGAGAGGATGTTTCCACTGATGGGGGAGACTAGAACTAGAGGGCATGATCTTAGAATAAGGGGCCGCCCATTTAAAGCTGAGATGAGGAAGAATTTCTTTTCTGAGGGTTGTAAATTCGCTGCCTCAGAGAAGCTAGAACATTGAATAAATTTAAGACAAAGATAGACAGCTTCTTAACCGATAAGGGATTATGGGGAGCAGGCGGGGAAGTGGACCTGAGTCATGATCGGATCAGCCATGATCTTATTGAATGGCGGAGCAGGCTCGAGGGGCCGCATGGCTTACTCCTGCTCCTATTTCTTATGTTCTTATAATCAGCGAAGATGAAGGTGATTAGCCCAAGAGTGCTCCGACAACCAGCCCCTCTTGCTGCCAGGCTCGGCAGTGTTTACCAACTTGTGGCCAGGGTGAGTTTGTCAGCGCTGGCTGTTTAAAGCTGAAATCACAGGAGGCCGACAGAACAAATCTAAAAGGAGGATTCTTTTGCGAGCTAGTTTTAAAGGTGCTTCCTCCTGGTGAGGTTCCCTCGACAGATCCCCATGAAGTAAACGTGACTGCTCACTGTCACCACCAAGTATCGAAAGAAAATAGAAAGTGATCACGTTGCCCTTTTTTATTACAAACCCCACCCTTGGTTATAAGACTGTTGCTGTTTTACTTAACCTTGGCTTCTGATGTGTTTGTATATCTTTTTGTTTTTACTATTTAACTCAATGGATTCCTGGGATGAGACGGTTGTTCTGTGAGGAGAGATTAAGCAGATTGGGCCTATGTTCTCTGGAGTTTAGAAGAATGAGAGGTGCTCTCATTGAAACATATAAAATTCTTAAAAGCATTGACATGGTAGATGCTGAGAGGCTGTTTCCCCCTGGCTGGAGAGTCCAGAACGAGGGGCACAATCTCGGGATAAGGGGTCGGCCATTTAGACTGAGATAAAGAGGAATTTCTTCACTCAGAACATTGTGAATCTTTGGAATTCTCTGCCCCGGAGGGCTGTGGATGCTCAGTCGTTGAGTATATTCAAGATAGAGATGGATAGATTTTTGGACTCTAGGGGAATCAAGGAATATGGGGACAGTGCAGGCAAGTGGAGTTAAGGTCGAAGATCAGCCATGATTTTATTGAATGGTGGAGCAGGCTCGAGGGGCCGTATGGCCTATTTCTCCTATTTCTTGTGTTCTTATTTAATGCGGCGTTGTAGGTCATTCACCTCCCCAGACAGCTCCTTTTGGTGTGGACAGTGCTTGGCTCCCAGGGATATTTAACTGAGGGTGGAGTGCTTTTTCACTCTTTAATTGAGGATGCTGTCCAGCTTGATGCATTGTCCGCTCAACTTGCTCAAAGGCCCAGAGGGTAGTGTGTTCACAGCTTAACTGACTTTGTATCCAGACGTGACCAATGAATGGCCACGATTTTTTTTTTCCCCCCTTCCATTGTGACTCGCCTTTCTTTTGCTGCTTTTAGCACAAAGCTGCCTTTTCAAACTTTTGTACTGTGCTCTGTAGTCGGGCTAGTTTTGTCTTGCCTGAGCCCGGGGGAAGGAGGGGAAAGGAAACGCAATGTGAAAAAGAGTACACTTCGCTTTTTAGTTTGCACCACATCAGAAACCGAGTACAACTCCTGCTCAAAGGCATGAAACCCGGCCATTTATCACCACATTATCTAAGCTGACACTCTAGTGCAGTGCTGAGGATGTGTTGCTTTGTGGGAGGTGCCTTTCAGATGAGGCGTTAAACCGAGGCCCCGTCTGCTCTCTCAGGTGGACGTAAAAGATCCCACGGCCACTATTTCGAAGATCAGGGGAGTTCTCCTCTGTGTCCTGGCCAATATTTATCCCTCAGTCAACATAACAAAAAAACAGATTATCTGGCCATTATCACATTGCTGTTTGTGGGAGCTTGCTGTGCACAAATTAGCTGCCACGTTTCCCACATTACAACAGTGACTACACTCCAAAAGTACTTCATTGGCTGTAAAACGCTTTGCGACTTCTGGTGGTCGTGAAAGCCACTATATAAATGCAAGTTTTTTTTTTTCTCTTTTGAACAATACAAATTTGCTTTGAATGAAAATAAAATGCCTTCTGACAGGCATCGCACAGTGACTTGCATTTAGCATACGGCCTCAACATAAAGTCCTTTATTCAGCTCTTTCAAGACTACTGTGACTTGCATGCGATCAATACATTGCTGACATCAGTCCTTAAGCGCACTCTGTTGTGACTGTCGCAGTAAAGCACTGTTGGTTGAAAAATACCGACCTGAAACAGTCCACCAGGAGGTGCCTGAGAACGGCTCATGGATCACTGTCCGATTCCAACTTGCCTCATTTGGGGACGGGGGGGGAGAGAGAGCAGGGACTTGGCAGAACAGAAATTTGGCTTTGGTACTTTTTCCAGCTATTAAAATGCTGATGTTTCTGCGGAAATAATTTGTGCCAAATGAGTGAAACATTTAGACCATCAAAACAGCAACATCATTGTTGAAGGGAATCACGGACTCCAATACTGAGTTTCTGTGCGGCCCGCAATATCCACTTTTTGGCAGGTGTGCAGTGTACTCCGGCTTGGTTTTGCTGTTCCAAAATGTAATCCGTTTAATAGATTAGCCTGGATTGTGATGGACTAGCTCTGCCTTAGACAACAAATTTTCCCGATGTACCGCATTATGTGGCAACTTAATGAGCACTTAACCTGCTGCACCTCCCTGCACTGCCAAGTGTGCGGAATTAGATTTATTCCATCGAAGGTGGGGCATGAAACAACTAAATATAGTTTTAGTTTCACTTGAAAAAGGGATAATACGCAACTCGGAGCAAGAGTTAAGTGCAACCTTCTCTTGATCATTCAAAGCCGCCTAATTCGAATGACTGGCTGATTCATAGTTATCCACTTTGGTAGGATTAATAGAAAAAGAGTGTTTTTTTTAATACAGTGAGAGATTTGGAAATGTTAGTGTTCAGCAGGACCTGGGTGTCCTTGTATATGAATCACTGAAAGAACATGAGAAATAGGAGCAGGAGTAGGCCACCTGGTCCCTCGAGCCTGCTCCGCCATTCAATAAGATCATGGCTGATCTGATCCTGGCCTCAACTCCACTTCCCTGCCCGCTGCCCATAGCCCTTGACTCCCTTATCATTCAAAGTTAATATGCAGGTACAGCAAGAAATTAAGAAAGCAAATGGTATGTTGGCCTTTATTACAAGAGGATTTGAGTATAAGAGTAATGATGTCTTACTGCAATTTTATAGGGCCCTGGTGAGACTGCACTGGAGTATTGTACAGGTTGAATCTCCCTTATCTGACACACTCGGGACCTGGTCTGTTCTGGATAAGGGATTTTTCTGGACGCGGGGTGGTCATTGCAGTTGTACAGGGCTTTGGTGAGGCCACACCTTAAATATTGTGTACAGTTTTGGTCGTCTAATCTGAGGAAAGACATTCTTGCTATTGAGGAAGTGCAGCGAAGGTTCACCAGACTGATTTCCCAGGGTGGCAGGACTGACATATGAGGAAAGACTATCGACTAGGCTTATATTCACTGGAATTTAGAAGAATGAGGGGGGATCTCACAGAAACATATAATTCTGACAGGATTGGGCAGGTTAGATGCAGGAAGAATGTTCCCGATGTTAGGGAAGTCCAGAACCAGGGTCACAGTCTAAGGATAAGGGGTAGGCCATTTAGGACTGAGATAAGGAGAAACAACTTCACTCAGAGTTGTGAACCTGTGGAATTCTCTACCACAAAGTTGTTGAGGCCAGTTCGTTAGATATATTCAAAAGAGAGTTAGATGTGGCCCTTACGGCTAAAGGGATCAATTGGTATGGAGAGAAAGCAGGAATGGGGTACTGCAGTTGCATGATCAGCCATGATCATATTGAATGTTGGTGCAGGCTCGAAGGGCTGAATGGCCGCCTCCTGCACCTATTTTCTATATTTCTATGTAAATTGGTTGGTACATGGTACAAGTGCTGAGCAAGGGGATATCTGGGCTGGCTGGCTTGGGGCTGGGAGTGCAGCAGAGAGATCATGGGGCCGTGGGCGGTGGATCGCGGGTTCAGGCCAGTGATTGTGAGGAAGGATTTAAATTAGTTCATGTCGGAGTTCTGCGCATGCTCCACTCGGTGGCCGGGAATGGTTCTGGATAAGGGAGATTCAACCTGTGTACAGTTTTGGTCTCGTTGCCTAAGGAAGGATATACGTGCCATAGAGGGAGTGCAACGAAGGTTCACCAGACTGATTCCTGGGATGGGGGGATTGTCCTATGAGGAGAGAGTGAGTAGACTAGGCCTATATTCTCTCGAGTTTAGAAGAATGAGAGATGATCTCATTGAAAGATACAAAATTCTTACAGGACTTGACAGGGTAGATGTAGGGAGGATGTTTCCTCTGGCTGGGGAATCTAGAACCAGGGGTCACAGTCTCAGAATAAGGGGTCGACCATTTAGGTCTGAGATGAGAAGAAATTTCTTCACCCAGAGCGGGGGGTGAATCTTTGTAATTCTCTGCCCCATAGGGCTGTGGAGGCTCAGTCATTGAGTATATTCAAGACCAAGATTGATAGATTTTTGGATATTAAGGGAATCAAGGGATATGGGGATAATGCAGGAAAGCGGAGTTGAGGTCGAAGATCAGCCATGATCTCATTGAATGGCGGAGTAGACTCGAGGGGCCACATGGCCCACTCCTGCTCCTAATTCTTCTGTTCTTATGTTCATGTCGTAAAAAAGACTGAATAATCATGAGTAGATGTAGTTCATATCTTTTGACTCCAAGGCGAGTTAAGTTAATTGAAACACATTTGAGTACAGGGGCAGGGAGGTGTTGCTACAGTTGGTGAGGCCACACCTGGAGTATTGTGTACAGTTTTGGTCTCCTAACTTGAGGAAGGACATTCTTGCTATTGAGGGAGTGCAGCGAAGGTTCACCAGACTGATTCCCGGGATGGTGGAACTGACCTATCAAGAAAGACTGGATCAACTGGGCTTGTATTCACTGGAGTTCAGAAGAATGAGAGGGGACCTCATAAAAACGTTTAAAATTCTGACGGGTTTAGACAGGTTAGATGCAGGAAAACTGTGCCCAATGTTGGGGAAGTCCAGAACCAGGGGTCACAGTCTAAGGATAAGGGGTAAGCCATTTAGAACCGAGATGAGGAGAAACTTCTTCTCCCAGAGAGTGGTGAACCTGTGGAATTCTCTACCACAGAAAGTTGTTGAGGCCAATTCACTAAATATATTCAAAAGGGAGTTAGATGAAGTCCTTACTACTAGGGGGATCAAGGGGTATGGCGAGAAAGCAGGAAGGGGGTACTGAAGTTGCATGTTCAGCCATGAACTCATTGAATGGCGGTGCAGGCTAGAAGGGCCGAATGGCCTACTCCTGCACCTATTTTCTATGTTTCTATGTTTCTACATCCTTGTTGGAGTTGAAAGGAATAGCTTTGAACATCTTCAGAAGTTTCTTCAGTCCCACATGCTTTAAAATAAATTTGGGTTTTATTTAGTTTGAGTGTTAGGAAATCTTTATCTCTCTCCTTGATCGCAATGAACAAAGCATGCATTTGGATTCCACAAGTTAATTTCATGGTTAAATACCGTAGTCTGTTCAGTATAGGCTTCTGTAGTATAGTTGTCTGCAAATTATTGTACATTAAGCAACTCATCTTCCATGTGACACTCATTTTTCTTTTTAAAAAGGTGCATGACCAAACTGCTTGGCGTCGGATGTTGAAGTAAACCATTCCGCCCAAAGTGGTTCGTTCCAACAAGGGCCACTTTCTTTCAGTCTACTGTCCTTTCATTGTGGGCTCAGGGTTTGAATGAAGCTCATTCTGAAGAGTTGAAAGCCTCTTCCAAACTGGAACAGCTTCAACCCAGTATCTTCAGGGCATGGACCCACAACACAGAGTTGCATCTAATGTAGCATTAATTTGGTCACCTCAATCAGGCCGCAATAGTGGCTAAAGAGGCTGACGCCATGTCATTCTGAAGCTTGGGGCTCAAACACGTTGTCGGGGCAGAATGGAGCCAACTTTCAGTCTAGATCGAATCCATGCTGACCAGGAGTGCTCGCTGCTGACACTGGGTGTCTGAAATGCAAAGAGTACTGCTGCACCAATCACCAATATCTTTTTGTTTTGCTGTCAACAAAAGTAGCTTCTGCAACCACACCCCCCCTTCCCCGGTTAAGGACAGATTTGAAGATATAATGTATGCACCTGTGCGTCTGCTCACAGGTTTGTGGAACTGTTGCATTGAGAGTGGTTCAGCCAGTCACGTGTTGCTCAAGACTCAATAAAACCCCGGCCAGTTAGGTCTAGGTCATCCATGTTGAGGTATGCAGTTGTGAGCCTAGTGGATGAACTGGTAATGTGTCGTTTGTTAAACCTTTATTAATAAACCAACTAGTTCTTAATAACAAAGTGTTGTTATGAATTCTTAAGTAAGAACCCATGACGCAAATACATTACAATGAGTGAAAAATTTTGCAAGATTGCATGCCAAGCAAACGCTTTCTATTTCTGTGCACTTAGCAGGTCAGTGATGTGATATAGCAGAGAGAGTACTGTCACTGAGGATATAGGAGCTGCAGTGGGCCATTCGGCCCTTCAAGCCTCCTCCGCCATTCAATAAGATAATGGCTGATCTGCCTCATCTCCACCGTCCCGCACTATCCCCATACCCCTTACATGGAGGAATATAGCAGAGAGAGTACTATTACCTGGGAAAGGGAAGTTTTGACCCAAATGTCTGGGCGAGAATCCCACGGGATTGGGCTGATCACCGGTGTTATGCCCTGCCCAAAATTTCTCCCCGCTGACTTCAACAGAGCGTAAAACTGGGTGGGGTGCCAAACCAGTGATGCCTCCGATCACACGGCTTCCCAAAATTGCCATTATCTTTGTAATGTTTAATCTTGTTCGGAGACAGAATAAGTCTGAGGAAATTTTTAAGTGCAAAATAAGCGGGAGCATCATCTCACAGCTGAAGTTTTTCAATTTCTCCCCCTCCCCCTTCCAAAGGTGTTGATCCCTTTGCTGGGGTACAGTTCCACGGGTGCCCTCTGCCATCGCGTGCCAGTGGCCGATGAGTCTCGGCAAGGTATTCGACTGTGAGGGGATGGGGAGGGTAACACGGCCAAGTCAGATCCTCTCCTCGCCCAGAATGCAAGAACATGCACTTACAGCAAGTATAGTGGCCAGTATTTCCCCCAAGGTGCACGGCCGCCTGTCATTCGGAAAGTCCCGCGCAGGCGCCTCCAGTCGCTGCCACGGGACGAAACTGCACATGTACGGCAGCTGCAGCAAATTTAAAGGGACCGCGCCCAAAATAAATGAGCGGGAACATTGATGGTGGCCCTAATGCCCCTCAGCTAAGATTAGATAACACCTCACAAACTCTCTCTCACAATAAGGCTCAGCTTCTCGCTGAATAAATCTGCTGGGGGAAGCACAGATGTAAACTGCTTTTTAAAAAATGCTTTTGCTGCTTTTAAGGCGAATATTTCAGTAATGGTTGAGTAAGTGATTATAACAAAATTGTGGGATGATCCAGCCTTAATGTAGAGTTTGGCACATATCATCTTGACCACGCCTGCTTTGTGGTTTCAGAATGACTACTAAAAACATGTTGGGGCAGTGTGTGTGTGTTTTTAAAAAAAATATATATATATATAATATATGGTAGAAGTTGTAAGCTTGTGCGCAAGGAAGCCAAGGCTAACGAACCAAAGTTATAATTTCACAAAATAAAATTCCTCAATAGCGAGCTTGTGCTGGATTGAGAGTGCGCTGTCATCTCACAGCCTGCCCCCTCTCCCGCACAGAAAGACCTCGAGATTGTCAGCAGCTTGTTGAAGGCAGTTCCAGGTAACCTAAAGCTGAAGAGTGTTGTGAAAGATTGTACAGTTTAGCTGTTCTGGCAACGCCTTTTATAAAGCTATGGCCCGTGGAAGTGTTCTGTTTGCTGTGCGCATTCTACAGTGAATCATTCTGCTGGGTTTAACAGTTCGATTCGTGGCTGCTCGTGCAGCCCAGTATGGAACTCTGATGGACGTGCTCAGGGAGAGCTGCAGTATGGCGATGCGTTTTTCTTTTAAAATGTCGGTGTGAAATGTGGTGAGAATGTCCTCATCCAATTCCTATTGGGCTGTGGCCCAGAATTTGTAGTTGTTTGGTAATGTCACTTAGCGGGTACAAGATAGCTTGGGGGCAGAATGGAAAATGGTGCAGTAGGAGTGCTTTAAAGTTTGATGCGGGAGCAGGTTATTGGAATAGAGTAGGTAAAGAGGGTTTTACTCCCCACAAAGTGTCAGCCATGGCTCAGTGGGTAGCACACTCGCCTCTGAGTCAGAAGATTGTGGGTTCAAGTCCCACTCCAGGAACCTGAACGCATAAATCTAGGCTGACACTCGCAGTGCAGTGCTGAGGGAATGCTGCACTGTCGGAGATGCCGTCTTTCGGATGAGACGTTAAACCGAGGCCCCATCTGCGCTCTCAAGTGGACGTAAAAGATCCCATGGCACTATTTCAAAGAAGAGCAGGGGCGTTATCCCTGGTGTCCTGAGGCCAATATTTATCCCTCAATCAACATCACTAAAACAGATTGTCTGGTCATTATCACATTGCTGTGTGTAGGAGCTTGCTCTGCGCAAGTGGGCTGCCACGTTTCCCACATTACAACAGTGACTACACTTCAAAAGAACTTAATTGGCTATAAAGCGCTTTGAGACGTCTGGTGATCGTTAAAGGCGTTATATAAATGCAGGTCTTTCATTCTTTCAAAGTCACGCTGTACATAAGAACATAAGAAATAGGAACAGGAGTAGGCCATACGGCCCCTCGAGCCTGCTCCGCTATTCAATAAGATCATGGCTGATCTGATCATGGACTCAGCTCCACTTCCCTGCCTGCTCCCCATAACCCCTTATCGTTTAAGAAAAACTCTCTATTTCTGTCTTAAATTTATTCAATGTCCCAGCTTCCACAGCTCTCTGAGGCAGCGAATTCCACAGATTAACAACCCTCAGAAGAAATTCCTCCTCATCTCAGCTTTAAATGGGCGGCCCCTTATTCTAAGATCATGCCCTCTAGTTCTAGTCTTCCCCATCAGTGGAAACATCCTCTCTGCATCCACCTTGTCAAGCCCTGTCACAATCTTACACGTTTCGATAAGATCACCTCTCATTCTTCTGAATTCCAATGAGTAGAGGCCCAACCTACTCAACCTTTCCTCATAAGTCAATTCCCTCATCCCCAGAATCAACCTAATGAACCTTCTCTGAACTGCCTCCAAAGCAAGTATATCCTTTGGTAAATATGCAAACCAAAACTGCACACGGTATTCCAGGTGTGGCCTCAATAATACTTTGTATAGCTGTAGCAAGACTTCCCTGCTTTTATATTCCATCCCCTTTGCAATAAAGGCCAAGATATCATTGGCCTTCCTGATCACTTGCTGTACTTGCATACTATCCTTTTGTGTTTCATGCACAAGTACCCCCAGGTCCTGCTGTACTGCGGTACTTTACAATCTTGCTCCATTTAAATAATAACTTGTTCTTTGATTTTTTTTTTCTGCCAAAGTGCATGACCTCACACTTTCCAACATTATACTCCATCTGCCAAATTTTTGCCCACTCACTTAGCCTGTCTATGTCCTCCTCACACATTGCTTTTCCTCCCATCTTTGTATCATCAGCAAACCTGACTACGTTACACTCAGTCCCTTCTTCTAAGTCGTTAATATAGATTGTAAATAGTTGGGGTCCCAGCACTGATCCCTGCGGCACCCCACAAGTTGCCAACCAGAGAATGAACCATTTATCCCGACTCTCTGTTCGTTAGCCAATCCTCTATACATGCTAATATATTACCCCCAACCCCGTGAACTTTTATCTTGTGCAGTAACCTTTTATGTGGCACCTTGTCAAATGCCTTCTGGAAGTCCAAATACACCACATCCACTGGTTCCCCTTTATCCACCCTGTTCGTTACATCCTCAAAGAACTCCAGCAAATTTTTCAAACATGACTTCCCCTTCATAAATCCATGCTAACTCTGCCTGACCGAATTTTACTTTTCCAAATATCCTGCTACTGCTTCTTTAATAATGGACTCCAACATTTTCCCAACCACAGATGTTAGGCTAACTGGTCTATAGTTTCCTGCTTTTTGTCTGCATCCTTTTTTAAATAGGGGCATTACATTTGCAGTTTTCCAATCTGCTGGGACCTCCCCAGAATCCAGGGAATTTTGGTAAATTACAACCAATGCATCCACAATCCCTGCCACTACTTCTCTTAAGACCCTAGGATGCAAGCCATCAGGTCCAGGGGATTTATCTGCCTTTAGTCCCATTATCTTACTGAGTACCACCTCCTTAGTGATTGTGATTGTGTTAAGTTACTCCCCCACTACAGCCCCTTGACTATCCACTGTTGGAATATTGTTAGTGTCTTCTACTGTAAAGACTGATACAAAATATTTGTTCAGCATTTCTGTCATCCCCATGTTCCCCATTACTAATTCCCTGGTCTCGTCCTCTAAGGGACCAACATTTACTTTAGCCACTCTTTTTCCTTTTTATAGAAACTCTTGCTATCTGGTTTTTATATTTTGTGCTAGTTTACTTTCATATCTCGGAGTGCTGAAAATAATTCCATTCCCCAGCACCAACATACGTCGTCTCCAATGAGTTTATTTATTTTTTTAAATCACAAAACAGAATTTTAAAAAAATCAGCTCCAAAGATCAATAACAAAACCAGTAAGTGAAAAAGAACCAAGTCCCAGTCTGACCCGCAGCAGGATAGCTGTGTCCACTAATCTTTCGGGGGCAAGGTGGAAAGGTGGAGAAAAGAAGGGTAGAAAACATCAAATCCAAACATACCAGCAACTTTTCAAGACTGAGCTTCTGAAACTTCAACTTAAATCCTGAAAGTGCTATGTGCGAACACACATTTAAGGGGCTATGTTTCCTGCTTCAAGTGCTCAACATGCCCTTGACTTTCTGCCCATTAAAATAAATGGGTGGATAATCACAGGTAAGATAAGCACAAATTCTGCAAACCTGGGCTATTAATTTATCACCTTTTTCAATGGCGTTAAGCCCATTTAGTATAAGTAGGTTTGTGCTTCTGTAAGAATTGTGACAAGATGTCAAGGGGAACTGGTAGGGTAGATAGAGAGAAACTTTTTGCACTGGTTGGGGAGTCCAGGACTCCAATGAGTTTCACACCAGCCACCACACGGGCTTGTCAGAGCTAGGTCTTGTTCCAGTGGCAAGGGTTACCCAAGACGACTGGAGACCTGCTCTGCTGCACGGGCCTAGTGCGCACAAATAATGATGGGTTATAAGATGGTGATAACCGAAAGGTCATCACTATCAGAAAAGATTGAATAGGCCGGGGCTCTTTTCTCTAGAAAAGAGAAAGCGGAGAGATGGCCTGATAAGTGTTTAAGATTATCACTCCTTGTGATAGCGAGGTTCACATTCAAATCATTCTCTGGGTAAAGAAGTTTCTCCTGAATTTCCAATTGGATTTATTGATGACTCTCATATTTATGGCCCCTAGTTTCGGTTTCACCGCAAAGGGAAACATCTTCTCTACGTCGACCCTATATGGAGTTAGGTCACAGATGAATGATGGAACAGGCTAAATGGCCTACTCCTGATCCTATGTTCTATGTTTTTATGTACGAATGTGTTTAATGTCTGTTTGCTAATATCACACGGCAGTGTAATATTTCCTGCATTACAACAATGACCACATTTTACCAGAAAAAGTACTTTGTTGGCTGTAAAGTGCTTTGAGATGTGCTGAGTTCATGTAAGGCGCGGTGTATATGCAAGTTATTTACATTGCAGGCTCGAATAGCTATTAAACAGGGTATTTTTCAGTGTAGTCAGCTGCTTTACGATTGTGCTTTTTTTTAAAAAAAAAGGTACAGAAAGTTGGCCTTCCTTTTTGTAGTCTTCGTTTAGAATGTGGGGGTTAGATGGTAACTGGCCTCCTTGTTGGATTCTACCCAAGTATTTCATAAAGTAGCTTACCACTTGTATTTTATCCAAATAATGGATAAAAAGCACATTGCAACAGTGACTACACTCCAAAAAGCACTTCATTGGCTGTAAAGCGCTTTGAGACGTCTGGTGGTCATGAAAGGCGCTATATAAATGCAAGTCTTTATATAGAGGTAGTTACATGTGGTGATCTGTCTGTCAATATAAAAACAATAATAGTGCATTGGAAATTAATGCGATTCCATCCAAACGATCGTTTCAACTTTAATTCCTTAAATGCGGTGGAAGTAGAATGGACAATATGGAGTACTGGGATAAAAACTGAGGTGAGGAATTTCTTCTCTTGGAGGGTCGTGAATCTTTGGCATTCTCTACCCCAGAGAGCTGTGGAGGCTGGGCCAGTGAATATATTTAAGGTGGAGATAGACAGATTTTTGAACGATAAAGGAGTCGAGGGTTATGGGGAGCGGGCAGGGAAGTGGAGCTGAGGCCAAGATCAGATCAGCCATGATCTTATTGAATGGCGGAGCAGGCTCGAGGGGCCGAATGGCCGACTCCTGCTCCTATTTCTTATGTAAAACTTGAATCCCACTTGTGGATCTGAGCCTCACTTGACCATGACCGCCTCATTTTTGAGTTCTCAGTCCACCCCCGCAGCTTTCTCACTGAAGGAGTTGTTGGAAATGTTGAGCAAGATCCCTTCGTCAGTGCCTTTGGGTAACCAGAGTAATTTGTACACCAAAAAAAATTAAATAGAATACTTAAGGACTAGTATCAACCTGTTTTGTTTCGTGGCCAAGTTAGTGGAATGCCAGCGGCATAGTATCTATTTAACACAAACTTCTTCCTCTTAAGTCAGCCTGAAATTGCTTACTTTCTGTACAATCTGCTGACTGCATCGGCAACTGAGCGGAGGGAAAGGCCGGAGGGGGGATTTAGTTGAGTGAGATTGGCGGTCCTTGCCTTTCGTCAACTGAGGCGGAGCATTGACTGCCCTGTGGCAGAGTCTGTGGCCCAGACCGTGCTCGTTCCATCACCCAGTAAATCTTTGGAAAACAGCAGCATTGGGACATCAGAAGAGAAATTGGGGTTTAAAATTATGTATTCTGTGCTCTGTCAAACTAGTGGCTTAATGGATACATTAAAATGGTGGAACTATTGAAAACACTGCCAGATCCATGCAGATCTTGAATTAATAACTTTTCTAAGTCGTTGAGGTGAATATACATTTGTTTTTACAGCACAGGAACAGGGCATTCGGTCCGACAGGTCCTTCCCGGTGTTGGTGCTCCACATGAGCCTCCTCCCACCTTGCGTTATCTAACCCGGTCAACATCTCCTTCCATTCCTTTCTCCCTCGTGTTTATCTAGCTTCTCCTTAAATGCATCTGTTATTCACCTCAACCATTCATGTGATAGCTTTCACTAGTATAGTCTTGCACAGTGAATCCTGATTTTTTTTTTTTTAGCCTGTCTCTCTTTCCACCCCCCCCCCCCTCCCCCATTTATTGGGTTAGTTTCTATTATGTCTGCAATGCACTTATGAATGACCCCACGAGTCAATGTGTTGTACTCAAACTGCAGTGACCTTGGTCCTTTATTCATAACTCCAGAGTGAGGCACAAGCATGGTGGGCAGTCTTTTATACTGGGCCCTGCACACCTCTGCAGGTGACCCTCAGGTTTCTCTCTGCAGTGCCCTCTGGTGAACAGCCTCTGCCACACGGGCAGGAAACCCCGGTCTCCACCAGTTGCACCCTCTAGTGGTGCCAGCATATACACCGTGTAAACCTTATTGATAGAACATCAGGTAACAAGTCTCCATTTTATACAACCATACAGTGACTACAGAGAGTATATCTATAGTCTGCATATGGAACAGTTTTGACTGCTCTTTTGAGCCCTCTTGCACCGTATGCCATCCCTAGATTCATGTTTGTTATAGAATCATAGAAACTTACAGCACAGAAGGAGGCCATTTGCAGAACAGTCCTAACTTTTCCAACCTCTCCTCATAACTGAAGTTCCTTATCCCTGGTAACAGCCTGGCAAACCTCCCCTGTACCCTTTCTAAGGCCTTGCACCTTTCCTGAAGTGTGGTGCCTCGAATTATCCACTGTGCTCCAGCTCAGACCTTGCCTGTTGGGAAATAACATTTGTTATCAAGCAATCCAACCATGCTTGAAGGCAAACTTTTGCCTCCTTTAAACCAAATTTTATAAGTGACTTACTCTGTTTGGGCAAAGTGTTTCCTTTCACAAACATGACCATGCTTGGAATCGTTTGTCTCGCCCTTCTGCATCTCTGGAGCGTCCTCTCCTTCGATTCCAGATTCATTGAATTGGCTTCTCACCAAGCTTGATAAATGACTTCCTTGCGGGCTCGCTGTGAAAGAGAGGCTCGCTGGGAGCTGTCTGTTTTTGATTGAGCACAGACTATCCTCAGACAGTCATGTTGCTTTGGTCGGTTTCGGAAAACCCACTTGATTTGGACTCCAACCAAGTTTCGGCAGATAAGTTGTTCTCCTCAGCCTTGGCTTCCTTTGCAGACGCTGGGATATGAGACAACATCTGCTTCCAGCCCACGAAAGCACCAAAGTAACCGGTCTGCCGGGGCGCCCACGAGTTGGTTGCTCAGAGTTACCAGAGCAGTATGCTTTGACTTGGCAGTGTGGGGGGGTTTTTGTTGCCATTTTTCCCTCAAAGACGCAGATTTTTACTGGGGTATGATTCCAGAGGTCAGATACTCTCTGATGCTTCTCCCCCGCATCGTCTTCAGCTGAGTGTGTAGGTAGATAGATGTTTTAACTGTAGGGGACATGCAGCTAAACCCAAACTATCCGCACATGTACACCTCCAATAAGGCTCGTTGGATAGCAGTCGGAGCCCGGGCTGTTTTGGCCATCCCTAAACCAGGAAACCAGGGTTGCTGAGGCCCGATAATAGCATCCATCCAGCCTCTTCAGCTGAGACACACTTGGGGGTTTAACTTGCGTCCTTCCGCTCAAGTAACCATTGAAAGAAGAAAGAAAGACTTGCATTTATATAAGCGCCTTTCACGACCGCCGGATGTCCAAAAGCGCTTTACAGCCAAAGAATTACGTTTGGAGTGTAGTCGTTGTTGTAATGTGGGAAACGTGGCCTCCCACTTGCGCACAGCAAGCTCCCACAAACAGCAATGTGATAATGACCACACATTCTGCTTTCGTTTTGTTGATTGAGGGATAAATATTGACCAGGACACCGCGGGTAACTCCTCTGCTCGTCTTCTAAATAGTGCCGGGGGATCTTTTACGTCCACCTGAGAGAGCAGAAGGGGCCTCGGTTTAACGTCTCGTCCGAAAGACAGCACCTCCGACAGTGCGGCGCTTCCTTCAGCACTGCACTGGGAGTGTAGGCCTAGATTTATGTGCTCAAGTCCCTGGAGTGGAATTTGAACCCACAACCTTGTGACCCAGAGGTGAGAGTGTTACCCACTGAGCCACAACTGACTCAAGATGCAAGTAGCATCAACAAAAAGTGCCATGTATAAAACCCCAAGCAAAGATATCGTGGCAGGAGAGTAATTTCAATGGTAATGCCGCAAATATTGAATTAACTGGAACATAAGTCATCCGTTACTCAGCACTAGAGCATCCCAGAATCCTCTGTGGCACTTGCTGTTCAGTAGACCCAGCGATGCAAAATGCTCTTTCCCTAGTGATCTTCAGGGAAACAGCATTGTCACCTCATTACAGGTGGCAGCAATCTAGAGTTTTGCTCTTAAATACTTGCTTTTATGAAACGTCATTTGAGCGGTTGGTGAGATCATTGCCTTAATTCCGTCACTAATACCTTGCCTCCATTTGCTGCAGGGGTTGCTCTGAATTGTACGAAATGCACACAATGGACACTAAAACTGAGAACGAAAGTATGCCTCCAGGACTGAGACCACCGTACAGAAACAGCACTCTACAGTGGAGCGGTCCCACAATCCACAGTGCGGCACAGTCGCAGCGATGGGCAGGGCCTGTACATACTCAGATATCGACCCGCAACCAAACCTCCAAGCAGCAGGGAGTCCCAGTTGCATACAGTGATTCACAAGCAAAGAACAGCAAGAGGCAAGTTCTTTCCTCCAGAGCTGTGTAGAGACGGCTGATGGGGCTGATCTAATTAAGATTATGGAGAGGTTCGACAGGGTAAACGCAGAAAAGATGTTTCCATTTGTAGGGAAGACCAAAATTAGGGTCCATTAATATAAGATAGTCACTAATAAATCCAGTAAGGTATTCAGGAGAAGCTTCTTTACCCAGAGAGTGGTTAGAATGTGGAACCTGCTACCATATCCAATGGTTTGCGGTGAATAATGCAGAGGCATTTAAGGATGAAGTAGGGTGGGAAGAGGTTCATGTGGAGTATAAACACCGGCACCGACCAGTTGAGCCGAGTGACCTGTTTCTGTGCTGTAAATACCATGTAATGCTGTCCCCAATTTAACAACAACTTGTATTTAAATAGCGCCCTTAATGTGGTGAAACGTCCCAAGCGTTTCACAGGAGTGTCATGAGATAAAACAATTTGGCACCGAGCCGCATAAGTAGAAATTAGCGCAGGTGACCAAAAGCTGGGTCAAAGAGGTCGGTTTTAAGGAGCGTCCTTGAAGGAGGAAAGAGAGGCGGAGAGGTTTAGGGGAGGGAGTTCCAGAGCTTGGGGCCCAGGCAACAGAAGGCACGACCACCCATGGTTGAACGATTTATAATCGGGGATACTCGAGGGCAGAATTAGACAATTGAAAATGTTCATCAGCTCCCAATTTTTTTTAGTATGAGACATCTGCCAAACCTCAAGCTATTGAATGAATGATGAAGTGTTTGGGGGTAGGTGGATGACGCAGCTTTGCTCGCGACACGATATTAAGTGTTCATTGTATTCACTGCAAAAGGTCTTTGTTCCTTTTTTTTCTGACGTTGCCCAGGTTCCTCCAGCATGGCTGCTTTTTATATTATGCTCACCGGGGCGAGAGGTGCAAGTGCATCCCATTGTCAGCATCGAGCACTGCCCGATTCGGGTTGGGTAAGGTGCAGGGGGAAAGCTGCCTCTACAATGTGCGTCAACACGGCCTCAAACGAGACAGACATTTTTTCCACACCACCTATCTGAGGGAAATTGCCGATTAGTGTGTGAGTTGGCAGAGTTTTGCACCGTAGCCCCATGCCCACTATGGAATGGGATCGAGACTGCACATCGCACTGGGTCCCGCAAGTGTCTCATCCACTTGCTTTTCTGTCTCCACGTATACAAGCGCTGGAAGGTAACCAGTGCTTTATTGCTCTAACCCTTGACTCTTCCCCACCTTTCTCCCAGAAAAATACACTGGCTGATTGCTGTACATATCACCCTTAAAGTGAAGGGAGTGTTCAACGTTGCACTGTTACTCCTAATCACATGTACATTGAGCAGTTAGAAGAGGATGAAGTATTTCTGGAAGTGCTTTTACACTCCCACCATCAGCTGCACTCAACCAGAAATGATCAGTTCTGCACAAAAATGCAGTTTGTGAATTTGTTATTAGAGCCACATATCGCAACACGCTAAATCTACAGAGCTGGACCTCCTTGTCTGCACCTTTTCGCAATCTGTTCTTCCTAATTCACACAAGCCAAGCAGGCCTCTAAAGATCAGCAAATGTTCAAGTGAGATCTCTCAGGACGGGAACCAAGCCAGCCACTAAAGTTCAATGCCTTGAATAAACATGAAGAATAAGATTGCACATTGTGAGGTTAATCATTTCTAAGCATCCTCAGTCAGCTAAGTTTCCTTTGCGCTGTATTTGAACGCTAGCCCGCTGAGCATTGGCTTGTTTTAAGTTGTGAACAGGTTTTCCTTGTACAGTAACATAACTTGGTCATTTCAAAAACATTTGGCTCGGGATTTTCATCTGGTTATGAGTCGAGTCTCACAAGCTGCAAAAACTGTTCCCTACTGGAGTGAGCAGGAAGGTGACCTAAACAGTCTTTGCATGGGTGACAGGACCTCCCATAAAACGGTGCAATGTCAGATCTTGAGTAGTTACCTGGCTAGATTACATTTAGTTTTAGCACAGATTGGGCAGACATGCCACAGGCCCTAATGTGCAGATACCGAGTGCAGTAATTTTAAGTGTCAGCCGTGGCTCAGTGGGCAGAAGGTCGTGGGTTCAAGTCCCACTCTGGAGACTCGAGTACACAATTGAGGCTGATACTCCAGCACAGTGCTTGAGGGAGTGCCGCAGTGTCGGAGGTAACATCTTTCAGATGAGACACTAAACCTCGGTCCCGTTTTCTCTCTGGTGGCCGCAAAACATTCCGGTTTGAAGAAGAGCAGGGGAGTTCTCCCCGGTGTCCTAGAAATCAACATCTAACAGAAAAGATGATATGCTCATGATCACATTGCTCTTTTGTGGGAGATTGCTGTGTGCAAATTGGCTGCCGCGGTTCCTACATTATAACAGTGACTACACTGTGTTTTTAAAAGTAAGTGATTGGCTGTAAAGTGTTTTGGGGCATCCTTGAGGTTGTGAAAAGCGTCGTAGAAATACAAGTTCGTTCTTTCTATTTTTGAAAAGATCTTGCGTTGTGTTGGATCACAGTTTTGATGAGCTCCAAGGGGATTTCAGCTGTACTCTGACGTTCTAGATCATGTTCCACTGTTGAACATTATATGATGAAATTCATATCTTGCTGTAGTTGCCTTCATTGCTGTTGTTGAAACATGACAGACGCCCATATGATAGAGTACATCAGCTTTGCCACATAGGAGGGGTTATTTCCATCAATGTAAATAAATTGTCATTAAATATGCAGCACCTCTTTTAGTCAAAGTGGAGTTTGTCAAAGGTTTAATTTATCTTGCAGGCCGGTTAGCTACCCAGAAACGTTGTATAGTACAGCATCGACCACCGTCGTCGAAAGAGTTCAGCCATTTCGTAACCCTTCTGGAAGCTTCTCTTCGCCAGGGTCTGGAGGAATTCTGTCCAGTCGGCACAAAGGAACCGAAAGGTAGGAGCGATGTTACATGCTTTAACCCTGCCTAATGCTGTGCTACAGGAGCGTGCGTGGGAATGGGGACCCTGGGTGGTTCCTGTCTCGGATACACTATTACTGTTCAGTGAAGTTATGAGTGTCATAATCCAATCGTTCCAAAACTGTGTCCCAGGTATTTAAAAAAAAAACCTCCATTTGTGAGAGCATAACATCATAAATAGGAGCAGGAGTAGGCCATACACCCCCTCGATCCTGCTCCACCTTTCAATAAAATCATGGCTGATCTTGGCCTCAACTCCACTTTTCTGCCTGTTCCCCATAACCCTTGACTCTCATGGTTCAAAAATCTGTCTATCTCAGCCTTGAATATATTCACTGATCCAGCCTCCACAGCTCTCTGGGGTAGAGAATTCCACAGATTCACAACCCTCTGAGAGAACAAATTCCTCCTCATCTTCGTCTTAAATGGGCAACCCCTTATTCTGAATCTATGCCCCCAGTTCTAGATTCCCTCACAAGGGGAAACATCCTCTCGGCATCTACCCTGTCAAGCCCCCTTAGAATATTGTACGTTTCAATAAGATCACCTCATTCTTCGAAACTCCAATGAGTACAGGCCCAACCTGATCAACCTTTCCTCATAAGACAACCCCTTCATCTCAGGAGTCAACTGAGTGAACCTTCACTGAACTGCCTCCAATGTAAGTATATCTCTCCTTGAATAAGGAGACCAAAACTGTACGCAGTACTCCAGGTGTGGTCTCAACAATACAGTTGGAGCAGGCTTCTAAATGTCCCGTCTTAATTTCCTTTTTAAATGGAAATGCAAATCACGTGGCTGTAATATCCATCAGGTAGCACTGAATGAATAAAGGACCAAAGATCAGAGTGAAGAATTGGTGCACAACTTTGGTCAACCTATCTGAACTGATACTAAGGGTGTAAATCATATTTGAAACTTTTTTTAAAGAAAGGAATTTGCAATTTAACAAAAGAAATTGGAGTTTGTAGGATGTGTAATGTTGTTATGCTCCAGGTGATGTGGCATTGTTTAAATTTGGCAGGCTTTCAGTCATTGCAGCAGTGGCTTTCAAAGTGTGAAGACTGGTTGCCAGGGTGATGTTTGGTGCAGTGTAGTGCCGCACAATTTCTCTTTCACCTGGTGTATTCTAAACACTATTTACAATACTGCAGCTGTGTGAGGTAGTGAACACAGGCAGTCCATGTCATAAAGTATGTTCGCAGACGTTTAACTACCAGTTGGAATTTGTAGCACCTATGCCAACTTAAAATGGTTGTCATACATCCGTCTGCTAAGCAGATTTTAACGCTCTTAACAGAACTGTAACTATTAGGGGCTAGCCGCTGAGTTTAATGCGTACCGGTGCTGTGCATGTGCTACCGTAACTTGTGTGATGTGTGCGTGCACTGGGTCCGTGCAACAGAGCTGGTCTCCAGTCGTCTTGGTTAATCCTTGCCACTGGACCAAGACCGAGCTCTGTCAAGCCCGTGTGGTGGCTGGTGTGCAACGGCCACCACATGTTTAAAAAAAAAAAAATCCACACACAGGCATCTTCCACCCTTCAATATGCAGTTCGGGACCTGGAATATCTGGTCCTTCGTTGAAACACCTACGAATTCATCCCTTTTTGGTGGAAGCAGGTCATCCTCGATGAGAGGGACCGCCTAAGAAGAGAAGACTGTAACTTGATTCTTGGTTCATGGTTCCTTTGTCATACTGCTCCCTAGGTTCTAACCCAGTGTTTGGAAAGCTCCCAAGCAGCGCATTCCAACAAGAGCAAACGGCACTGACCCTTAACATTTGACGACTTTTTGTGCCTAAATGTGTGCACAGAAATCACACAGGATATACGGCACAGAAACAGGTCATTCGGCCCAACCAGTCCATGCCGCTTGAGCCATCTCCCGTCTTTCCTCATCTAAATCTATCCGTGTAACCCTCTATTCCCTTCTCTCTTGTGTTTACCTAGCCTCTCCTTAAATGCATCGATACCATTTGCTTCAACCACTCCCTGAGGCAGCGAGTTCCACATTCTCACCAATCTCTGGGTAAAGGAAGTTTCTCCTGAATTCTCTATTGGATTTCTTGGTGACTATCTTATATTGATGGTCTCTAGTTATGCTCTTCCTCACAAGTGGAAACATTCTGTATCCACGCTATCAAAACCTTTCATCATTTTTAAAGACATCTATTAGGTCACCCCTCAGTCTCCTTTTTCCAATGATATGTATAAAATAGCCTGTACTATTTAGTTCAAAAAATAAAATGCAGGTGAGAAGCAAAGACAGATTGAAGAAACTGTATGCCATTGTTCCAGTGAAACTTCCGATCACTGGATTAGATACAAGAGTTTTGACGATTTACAATGAGACGCTCTTCCAGAGGAAACACTATTGTGAGTTTCTACGCCGGATAGCATTATCTCAGTTGGGTATTCCATGTATTGTACCAATTTTCTCTTTCTCGTCTTTTGGAAAATAAGAATGGATAGCGGGGGCTTTCATAAAAAATTGAGAAGCCATTCTTTTATTTTTAAGATGTTTGTGTTTTCAATTGCTTGTGGCCGTGCTGGCTTAATCAGTTGGTGCCAGATACATGAAAGTCAAGGTAGCTATGTGATGCCTCCTGCTCTGATTTTGGAAATGGAAGAGCAAGTATAACAGGATGCAGCACGTTGGTGTACCCTCGCTCTGCGCAACAGGAGGGCACAAACTCCCTGCACAGTTCATGATCTTTGTCCTTATGGAAAAACTGTAATGTGGTAAATGAGCACAGCAAGGTCCCGCAAACATCAATAAATAATGACCACGCCATCTGTTTTAGTAATGTTAGTGGGAGAAAATGTTGGCATTTGTCAGTGCCTGTTACGGAAGACAACTTGTATTTTTATGGCGCCTTTCAGAAAGCGACCCAAAGCGCTTTACAGCCGATCAAGTACTTTTGAAGCGTAGTCACTGTTGTAATGTGGTAAATGCGCACAGCATGGTCCCGCAAACAACAATGAAATAATGACCACATCATCTGTTTTAGTAATGTTGGTTGTGGAATAAATATTTGCCAGGATACAGAGAACTCCCCTGCCCTTCTTTGAAATAGTGCAGTGGAATTTTTAACGTCCACCCGAGAGAGCAGACGAGGCCTCGGTTTATCGTCTCACCCGACAGACCGCCCCTCCGACAGCGCGGCGCTCCCTCAGCACCGCCCCTCCGACAGCGCGGCGCTCCCTCAGCACCGCCCCTCCGACAGCGCGGCGCTCCCTCAGCACCGCCCCTCCGACAGCGCGGCGCTCCCTCAGCACCGCCCCTCCGACAGCGCGGCGCTCCCTCAGCACCGCCCCTCCGACAGCGCGGCGCTCCCTCAGCACCGCCCCTCCGACAGCGCGGCGCTCCCTCAGCACCGCCCGCGCGGCGCTCCCTCAGCACCGCCCGCGCGGCGCTCCCTCTGCACCGCCCGCGCGGCGCTCCCTCTGCACCGCCCGCGCGGCGCTCCCTCTGCACCGCCCCTGGGAGTGGGACTTGAACCCACAACCTTCTGACTCAGGAGGCGACAGAGCTGCCCACTGAGCCACGGGTAACACTGCAACTGTTTGCCTGGCAGAGGCACTGGCAGCGCTCGTAAGGTATTCACTGTGCCGACAGAACTATGAACGTTGGAAATCTAAAATAATAGAAAATGCTAGGATGTACATAGTCATCAAATCTTAGAGAGAAAATAGGGATGTAATGTTTGAAGTTTTAGACCCCATCACTTCTGACTAGGTCTGACCTTGAATTGCTAACTTGCCCTTCTCTTCCAATGTGGACAGATCCAACATCACGTCTGTAATTGTGAAACCCACAGAGGGTAGAACTTTGACTTTACATGCCGGTGGTGTGAAGATATAATCAACGTGGCAAATTTACATTTCAGACAGTCAAATCATTCATTTGATCATATTGCAAGTTTTTTTTTCGTTGAATTTGAAAGCACCAAAGAAAACCTTCTGCCAGTTGCTTCTTTAGCAGGGTGCATATGAGATTTATTAATTTAGTCAGTGTAATGTATGCACCTGTGAGTAAGCTTACAGGAGTCTATGGCCACACTAATCTGAAAATGTCTGATCTCAAAAGCTAAGCAGCGTCAGACCTGGTTAGTACTTGAATGGGAGACTGCCTGGGAATACCAGGTGCAGTCGGCTCAAAAAAATATTTGTAGAGCTGTTGAGTTGGGAGTAACTTAGCCAGTCACGTGATGTTCACAAGACTCAATAAAACCCCAGCCAGTTGGGCTCGGGGGGGATCCACGATGAAGGCAGGTGGTTGTGAGCCTGGTGGATGAACTGGTAATGTGTAGTGCGATTGTAAAACCCTTTGCTAATAAGCCAGCTAGTTCTTAATAGCAATGTGTTGCTATAAATTCTTGAGGAAAGGCACTGAGCAGGATGGCAGCCGGCAGCCTCCCATTGTAAATTACAGCTTCTCAAACACCAAACTGGTTTATCGGGTAACAAAAGAATTTCTAGCGCTATATTGCGTGACTGACTCCGATTTGTTTTTGTTTATCCGACTATATAGCAATACCAATAATGAGAGGGAACTAATTAGGAATCTGAGCTGAAATGAAATAAGTTCATGGGTGGCTGTGGATTTCAACCTAACAATTTCAGGCAATTTTTACTTAGGATTCAGGTGGCACCAAAGCTGTCTGATGTGAAGTCGTGGTATGCACGCCTCTAAGGGGACCCGACTGAAAATTGCAACTATTAATGATTCAAGTCCTCGATGTTTATGAATTTTTCACAAAATTTGCACAGGTCGTGGCACTTACAAGTGCATGAGTGGATAGCTCGGGCAGCTCTATACATGTGGGTGGCATTATCTGTTGTCAGGGCCAAGGTTGTTCTCGAGCAAGGAGATTGGGGTAACAGGGTGCTTGCTGGGTTTGTGCATGGTGTGACCCCTTTATATATTTTTTTAAAAAGTTAGATTTGCATTTATATAGCGCCTTTCATGACCCCCGGATGTCTCGAAGCGCTTTGCAACCAATTAAGTGCTTTTTGGAGTGTAGTCACTGTTGTAATATCGGAAACGCAGCAGCCAATTTGCGCACAGCAAGTTCCCACACAGAACAATGTGATAAGGACTAGATAATCTTTTCTTTTTAGATGTTAATTGAGGGATAAATATCGGCCAGGACATCTGGAGAGAACTCACCTTGTCGTCTTCATATAGGGATCTTTTACGTCCAGCTGAGGGGGAAAATGTGGCCTCGGTTTAACATCTCATCCGAAAGACGGCACCTCAGACAGTGCAGCAATCCCTCAGTACTGCACTGGAGTGTCTGCCTATATTTTTGTGCTCGGGTCTCGAGTGGGACTTGAACCCACAACCTTCTGACTCAGATGCAAGAGTGCTACCCACTGAGCCACGGCTGACAATATATACTTGGATCTGCCTGTCCATTTGTTGGTACCAGGCATGGGTGCAGCATTTTACAATGTTAAAGGGTCCCAATAAGCTGGGAGCATCTGGCCCCTTCTTGAACCACTTTGTGTGGGGGAAAGTGGAGTTGAGGTAGAAGTTCAAGACTCAAATTCCCCAAAAAAGTGACCTCGTCTTGCATAAATGCTGATGTGTAGCCCTCCCAAAAGCATTCACTGAACAGACTTTCGAAGAAGATCACGATTTTCTTGTTAAAGCTCACTTCTGTGAAGAAAGAGCTGCCCCATGTGGTAACCCATCGTGATTGCATGTGTGATATTCATAGTACTACAAAAGGTCATGTAGTGCCTCGTCTTCACACAAAGTGATGTAAGAAATTAAAAACACAGGCAGAAAAATACATTCTTTCCAGTTTGTCTTGTTCAACTTGATAACTTAAATTCCAATCTGTGTAGATGTTAATAGCCAAAGTTCTCCAGGTTGTAAACAAAGCATTAAATCATAGGGTTGCCACCTGCCTTATTTGGAGCTTTTCTAACCGATCAAACAAGACTGTATCTTGAGATTCAAAAGCAAAGCTGTGAATGCTAGAAATAAAAGAGCTGAAAATTCACAACAGGCCGGATAGCATGTGTAAAGACAAGACCAGTTTGTGTCGTGAGTGAGACCCTTCATCTTGCAAGAAGACTCTATCTTGGAACTGCCAATATTCCTATAATAAAAGACCAATTCTACAGAATAGTGGGACACTCCCATGTCGCCAAATGGAGCCACGTAAAGAAGCACAAAGCAAACACCCGTGAAGACGCCACACAAAGGTTCACCAGACTGATTCCGGGCATGGGAGGTTGTCCTATGAGGAGAGATTGAGTAGACTAGGCTGATATTCTCTAGAGTTTAGAAAAATGAGAGGTGATCTCATTGAAACATACAACATTCTTACAGGGCTCGACAGGGTAATTGCAGGGAGGATGTTTCCCCCTGGCTGGGGAGTCTAGAACCAGGGATCACAGTCTCCGGATAAGGGGTCAGCCATTTAGGACTGAGATGAAGAGAAACTTCTTCACTCAGAGGGTGGTGAATCTTTGGAATTCTCTGCCCCAGAGAGCTGTGGAGGCTCAGTCATTGAAGTGGGGCAAGTGGAGCTGAGTCCATGATCATCTCAGCCATGATCTTATTGAATGGCGGAGCAGGCTCGAGGGGCTGTATGACCTACTCCTGCTCCTGTTTCTTATGTTCTTATTGAGTATATTCAAGATGGAGATCGCTGGATTTTTGGATATTAAGGGATATGGGGATAGTGCAGGAAAGTGGAGTTGAGGTTGAAGATCAGCTGTGATATTGAATAGCGGGGCAAGCTCGAGGGGCAGAATGGCCGATTCCTGCTCCTAATTCTTATGTTCTTATTGCTGGGCTTGCGCATGGCACAAATGGCAGGTTCAGCGAGGCAGTGAGACCTGGGACCAGATCGTCACAGTTAGTGCACGCCCAGGAGAGACTGGGATGGGGTGGGGTGGTGGAGTAGAAAGAGATTAAAGTGAGAGTTGACCCTCAGAAGAAACATCCTGATGTGGTAAAAGACTTGACATACCATAATGCTTCATTGGTAAGTTCCCTGCCTCAGACCTTACCACCATGATCTCTGCCGACATTCGATCGGGGATTGTCAAGAGTGAATATTTATGAAGGGGAGATAATAGAGCTGTTAAAATGGCTGTTCCCAAAGTTAAACTGTCTATGGCTCTTGTGCTGAGAAGATATTAAAGGTTACAGACATTAATCTGGTATCCGTTAAACTTTACAAGGCGGCGATTACTTGCAGTTTTGTTGCCGAGCAGTGATCAGACTGTCTTGTACAGATTGTACTACATCGCGACAGTGTAATTACCTTCTGAAAATATTATACTGGCGAACATATCTGCACTGAGGAAATTCTAATATTTTGGTGCATTCTGTTTTTTGCTGTGCTTTTGCCTCCTCTTTCCTCCCTCCCCAAAGGTTGGCTCGTTCCCCAGGCAGTATTTGCACCGAGAAGCCTAGGCTGACCACAGAACGCGATGCTAGATCCCCCCTGCCCCCCTTCATTAGATTGTCCAGAACAACAGGTCCCTTAAAATGAGGGGGGCGACCTTAAATTGGTGCATTCAGAATTATTGCTGCAAAAGTAGTCAACTTTCTTTTTAAATGACCAATTTATAGTTTATAAAGTAAAACTTGGAGCATTAGCTTTGCAGCATCTATATTTAATGCTTTGACTTATCAACTGGAAGGTGACCTGTGCTTATTTCATTGGCAGGTATGGAGGAAGCCAGCGCCCAATGCCACCGTACGAGCATCACAACCGAGATGACATGATGTCCAGTGGTGATTCTTCATCGGGAGGATTAACCAGCCAGGACAGTACGATAGAGCGAAATAAGAATGGTATACTGTTCTTTCATTCTGGGACATGGGTTTGAATTGGACTTGTGTGTCATAACTCCCCCCGCCCCGTTTGTTCTCTGCAAACGAGCGACATGAGATGGGCTTGGCAGTCTCAACTCGGTCCTCTGACATTGACCCAAGGCAGAGCTGCTAATATTGGGTGTGCTTTTAATCTGGCATGCTCGGAGTTGTGCATGGTGCTACAGTTGGGACCAAGTACTCTTGCTGCTGCTGTCGAGACTGGGATAGTTCCATGTTCATAGCGTCCTGTTCTGCAGCATTTGCAACTTCCACCAATAGGATTCACTTGCAAACCCAGTCCAGTGGGCTGTGGAGAGAGGAACGCACAAATACTGTGCGACTTAATTCATTTGTTTATGCCTCGAGCAACAAAAAAAATCTCACCTAGGATTTGTCCTTAACGGCCCTTATATACAACCACAGGGTGTTTAATAATATATCTTAATGGGAGGGTGCCAACGTTGGATGTATGAGGGTCAATGGCCCTGGCACATGGGGGGACTGGTCAGTGAAGGATGGCAAAAGGGCGTGCAGAATGAGTTACAAATATAACATAAGAACATAAGAATTAGGAACAGGAGTAGGCCATCTAGCCCCTCAAGCCTGCTCCGCCATTCAAAAAGATCATGGCTGATCTGGCTGTGGACTCAGCCCGCTCCCCAATACCCTTAATTCCCTTATTGGTTAAAAATCTATCTATCTGTGATTTGAATACATTCAATGAGCTAGCCTCAACTGCTTCCTTGGGCAGAGAATTCCACAGATTCACAACCCTCTGGGAGAAGAAATTCCTTCACAACTTGGTTTTAAATTGGCTCCCCTGTATTTTGAGGCTGTTCCCCCTAGTTCTAGTCTCCCCGACCAGTGGAAGCAACCTCTCTTCCTCTATCTTGTCTACCCCTTTCATTATTTTAAATGTTTCTATAAGATCACCCCTCATCCTTCTGAACTCCAACGAGTAAAGACCCAGTCTACTCAATCTATCATCATAAGGTAACCCCCTCATCTCCGGAATCAGCCTAGTGAATCGTCTCTGTACCCCCTCCAAGGCTAGTATATCCTTCCTTAAGTAAGGTGACCAAAACTGCACACAGTACTCCAGGTGCAGCCTCACCAATACCCTGTACAGTTGCAGCAAGACCTCCCTGCTTTTGTACTCCATCCCTCTCGCAATGAAGGCCAACATTCCATTCGCCTTCCTGATTACCTGCTGCACCTGCAAACGAACTTTTTGGGATTCATGCACAAGGACCCCCAGGTCCCTCTGCAACGCAGCATGTTGTAATTTCTCACCATTCAAATAATAATCCCTTTTACTGTTTTTTTTTCCCAAGGTGGATGACCTCACATTTTCCGTCATTGTATTCCATCTGCCAAACCTTAGCCCATTCGCTTAACCTATCTAAATCTCTTTGCAGCCTCTCTGTGTCCTCTACACAACCCGCTTTCCCACTAATCTTTGTGTCAACTGCAAATTTTGTTACACTACACTCTGTCCCCTCTTCCAGGTCATCTATGTATATTGTAAACAGTTGTGGTCCCAGCACCGATCCCTGTGGACACCACTAACCATCGATTTCCAACCTGAAAAGGGCCCATTTATCCCGACTCTCTCTGCTTTCTGTTAGCCAGCCAATTCTCGATCCATGCTGATACATTTCCTCTGACTCCGCGTACCTTTATCTTCTGCAGTAACCTTTTGTGCGGCACCTTATCGAATGCCTTTTGGAAATCTAAATACACCACATCCATCAGTACACCTCTATCCACCATGCTCGTTATATCCTCAAAGAATTCCAGTAAATTAGTTAAATGTGATTTCCCTTTCATGAATCCATGTTGTGTCTGCTTGATTGCACTATTCCTATCTAGATGTCCCGCTATTTCCTCCTTAATGATAGCTTCAAGCATTTTCCCCACTACAGATGTTAAACTAACCGGCCTATAGTTACCTGCCTTTTGTCTGTCTCCTTTTTTTTTAAACAGAGGCGTTACATTAGTTGCTTTCCAATCCAATGGTACCTCCCCAGAGTCCAGAGAATTTTGGTAGATTATAACGAATGCATCTGCTATAACTTCCGCCATCTCTCTTAATACCCTAGGATGCATTTCATCAGGACCAGGGGACTTGTCTACCTTGAGTCCCATTAGCCTGTCCAGCACTACCTCCCCAGTGATAGTGATTGTCTCAAGGTCCTCCCTTCCCACATTCCTGTGACCAGCAATTTTTGGCATGGTTTGTGTCTTCCACTGTGAAGACCGAAGCAAAATAATTGTTTAAGGTCTCAGCCATTTCCACATTTCCCATTATTAAATCCCCCTTCTCATCTTCTAAGGGACCAACATTTACTTTAGTCACTCTTTTCCATTTTATATATCGGTAAAAGCTTTTACTATCTGCTTTTATATTTTGCACAAGTTTACTTTCGTAATCTATCTTTCCTTTCTTTATTGCTTTCTTAGTCATTCTTTGCTGTCGTTTAAAATTTTCCCAGTCTTCTAGTTTCCCACTAACCTTGGCATTGGTTTTTAATTTGATACTCTCCTTTATTTCCTTGGTTATCCACGGCTGGTTATCTCTTCTCTTACCGCCCTTCTTTTTCACTGGAATATATTTTTGTTGAGCATTATGAAAGAGGTCCTTAAAAGTCCTCCACTGTTCCTCAATTGTGCCACCGTTTAGTCTGTGTTCCCAGTCTACTTTAGCCAATTCTGCCCTCATCCCACTGTAGTCCCCTTTGTTTAAGCATAGTACGCTCGTTTGAGACACTACTTCCTCACCCTCAATCTGTATTACAAATTCAACCATACTGTGATCACTCATTCCGAGAGGATCTTTTACTAGGAGATAGTTTATTATTCCTGTCTCATTGCACAGGACCAGATCTAAGATAGCTTGCTCCCTTGTAGGTTCTGTAACATACTGTTCTAAGAAACAACCCCGTATATGGTAGAGCCTTTCAAAGGATTTTGGAAAAAAATATATAGTCACCATTTTGAAATAGTGTAATAAGTGCAATTGTGAGGCTATGCAGAGATAAGCTAGCCCAGTCTGTCAACAATAGCTTTCGCTGAAAAGATCACACTGTACTGGAGTCTTTTCAATACGCTACGCATTTGTGCATTAGCAACCACAAGAGAATATTGTGTTTAGTTGTTTCGTTACCACCCTCACGCTGCTCCTTTTCACTCAGTAAGTACGGTAAGCTAGTTGGATGTAAGGAAGGGTTTGTTTTGTATTCGATTACATCTCTTCTCTGGCTTTAATTCAACAATAATAACATCTGACCGGGACAGCTGTGTTTAAACTGCAGAACGTTGAGGTTTGAGAAGATCTCTTGTGGATCATGTTATTGACAGCGGTTAAATCTGATCGCGTCTGTTTGTATGGGGAGGTTTTATAAAGAAGGGTTTGCTGCTTTTTTTACAAAAAACACACCGAGATTTTGGTTTTCTTTAATTAATGCTGATGGAACTGTGTGTGGCCCATGTGTTGTGATGTCTGGGGAAAGCTGCTTATGCTGTTGTGGTTGGAGCTGGTGAAATACCCTCGACTCCCTCTCCAGCTGCAGTCGTCCTTTGTACAATGACCTTAACCCCTTAATTGCCAGTCCTAATTATACTTGCTCCATTTGAGACTTTTATTATATATTATGGATGTTCTTTAGCTGTGTAATGTATTTGCTTCATGGGTTCTTCGCTGCAGAATACATAGCAACACATTGCTATTAAGAACTAGCTGGTTTATTAACAAAGGTTTAACAATCACACTACACATTACCAGTTCATCCACCAGGCTCGCAACCACCTGCCCCAACATGGATCCCCTGAACCCAACTGGCTGGGGTTTTATTGATTCTTGTGAACATCACGTGACTGGCTAAGCCACTGCCAACTCAACAGCTCTACTAACCTGTGAGCATGCTCACAAGTGCATACATTACAAGCTTTCAGGCTTGCTCTTTTCCCCTGCTCTTCCTCTTCCCCCCCCCCCCCCCCCCCCCCCCCCTTGAAAACACTCGTTCATCCTGGGGTACCACTGGTGCTGGCAGCCCTACATTTTTGAGATGTGATGTTCGACTGCCAATGTTGGCGGCTGTCCAATGAGGGTACGGTAGCATAGTGGTTATGTTACTGGACTAGTAATCCCGAGGTCTGGAGACGTCCGTTCAAATCCACCACAGCAGCTGGGGAATTTAAATGCAGTTAATAAATTAATCTGGAATTAAAAAGACTGCTACCATGTAACTATCGGATTGTCATAAAAACCTATTGGATTCACTAATGTCCTTTTAGGGAATTAAATCTGCCGTCCTTATCTGGTCTGGCCTATATCTGATGCCAGATCCCACAATATGACTCTCTTAACTGCCCTCTGAAATGATAAGCCACTTGTTTGAGGGCAATTTGTGATGGGCAATAAATGCCCACATCCTGTGAATGAATAAAGTAAAACTGCACATGGCCATGCTGACATGGTTGATGTGTCAGAAAGGACCTGATACCCCTAGGGTTAAACATCAGTCAGAAAAGTGCACGTGTGTAGACATCAGTTGAGAACGTAGCAACAGGAACAGGCCATACAGCCCCTTGAGCCTGTCTCACCATTCAATGGCTGATCTATACCTCAACTCCATTAACCACCATCGCTCCACATACCTTGATGCCCTTACCTAACAAAAATCTATCGATCCTAATCTTGAGAACATTAATTGACTCCGAGCCATTTGGAAAAGAGAGTTCCAGATACCCATTGCCCTTGCTGTGAAAAAAGTGTTTTCTCATTTCACTCTTGAAAGGCCTAGCTCTAATTTTAAGATTGTGCCCCATACCAGAGGAAATAGTTTATTCTGTATCTCCTTATCAAGTCCCTTTAATGACCCTCAACCTCCAAACTCAAAGAATACAAGTCAAGTTTATGCAACCTGTCCTCTTAATTTAACTTGAAATCCCAGTATCATTCTGGTGAATCTGTGCTGTACTTCCACCAAGGCCAGTATATCTTTCCTGTGGTTCCTTGCCCAAAACTGAGCGCAGTACTCCAGACAGGGTCTGACCCACCGATCTGTACAACTGAAGCATCACTTCCTCACTTGCATTCCAATCCCGTGAGGTCTTCCACAGTTAAATGGCCTGCCCAGACTCACTGTCTGAGCTCCCGCATCGTGAACGATCGCTGGAATGAGAGCACTAGTGGGCCTCCAGCACCTGTGGAGCCATAGCTTAGCCCTCAAGAGGAGGCAAGGACAAAAGACATAATTGGTTCCAAAAAATCTGTATTCGGGGAGCCTAATAGATTCACCACTTCTGTGCTGGCTACTGAATCATTTTCAGTTGGCAAGAGCAAAAGGCGCCATTACAGCCTTCTGAAGTTGGAAATCATCTGCCGCCTTTGCAAACTATTTGTGTTAATAAAGTGTTACTATAATTACAAATTGTAATTCTTTAATTTCAGAGCCTTTATGGCATGTACCAACAGTGTCCAAAGTTTACTCAACCTCTGGAAACAACATCAATAAACGCCTCCCAAGACAAGAGCTAGCAGGCAAAGATTCCCCCAACAGGCATGCCAAAGTAAGTCTCATTATTTCCATAGTCTAACTGCATGTTGTCCTGTCAAACCATTCTCTGTCTGACCTGTTCTGTCAAATTGCCATTGTCAACTGCATTAAAAGATACCACATTCTCTTTGATGTGATCCTCTTATCAGAGAACATGGCTATTTCTCAAGAACAAGGTGTCAGCCGTGGCTCAGTGGGCAGCACCCTTGCCTCTGAGTCAGAAGGTTCAAGACCCACTCCAGGCACAAAAATCTTAGCTGAAACTGCAGTGCTGAGGGAGCGGTGCACTGTCTGAGACGCCACGAGATGTTAAACCGAGGCCCCGTCTACTTCAGGTGGACATAAAAGACCCATGGCCACTATTTTGAAGAGGAGCGGGGAAGTTATCCCCCGTGTCCTGGCCAACATCAATAAAACAGCTTCTCTGGTCATCACATTGCTGTTTGTGGGAGCTTGCTGTATGCAAATTGGCTGCCACATTTCCCACATTGCAACAGTGTCTACACTCCAAAGTACTTTATTGGTTGTAAAGTGCTTTGGGATGTCCTGATGTCTTGAAAGGCGCTATATAACTGCCCCGGCCTCTTCTCTGAAGGCATTGATTGTACAGAGCACTGCTGCTAGATATCTATACCAATGTGGCTCATGTGTTACCCTGTACAGCGAATGTTGAAAGACTATTTTAGCTCGGAGGGCCTTGATAATTCTGTCCTTGACTGATACACACACGTGCCTTTCACCAATAATGCCTTGATAGCAGTCAGCTGTTGGAGTCCTGTAATTATCCTCGGTATGGGTGCTCATTGCAATGTCTTTATTACTAGCTTTACTGAGGTTGTCTTAATTCAATCCCAGCACCTTTTTGGTCAATAGGACTTAGTTCCACACCATGCAGCACACTAAATGAGCCATAAACTTCAATCCATCCTGGAGTATAAATCTGAATGCCCTGATTTAGATTTTGTACTTCCACACTTTCCCAAAACTGCAGTCACCCTGTTGAAGGATTTGTGATTTTAAAAAAAAATCACTGTCTGCCTTTAAGCTCCTGGAGCTGTCGTCTGGGGTCTTCCACTTCCGAGCTCTGCAGTCCGCAATTTCCCACCCACTCACTTTTTAATGGGTGGAAAATTGCAGCTGGTGAGCATGGAAACGGAAAGCCCCTGTCCTTTGTCTGCAAGCTGAAATAGCTGTCTGTCGGGCTGTCTACATTGAGCCTTCTCCAAGGGCACTGCGCGGTGTGTAGTTCTGATTCTAATTCTGTGTCTGCCTCTCAACAGGGCGATGCCCATTACTCCAGCCAGTCCAGCAGCAATACTCTGTCCAGCAATGCCTCCAGCAGCCACAGTGATGAAAGATGGTTTGACAACATCGAGCACATGGAGATTGACCTCGAGGCCTCGGTGAAAGGAGCATCCAGTGACAGCGGCATTGACACCACCCTTTACGCATCCAGTCCATTTGCTTCAGCCATGGCGGCGGCCAAGACTGTGCGACAAGCACCTCGGAGAGAGAAGCCCCAGAAATCGATGCAGACCTCGGCCACCTACTGCGGACTGCAGGATTACAGCAACCGGGTGGTGGACCGGACGCCTCCTCACATGGAGAAGAGGAGGGACTCGTCACCAACACTCAACAGCAACGGCCAAAGCAAAGGATACAGGATGAAAATCTGCGGCCCTTCCAACAGCATCAACACGGGCTTCTGTATGAATAGCGACAACGACAGCCTGCATCCCAGGTAAAACGAACCTTCTTTCTAACCCAGACGTAAGAAATTAAAGCATAGAGTGCTGGAAAGTGAGTGAAGGCACGCTGCCTGCTTGGAGGCCAAGCGGAAGGTTCAGGGTTGAGATCTCGGATGGCGCTGAGCTCAGTCGAGGGGCTGCACTTGGTCTCTATTTGGGGAGAAAGAAAACATTAGCCAGGGCCCCTGATGCCAATTGCTTTCTAATGACCCATCCTATGTGGATGACAAGCGCAGACAAGATCGAGCTTGCCTGCGGTGCCTTGCATAGTCAGTGTTGCCCGTCTGTGCTTGTTGTCCAGACTAGAATTGAAGAGTGGCCACTTACGTGACATATTAGTGAGAAGATATTAATGCATTTTTGATTCACGTGGATGGTATGAAAGGTGGAGAGACCTTGGGTGCTGGTTGATGGAGGACATCATTGTGTGCCCTGTGGAAGGTGTGGGCCAACACGGTCTTCATAAAGGCAAGCTCACGCATCCTAAACTTGCATCGGGTCAGCTGTGGCTCAGTAGGTCGCTCTCTCGCCTTTTGAGTCAGAAGGTTGCAGAGACTTGAGCACAAATAAAATCTAGGCTGACACTCCTAGTGCAGTGCTGAGGGAGCGCCGCACTGTCGGAGGGGCGGTGCTGAGGGAGCGCCGCACTGTCGGAGGGGCGGTGCTGAGGGAGCGCCGCACTGTCGGAGGGGCGGTGCTGAGGGAGCGCCGCACTGTCGGAGGGGCGGTGCTGAGGGAGCGCCGCACTGTCGGAGGGGCGGTGCTGAGGGAGCGCCGCACTGTCGGAGGGGCGGTGCTGAGGGAGCGCCGCACTGTCGGAGGGGCGGTGCTGAGGGAGCGCCGCACTGTCGGAGGGGCGGTGCTGAGGGAGCGCCGCACTGTCGGAGGGGCGGTGCTGAGGGAGCGCCGCACTGTCGGAGGGGCGGTGCTGAGGGAGCGCCGCACTGTCGGAGGGGCGGTGCTGAGGCAGCGCAGCGCTGTCGGAGGGGCGGTGCTGAGGGAGCGCCGCGCAGAGCGGCCGTCTTTCAGATAAGACATTAAACCGAGGCCCCGTCTGCTCTCGAGTGGATGTAAAAAGATCCCATGACACTATTTTGAAGAAGAGCAGGGGAGTTATCCTTAGTGTCCTGCGACCAATATTTATCTCTCAATCAACATCACTAAACAGATGGTCTGGTCTTTATCACATTGCTATTTGTGGGAGCTTGCTGTGCGCAAATTGGCTGCTGTGTTTCCCACATTACAACAGTGACTACACTCCAAAAGTACTTCATTGGCCGTAAAGCGCTTTGAGACGTCCGGTGGTCATGAACTGAAATATAGTTTCCTTAAACTCGTTTCTCTTTTGGCAGCTAAAGTGGTCGGAGAGCTGCCTGCCCTGGAGCTCAAATATGTTGGCAAGAGTGTTCATACCTTGTAACGTCGGGGGGAAAAACCTTGTAATTGCAAAGAAATACATTGCCCAGTACTTGTTCTGTGGAGAATGCTTGCTATCTAGGTATTACTGTGACCTAATCAAGAGCTAATCTAAATTACTAGTAAAACATTTTGAACCACAGGGTCAGATTACAGCCTTGTAATTCACTCCCGTCGTCTATTTATAATGTGTGTAGCTTCAGTTTGAACTGAATTTTATTCTGCTTTATACCGCTTCTGTGCCAACAGTGATCTCCCATGTGGACTGTTGCTGTATTTCCCCTGCCCTTTGTGACCACTGAACTACAACTGCAAAGTTCAAAATGACTGCCATTTATTTTCATAACCGCTGCTTCAGAGTGGTGACATGGTTTCATTTCATTTAAGTTTTCCTAGTGGCAGCAGAAGTCACCCTGAGGGCGATGGGGGTCTGGAACTCGCTGCCTGAAAGGGTGATAGAGGCAGAAACCCTCACTGCATTTAAAAAGTACTTGAAGTGCCGTAAACTACTACAGGGCTACGGACCGAGAGCTGGAAAGTGGGATTAGGCTGGATTGCTTTGTCGGCCCGTGTGGACACGATGGGCCGAAATGCCGCCTCCTGTGCCGTAAATTTCTGTGGTTCTTTGTTCGGATAAGCACTGACCCGCACTCTGTTTGTAGTTGATGTCCACCTTAGCGGCTCGTTTGCTGTAAATTAACCATCAGAAGTTTACCAATTTGGTCCACAATTAATTATTGGGAAATATTTATAAGAAATACCTGCAGTTCTACAACACCTTTCACAACTTCAGGACGACCCAAAATACTTTTATAGAAGCACTTTTGGAGTGTCGTCACTGTTGTAATGTGGGAAACGCGGCAGCCAATTTGCACACGGCAAGCTCCCACAAACAGCAATGTGATAATGACCAGATCATTTGTTTTTAGTGATGGTTGAGGGATAAATATTGGCCAAGACTTTCCCAGCTACTAGTAGTGTGGTGCAGCACTCAGTTTCTGGTTTATTCAAATCCTATTCTGCGGAAGAATGGGACGGTCTGCTGAATGTTGGTCTTCAGTTTGTTACCTAGCGTGCACGGAGACTGCAAAATGCACCTGGATTGAGCTAGTTTGACCAAAACTTGCAAGACCAGACGTGCACAAGCTATGCTTGGAAATGTGGGCACAAACAAATTGGATGTACAATGTATTGAAGCACTCCTGCACTGTGCTTACCACAGCCTTGCAAGCAGCAAACTTTCAAAACTGGCTTGAAACCCAAAGTTATAAATCCTCATTGGCCAAAGTAGCTGATAATTGATGCTTACACCAGGATCGGCGGGCTGCGATGTACATTAAATCTCTTCTATGCACTTCAGGTTATTGACTAACGCTGTGACCTCATCCAGTGGAATGATTCATTACAGGGAGTTCGGGAGGTGCACCATTGTTTTCGTCTGAGTTCACACCTAAAAAAGGAAAGCTTTGTATAATTTAAAAAATTAATTTATTATGAATAATTTTATTTTAAAAAGCATTTTTTTTTACAAGTCTAGACCAATAGACAACTTCCCTCCACCTTTAAGTCTTTTAGATCATGCTTTTGGTCATTTTCCCCCGTCTTTCCCCCCCCCCCCCCCCCGCCAAACCTTTTGTGCTCAGCATCCATTTTGTTTCGGTGAATTGCCGCAGGTTGATTTCTACATTAACGGTGTGCTGTAACTGTAAATGATTGCGTCGGCTGATGTACAAAAGGAGAGTTAACTTGAGGTGCATTCATACCACTGTAGCGCCAGTGTGAAGTGGTTTTGGCTTTGCTTTGGCCTACAGTTAGTGGAAATCCAACTTGAATTTGGGTGTCGGGACGTGACCTGACAGCGGAGTGAAGCAGAGCAAGACTTGCTGGAGGAGAGAGACTTGTTCCATTTCACTTGAGTCACCTCTGGCCTTAAAAACCCAATTTACACTACTCCACTTTAGCGTTGGTACAAAGCTGAAAACACGTCTCACCAATGCTAAACTTGTTGTGTAAATGTAACCTAGGGGTACAATAGCATAGTGGTTATTCTCCATCTGAGAAATCAGTCTGCTGAACGTTCGTTACACTCCCTCAATGGCAAGTATATGCTTCCTTGGGTAAGGAGGCCAAAACTGTGCATCTTTAGGCAACACTGTAAACCTCAAATGAAGTGATGTGTTCACTCTCAGAATTGCTGTGTAGAGCTGTAGGACACATGAATAACTAAACCAGATGACTGGAACTTTTACTTTGTCATTTAAAAATAAATGAGTTTGATGTAAGACGTAATCTTTTCATTTAAAAAGAAAGGGGTTGTTCGTATTACCAAAGTCTGAAAAACTTGAGGTAAATTTTAGAGCTGCTGACAACCCCTGGTACATGTTCAGGAGCATGCACCTTCATCTATCCAAGAATGACACAATTTAGAATTTCACTGGAGGCACGGTAACTTAAGTCTATTTGATATCCATCGGATCACAGAAAGGCTGTCGGAAGTCTTTAGAACTGTGGTCAACTGTAATTGAGACACACTTCCTGAACAAAAGGCGTTCGATTGAGGCACAGCATCAATCCTTGGAGCTGTTCCTGTGCTGTGAAGTTTCATTCATTAATGGGGGGATGGGGGATGCGGGGGTGGGGGGGGGAAGAAAAAAACCTTGATCAAACTCTCACTTTTAGCTCTAGTTCCCTTTCCTCTGTGCATTTCAGATAGTACCAAAGTTGTGTTCTAAGAAGACGGTGTTTACCTCAAACTACAAGAGTTTGATGTGTGAATTCTAGGGTCTGGAGCCAGTTGATGTGGTTTTGTGAGCTCCTCTTAGAAGTGGAATTTCACAATTTGGGTTCGGATGAAGAAGGCCCTTCAGCCCATTTGATCCACCAGCCGACCATTTTCCCACTGCAGTATCTAGCTGTTTTTTTAGCAACTCACTGCGTTTCATGATGACCCAGACATCATTGTTGTCTGCTCTAAATTTACCCTTCACAACACGAAACACGCGCCTATTAGTCTCGTGCCTAAATGTTTCCCGTTTACTCTCCATCCTATGGGTGATCTCATAGTCCCCACCTTGAGGTTGAGGAATCCCAGTTCATCATTGTTCCTCGTACTACTTCCCTCAAACACCTCCACTGCATTGCCTTTGGGGCTTGGATGGCCTTTGGAGATGGTAACTGTACCAGTAGGTTTGTGCTGTCAGGAGTTTTCTCAATGAAGGTGAAATGAAACTCCTTGTTCAAGAGCCCATGTTTACCCTCATTAGGTAAGGAGACCAAAACTGTGCACAATAATCCATATTTAAGCAACACTAAAAACCTCCAAAGGAATTGACATGTTCTCTGAGAATTGCTGTATGGAGATATAGGACACGTGAATGGACTTGATGAATGTTGAGAAACTAAACCAGATGACTGGAGCTTTTACTTTGTCATTTAAAAATGCTTTGGTGATTGATAAAGTGCGACATCCCAACTGACACCTGTATCCGGGAGGGCGCTGAGCTCCTCGAGTCTCGTCGCCGAGAGCATGCAGAAATCAAGCGCAGGCAGCGGAAAGAGCGTGCGGCAAATCAGTCCCACCCTCCCTTTCCCTCAACCACTATCTGTCCCACTCGTATTGCACTGTACAGCCACCTAAGAACTCATGCTAAGAGTGGAAGCAAGTCTTCCTCGATCCTGAGGGACTGCCTATGAGATGATGAATGATGAGTGGTGATTCCATGTTGTCTTTGTGATCGTCAGATAACTGCTGGAAGTACTTTCAATTAAATCGCTACTTGTGTCAGCTGTGGCTCAGTGGTAGCACTCTCTCCTCTGAGTCAGAAGATGGTGGGTTCAAAGTCCCACTCCAGAGACTTGAGTTCAAAATCTAGGCTGGCACTCCCAGTGCAGTACTGAAGGAATGCTGACTTCTTTTGGATGAGACATTATACCGAGGCCCGATCTGCACTCTCGGGTACATATAAAAGATCTCTGAGCACTATTTCAAAGAAGAGCAGAGGAGTTATCCCCAGAGTCCTGGCCGACTTATCCTTAAACCAGCATCACTAAAAACAGATTAACTGATTATTATCTGGAAGCCTGCTGTGTGCAAATTGGCTGCTGAGTTTCCTACATTACATTAGTGACTCCACTTCAAAAAAAAAGTGCAGAATTGGCTGTATGGTACTTTGGGACATCCTGGGGCAGTGAAAGGCACTATTGAAATGCAACTTCTTTCATTTCCCCTCTTTTTCTCTCTCTCTCTCTCTCTCTCTCTCTCTCTCTCTCTCTCTCTCTCACTCTCCCCTCTCGATCACTTAAATCAAGTCACACTTTTGATCTTTTTCGTGCCACAATGTAACCTGTTCGGACTCCAGCAATTCATCTCTCCTGGCTGGAGAAGACTGACTTTGTTGAGGTCGGGAGAAAATTAGTCTTTGTTCTTTATTGTACGAATTAGGAAATGGCAAACCCCCCAATCCTGGATGCTGACTGGTGCGTTTTTTTTTTAAAACATCTAACTTGGCCAGGGTTCGATGTGAAGTCTGGCTCGTTTATCGCAAGGGAGCCAGTAATGCAATTTATTATAATAAACCCCTGCAAATATGAATGATTCGCATTAGCTTGCCACTGGGCCGCTGGGGAAATTTCCTAATAAGCAGTCGCCATGAGATTTTGAATACAAACCAGTGTTGTTGCTGGCTGAGAGAGGGACATATTTAAGCTAACGTGCTTCAATATTGAGCCCATACACCTCTTGTGTGATGCACTTAATTCATCATCTCAAACCAGGCGATCCCTGCTGCCCGCAGCAATACTTTACCCACGAGCTGCAGGTGAAATTTCTCTCACTCGCCATTATGTTTGATTTGTGTTTTTTGTGATGCTGAAACCTTAATAGCAGCACTGCAAACTAAGTAAGTAATTAGATCAGTAACTTGGTCAATAACATTGGAGCATTTGCGAGGAATTGACTGTCGGTAAATGTGACTTGTATCACTGCTGTGCTTACCTTGCAATGGCCAGTGCCCACCATGCAGATCCTCCACTTAATCCCTGTAGATCATACTTTGCCACAGTTCTCCCTCGTGCTTGTATCACTGAAGCTTTATCCGGCTGCCAAATATCTAACAATCTTGGCTCTGCATTGCTGCAGGCCACCCACTACTGTGCTCATCAGCCCCTGATGTTCTACCCATTCATTTTAATAAGGGAATATTGCAAGGACAGAGGATAGAAAATCCTGGTGTTTTGTCCAGGTTCTTGTGACCTCCAAATTTGGCGGTATAATCTTTCGCCAGAGCTGCTTAATGAAATAAAAGGCCCTTGCCTGGGAGTTTACACTCCGTGAAAGAGTGCACACTTGCTTTTTTCGTTCCTAAAAATAGAGTTTACTATAAATTACCTGTAAGTTTGTAAGTAAATTACTGTTAATGCATGCCGCAGACAAATGGTGAATGAGTTTCAATGATTCTCCTTCGCTATTTTCGAGGCATTAACCCATTTTAAGCAAATCAGTTGATGCTTGACTTAAAACAGCTGACAAAAGGAATGTCTTTCGAACTTGAAGCTTGCTGATCTTTTGTCCGCTAATACTGTCAACCGTCATTTTTTTGGTTAGTGTTTCGGTCGCCAGTAAGGAGATTTTACACCCAGTGAAGTTGTGCTCTCCAACATGGAGTGCAAAGCTTAGCCCTAGGAAGGAACGAGTTAACGAACAGGTTTACCTCGGGGTCAAACCTAATAGTGGCCCTAAAATTGCGGCCTCTCCGGGTGCGTGCGATGTGCGAAATCCACCACTTGCGAACTGTCAACATTTATTTTGTCAGATCGCGTGCATCCCCGGGAGAAGGGTCTTTGCGGGCGAAGATTTGGCTGATTTGCCCAGCGAATGTCCATCAAGTAAGGCCAGCTTTTACCAGCGCATGAGTTTTAAAAGATAGAAAAATAAAATATTATATTAAAAGCCCTGTCCATTATTTTTAACCCTATTAAAACATTTTTAAAACATTTTCAAAGAAATAATTTTATTTCCTAAAACATTTGATTTAATTCAGTTTCAATTAATTTAAAATATGCGAGGTGTATTTTTTAATTATTGTGTTTGTGTTTTGGAGGGTATTCTCATCGATGGTGATGGGCGCTTGTACAAACGGAACTCGCCATTATTATCGATGAGCATATTACATTGTGATTGGTCGATCCAGGCCCACGTGATCCCAGGATGCGCTTACGTTCCTGGGATGCATGGGCCTCTGCACTGGGCTGTGTAGCTATGCCTCAAACCGGAAGGGTTCGTTCCTCCGGGACCACCAGGTACTTTCGTGAGAAAAATTTGGTCGGAGGTGCAACAATGCAGCACTCGCAGAGTCGTGCGTCGTGTGACACGTCAGCCAAGTTCACGTGCCCGAGTCTCGGAGTGAGGTGTGAATGCACAACTTTCTGACTCTGGGCCAGTCTGCTACCAACTGAGCAAGACTGGCGACAGAAGCAGGCCCCACGTGAAGTGGCCCACTATTTCTGCTGCTCAAATCAGTGAGCAATGACCAAATTAAATCTTGTTACACAGAGGTAAATGAGCGAGTGCCGCTGTAAAACGCTCCAAGATCAGTTCAGTGAGAAAACAAATCTTCAGCTAGTTTGCTGAAATTGTGAATCTTGATATTCTCTTCACACTCTCTAAGTGGCAAGGTGCTTGGTGCAATGTGTGGGGAATTTTACCCGAGTTTGAATTCAATCTAGACTGGTGGGATCGTGATCTCCTTTCTCTGCCTTTAAGGGATCAAATGATCCTCATTATATATGGTGCCTCCGTCTCCAACCAGCCAGTTGGTTCATCCAGTGCACATAAGATTCCTATCTTATGTCATTATTTTATCTTTGTACGTAACTTCATTTTTATTCACGTGATTCTGTATTTTCTTCAAGGGGACAAAAGCATTTTTTTTAAAGAAAAAAAGACTTAAATTCATGTAACTTTATACGGTCACAAAAGTTATTTATTTGCAGTGAATTATTTTAAGTACAGTAACTGTAATGTAGATAAATGCAGACAGCAAGAAGCCAAAAGCTGCCATTCGATGAATGGCCAGTGGGGCCTGTCTCTGGCGGTTGAGGGAAGAATGTTGAACAGGATGTTCGGGGACCTCCCCGCACTGTGCACAGTGCTGAGCACCCGTGACAATGCAGCACTCGCCGAGTCGTGCACCGTGTGACACGTCAGCCAAGTTCACGTGCCCGAGCCTCGGAGTGAGGTGTGAATGCACAACTTTCTGACTCTGGGCCAGTCTGCTATCAACTGAGCAAGACTGGCGACAGAAGCAGGCCCCACGTGAAGTGAGCTTGCTCTGTCTCAGCCCAGTTCTTGGGGCGGGGCACGGGATGGGGGGGGGTGGGGGCTCGCTATTGAATAGCTGTGTTCAAGTTCACGTGTGAAGAATACCAAGATTGACAAGGTACATCATCATAGGCAGTCCCTCAGAATCGAGGAAGACTTGCTTCCACTTTTAAAATGAGTCCTTAGGTGGCTGAACAGTCCAATACGAGAACCACAGTCCCTGTCACAGGTGGGACAGACAGTGGTTGAGGGAAGGGGAGGGTGGGACTGGTTTGCCGCACGCTCCTTCCGCTGTCTGTGCTTGGTTTCTGCACGCTCTCGGCGACGAGACTCGAGGTGCTCAGCGCCCTCCCGGATGCACTTCCTCCACTTAGGGTGGACTGGTCTTTGGCCAGGGACTCCCAGGTGTTGGTGGGGATGTTGCACTTTATCAGGGAGGCTTTGAGGGAAGTGCACTTGTGTTAGCGTTCCCGGAAAATGAGCCGCGACCTTCAGGAGAGGAGAGAAGATGGAAGGGGAACGAACGGGCGGGATTTACGAATAACTTGATTTATTTTTTCTTATTGTTTGCTCATTTTTATTTATTTTTAATTTTGTTTTTCCAGCACTCTAAGTTACAGACCGGAACAGCCCCCTCACATGTACAAGACCCCACCTCCGGAAGTGTCTCAGCCACCGACATCATGCTCTCAGCTCTCGGCCTCTGCCCCCAAATCTTTCTACTCCTATCAGAATGTGAAGAATATGTGCCCAACTGGGTGGAAAAAAGCAGCCAGTACCCCGAGCCGACCATCCGGATTCACAGAATCAAAAACGTAGGAGTCTTGTCATGAGCAGATTGGAGCTCAACCTTTTGCCACCAGCTTAGGGCTTCTTTGATTTTGCACTTAACACTTTAAAACATGGAATGTACAGCACAGAAACGGGCCATTCAGCCCAGCAGGTCTGTGACGGTATTTATGCTCCACACGAGCCTCCTCCCACCCTTACTTCATCTCACCCTATCAGTATGTCCTTCTGCTCCTTTCTTCCTTCGTGTTTGTCCGGCTTCCCCCTTAAATGCATCGATACTATTTGCCTCAACCACTCCCTGTGGCAGTGAGTTCCACATTCTCACCACTTGGAGTAAAGAATTTTCTCCTGAATTCCCTGTTGGATTTATTAGTGACTATCTTATATTTATGGCTCCAATTCTGCTCACCTCGTAAGTGGAAGCATCATCTCTACTTCTACTCTATCAAGCCCTTTCGTAATCTTAAAGACCTCTATCAGGTCACCCCCTCAGCCTTCACTTTTTCAGGGAAAAGAGCTCCTAGCCTGTTCAATCGGACCTGATTGATTTCCTGTTCAGAAAGTTTCCGTGCCACAAAGAATACAGACACAGGCACTGTGGTCGCCTACGCCTTGAGTGCCCGGTCTCCCGTTTAGAAGGAGCTGAGCCCTGGCCGAGTGCCTGCCCGACAGAGAGACCAGGAGTGTCATCGAGGGCTGCTCTCAGCCAAGGGCTGCTCCGGGGCCTCGCCAGGTTATGGGAAAGCAGCAGTGACTGAGGCTGGGGAGCCAGGTTTCGGCCTCTACTTTCCGCTGGATTTGATGCGTGCTACTGCAACAAATGTAAATTGCAACCGCCGCGGTAACATTCATTAATTGACATTTTTTGGCTTCACACACTCCTTTCTAATTTTGAATGCAAAACTCCCATCTTATGCCATTGCTAAAACTGCCTCCAAAAATCTCAGTCCCTTTTGTGCCCCGCGATAGTTTTGGCTTTCTATAATGCTCAAGACCTTCCAAGACTTGGTTAGATCTGGAGGAAGTCTACTCCTGCACCTCTTGATATCGTGGACAAGATACAAGATTATCTGATGGGCAAACCCCCCCTCTAACGTTCAACTTCTCTTCCGTCAGAACCTTTTTTGTCTCTCTCTGCTTCACTGATATTTATTACGTTCTTGCTTCTCCAAGCTTGTTCCTCCTGAGCACCATCTTTCATGTTCGTCCACTTCCCTCCGTCGCCACTGTGTTGAAAATCAGAATCAGTGGAGTCTTCTGCTTTTATTCATTCTTTTCCAGAACTGTGGAATTTCTAACTTCCCTCGGACTTTGCTTCCTCTTGCAATCTCGAGGCTTTCAAAATCCTACTCCAGTCTGTCCAGACGTTTAGGCCGTGGTCTTTCATCTACGTTTTGCGATTTAAAAAAAAAAAAAGTGCTTCCTTCTCGCCTTACTCTGGATCCTATGGTAGTTAAGAGGAATACATTTTTTGTGTTTGTTTCCTTGGATTTTCTATGAGTGGAAACCTCTATGCATCTGTATAGCCTCCCCCTCCCCCCTCACTCTTCCTAGCTTTCATTCGGTTTTTTTTGGGTGTTGGGGTGGGGGGGGGGGCCTTCTGGTGACTGGTTTGTGCCATTTAATGTATTTACCCATATGGTTTTGTGTTGCAGGTTTTGGAAACTCAAACCATTGCACCCTAATTATGAGGCCTTTTGAAACAATGTTCAAATTGTTGGCCTGTCCCCACCTCAGGAACTTTGGAGGAGAGGGAGTTTGCTGTAGCCCTTGTATGAAAGCATGGAATGAGAAGGTCATTCGGCCCATTGAACCCGTTTAACGTCGTGTAGGAGCTAGTTCTGTTAATATTTCCAAACACGTAGCCTTAATCAGTGTCTCCCTGACCTATCTCGGTCTACTTGTTCGTCATTGCGTTCCTGTTGTATCCACTTGTTTGCGCCCTTCACAAAGCAGAGGGAGGGAGTGAGGGAGGAAAATGGAAGCCACCTTTCTCCATTTCCATCTTCGTTGCTTCGGTAACCACCATTGAACAACGTACTGTGGCCACCTGTGTAAGTGAGGTAACATGACTGGCTAAATTATTGTCTTCGAGTAATTCAGTGAGCTTGTTATATCAGCTGGTCCTTGCCACTGGACCAAGACCGAGCTCTGTCAAGCCTGTGTGGTGACTGGTGTGCAACGGTCACCACACGTTTAAAAAAACATCCAAGCACAGGCATCTTCCACCCTTCAGGATGGAAATAGGTGGGTGGGGTGGCTTGACCCATCCACCTCCACGGAGGTGTGTGGGGGGCCTGACCCATCCACCTCCATGGCACGAACCTGGTATTGCAGTACTTCCAGAAACGGTGCAGTGGCTCTAGGCCTTTTGGCTAAGAGCATTGGCGCAGAGTGATCCTTGATGTGTGCAAGGTGTGACCTCTGGCGTTTGTGATTTGACGAAGAATTGTAGTTCAGGATCCGGAATATTAGGTCCTTCATTGAAACACCTGGGAACTCAGCCCTTTTTGGCGTGGAAGCAAGTCATCCTCGCTTCGAGGGACTGCCTATGATGATGATGTGACATATCAGCTGGGTGTTGATTCATTTCCCTCACTGCAGATTGGACTCAATAGTTCTAATCTGTTGGCTCCTTCCCTTCAACCCCTATCAAAAAAAGTTGACATGGGGGGCAGTGGACAGGAAAGCCAAAAGACAATCTGCTTTGCCTTTTGATTTTCTTTAATGACAGGAGTCCCAGAGGAGAAGATTTCCTCTTTAAACACCAGGTGATAAAGTCTGAAAAGAAAGAGACTTTCTATAGCGCCTTTCACGACCTCTGGCATCCCAAAGTGCTTTGCAGTCAATTAAATACTTTTGACGTATAGCCATTGTTGTAACATAGGAAACATGACAGCCAATTTTAGCACAGCAAGGTCCTCTGTTTAACGTCTCATCTGAAAGACGGCACCTCCGACAGTGCAGCACTTCCTCAGCACTGCACTGAAGTGCCGGCTAGATTGAGCTCAAGTCTCTGGAGTGGGATTTAAACTCACGCCCTGACTCCGAGGCGAGAGTGCTACCCACTGAGCCACGGCTGACGTTAATTGTGAAAGGGAACGTAAGCTGCCTTTGTTACTGGAAAAGCTTAAAGAAATGGGAATTCTTACATTGGAACAGTGGTGGGAGAATTGCGAACATTGTGATTCTGCCTCTAGCTGTCCTCCAAATGAGCAATTCCAAATTTAAAACAATGCAACTGAATCCTGTGGATTTGCTGATGGACAACTTTTTAAAGCCTACATTGAAATTGAATAGGTCCTGGCATCGGATTTCGAAGTCAGTCTGCTCATAAATTGAGCCCCAGGATTCCAGGCCTTGGCTAAACTCAAAACATTAACTTTGTTAAATATTCTGTAAGAACTTGAATTTTGAGATGCTTTTAGTCACTTCAACTTATTTGAATTTTCCAGTTACAACTTTTACTGGTTCGTGTCACTTTTGGCTTTTGCTGTGACAGTGTAATGGCTGCCTGCTGTGTTTGCTGTAGAACGTGATTCTTGGATCTAACAAGCTTAGCATTGATCAGTGACCCACGTGGTTTACACAAACCTAGCGGACAGAAAGTTTGAACTTTACACTCCTATATTTAGGCATTTCTAACATATGCAGGATATTTAGGATGTAGCTCGATAGGTTAAGTCCCTGGTACAGAGCCAACATCCCGAAGTAAGTTGCATAAGGGAAATGGCTGCATATTCACAGACCAGCCTGCCTGCGGTTTCTCTCTAACCTAATCAGCTCACATCCCTTCGATCACTGTACCTGACCTGCAACACATCCAGCTGATTTTGATGTTTTATTATTGATGAAATCTGTTTTTGTCTTAAGTGGATGTTGATATAGTCGACATCTTAAAAACGCTTCATTCACATTTATATCATTGCTTACTGCCTGATAGGATGCTAAGGCTTTCAGACATAGAATAGGATAATTTCATCAATAATCTCAACAACATATTTGTTTGATTTTAAAATATTTTAAAATTTAAACCCAGTTTAACCCGGAAAGAACTTTTCTGGCATAAAAGAGTAAAAAGATATTAGTCCTGGATGAACCTAAGGATTGAATTGCCTGAAATGTTTTCATTATGCTAGTCAGTCGGGAAAACACCACTGTTGATCTGACAGCAAATAATTGCTTCCACATGATACGGGGACATAAGAAATAGGAGCAGGAGTCGGCCATTTGGCCCCTCGCGCCTGCTCCGCCATTCAGTAAGATCATGGCTGATTTGATCTTGGCCTCAACTCCACTTTCCTGCCTGTTCCCCATAACCCTCGACTCCTCTGTAGTTCAAAAATCTGTCTATCTCAGCCTTAAATATATTCAACGACTCTGTCTACTTTCCCAACATGCAATGCCAAGCCAAAAAACGACAGCTCTCCAACGCAGTACAGTGATCCCAAATCTAGAGCCTTACTGTCATTCAACAAGTGGCCAGCGATTCTGTTTTTGCTGTGTGTGTGGTCACCGTTAGTTGTGAAAGAATATATTGCTCAATACAGGAATGGGCGGTACAGGGTGTTATTGCTCGGATGTGCTGTGGTCCACTGTGGGAGGCCATAGGATTATGATTTCCCCATTCAAGGAACAACATTAGGGAAGGGCTGGGTGAACGCTGGAATTCTTCCCCACAAGGATTGGAAGGAAAATTTGGAGAGTGACTCACTCCCACCACATTCTCTGAACCTCCCCGTGGTCTTTCTCAAGAGCTGTATTGGCAGAGGCTGAGGTGTGATTGCTTGGCTGAAACCTTGACCCGGGAGTGGTGCGAGTGTGAGGAAAGATGATAGGAGGAAGATAAAGGGAATTCCTTCCATGTGTCGTCCCCCACCCCAAGTCCTTCTGCTTTTCTCTCATCTTTCTGAAGGTGATAATTTATGCTTGGAAACCATTCTACAAGTGCTAGCAGCCCTTGTCTCCAGGCCCATTCTTCATATCTAAGCCGAGATGATGATTGTTGCTGGGTTAGCTATAAAGAGTAAGCAAGCCCAATGACCCCCCTCACCCAACATCCACGTACCGGCACCTTTACATAGAACCATAGAAATTTACAGCACGGAAGGAGGCTATTTCGACCCACCGTGTCCGTGCCAGCCAACAAAAAGCTACCCAGCCTAATCCCACTTTCCAGCTCACGGTCCGTAGCCCTGTAGGTTACGGCACTTCAGGTGCACATCCAAGTACTTTTTAAATCTGGTGGGGTTCCTGCCTCTACCACCCTTTCAGGCAGTGAGTTCCAGACCCCCACCACCCTCTGGGTGAAGACATTTCCCCTCAAACCTCCTCTAAACCTCCCCCCAATTACTTTAAATCTATGCCCCCTGGTTGTTGACCCCTCTGTTAAGGGAAATAGGTCCGTCCTATCCACTCTATCCAGGCCCCTCATAATTTTATACACCTCAATCAGGTCTCCCCTCAGCCTCTTCGGTTCCAAAGAAAACAACCACAGCCTATCCAATCTTTCCTCATAGCTAAAATTTTCCAGTCCAGGCAACATCCTTGTAAATCTCCTCTGTACCCTCTCGAGTGCAATCACATCTTTCCTGTAATGCGGTGACCAGAATAGGTCATTGAATAGTCAGCAGCAGGAACTTTGTGTGTGTGTGTGTGTGTGTGTGGTGCAGTCAGTGACTACACCAATACAACAGAGGTCAGTGGGAGGGGTTGGGGTTCGTGGCCTTGGCTTTAATTCAGCTCATTGTTCACAACAAGTCTCTAACTTGGAGCAGGCTGAAATTACGAGCCACAGTAATTAGCCAAACATTCTCGGAATGAGTGCAGCAATAAACTATAGAAGACCCACTGGTGTGGCATCAAGATGAGCGGCTCGGTTACACAAAGGCGGGGTATGTAAGGCACTGTAATTACTATTCATGAGCACCCATGTTTGCCTGAATGTAATGTACTGGAAAATTATAAATCACCAGCAAATTCCACTTTCAAGTGCAATAATACATTTTCACTGCGGTGTTCAGTGTTCCCTATCTACATAAAATGATCTGGATGCAGAAACAATTTGTAAGCTTGTTAAATGTGCAGATATCCCTAAAATAGAAAGTTCACTGGGGATTGGGTGTGCAATTAATGTTGTGTAAAAGGATTTAGATCATGCAAATGGCAAGTGAAATTTAATAGACTAATGCAAAGTATTGCATGTTGTAGGGGGGAGAGAGAGAATGAGCAACACTGGGGATATAATGAACTGAATAGAACTGAAGACTTTGAGAGGGACTATAGGACAAGAAATCCCAAGCCTCCTCTCCATGCATAATTGCCTCAAGGCCCTTTCTCCTGCCCTCTTCACCCTTCTTCACCCTCCTCCACAGTACCAGGTAAAAAGATTTTTTCTTGTGTCAAATTGAGGCCTCTCCTCAGGATATCCCAAAGCAAATGACCGATTGGAGGTGCAGTCACGGTCATGTAGGTGAACGTGGCAGACATACCTGGGCCAACAGACAGCAAAATGAGATTAAGGACCAGGTAATTGGTTGCTCTTTTGGTGGTGGCGAAGGGAACAAGGTTGGACAGGAGACGGGGAGAACAACCTCCTCATTGAATAGTACCATATGATCTCTTGCACCTGTCCGAGCAGACTGACGGTTGAACATCTCATCATCATCATAGGCAGTCCCTCGAAGCGAGGATGACTTGCTGCCGCGCCAAAAAGGGATGAGTTCACAAGTGTTTCAATAAAGGACCTAATATTCCAGATCCCGAACTGCATCCTGAAGGGTGGAAGGTGCCTGTGCGTGGATTTTTTTAACGTGTGGTGGCCATTGCGCACTAGCAACACAGGCTTGACAGAGCTAGGTCTTAGTCCAGTGGCAAGGGTTACCCAAGACGACTGGAGACCAGCTTTGCTGCACGGACCTAGTGCGCACACATATCGCAGTGTGGGCTGGCCCGTGCTGCCCCTGGGCCCTCGTCTCTTCTGGGCCCCAAACTCGAGTCTCTCCTGGGCCCCGGTCACTTCCCTTTACAAACTCTTGCCTCCTTCACCCCTCCTGCAGTGCCTGCCCGCACTGCAATCAGCGACCTGACTTTGCCGCCACACACTGCTCCCTCCAATGGCCCTGGCCCGCTGCTGACCTTGCAGGCCGGGACCGCGCCGGTTTCCGGGCCGCCACACGCCGCTCCCTCCAATGGCCCCGGCCTGCTGAATGTCTCGTCCGAAAGATGGCACCTCCTGACAGTGCAGTACTCCCTCAGTTCTGTACTGAAGTGTCGGTCTAGGTTGTGTGCTCAGGTCTTGGGGGTTGGGGCTCGAACCCATAACTTTTGACTGAGGCGAGAGTGCTACCACTGAGCCACGCTAATGCACACTTAAATTATTTTGAGGTGTAAAGCAACACTCGCTCTTCTGTCAGCTTTGGTAACTGGCGTCATTGGTGCTTGTGTTCAGCAACGACAGCTTGCATTTATATAGTGACTTCAACATAGAAGGAGGTCCCACGCGCTTCACAGAGACATCATCAGACCAAAATAGACGCCGAATCAAGAAGATATTAAGAGGGGCAGCCAATGGCTTTGTCAGAAAGGTGGCTTTTAGAGAAGGTCTTAAAGGTGGAGAGGCAGAAGGAGTTCTGTAGCGTGAGGCCTAGATAGAAACATAGAAAATAGGTGCAGGAGTAGGCCATTCGGCCCTTCTAGCCTGCACTGCCATTCAATGAGTTCATGGCTGAACATGCAACTTCAGTACCCCCTTCCTGCTTTCTCGCCATACCCCTTGATCCCCCTAGTAGTAAGGACTTCATCTAACTCCCTTTTGAATATATTTAGTGAATTGGCCTCAACAACTTTCTGTGGTAGAGAATTCCACAGGTTCACCACTCTCTGGGTGAAGAAGTTTCTCCTCATCTCGGTCCTAAATGGCTTACCCCTTATCCTTAGACTGTGACCCCTGGTTCTGGACTTCCCCAACATCGGGAACATTCTTCCTGCATCTAACCTGTCTAAACCCGTCAGAATTTTAAACGTTTCTATGAGATCCCCCCTCATTCTTCTGAACTCCAGTGAATACAAGCTCAGTGATCCAGTCTTTCTTGATAGGTCAGTCCCGCCATCCCGGGAATCAGTCTGGTGAACCTTCGCTGCACTCCCTCAATAGCAAGAATGTCCTTCCTCAAGTTAGGAGACCAAAACTGTACACAATACTCCAGGTGTGGCCTCACCAAGGCCCTGTACAACTGTAGCAACACCTCCCTGCCCCTGTACTCAAATCCCCTCGCTATGAAGGCCAACATGCCATTTGCTTTCTTAACCGCCTGCTGTACCTGCATGCCAATCTTCAATGACTGATGTACCATGACATCCAGGTCTCGTTGCACCTCCCCTTTTCCTAATCTGTCACCATTCAGATAATAGTCTGTCTCTCTGTTTTTACCACCAAAGTGGATAACCTCACATTTATCCACATTATACTTCATCTGCCATGCATTTGCCCACTCACCTAACCTATCCAAGTCGCTCTGCAGCCTCACAGCATCCTCCTCGCAGCTCACACTGCCACCCAACTTGGTGTCATCCGCAAATTTGGAGATACTACATTTAATCCCCTCGTCTAAATCATTAATGTACAGTGTAAACAGCTGGGGCCCCAGCACAGAACCTTGCGGTACCCCACTAGTCACTGCCTGCCATTCTGAAAAGTACCCATTTACTCCTACTCTTTGCTTCCTGTCTGACAACCAGTTCTCAATCCATGTCAGCACACTACCCCCAATCCCATGTGCTTTAACTTTCCACATTAATCTCTTGTGTGGGACCTTGTCGAAAGCCTTCTGAAAGTCCAAATATACCACATCAACTGGTTCTCCCTTGTCCACTCTACTGGAAACATCCTCAAAAAATTCCAGAAGATTTGTCAAGCATGATTTCCCTTTCACAAATCCATGCTGACTTGGACCTATCATGTCACCTTTTTCCAAATGCGCTGCTATGACATCCTTAATAATTGATTCTATAATTTTACCCACTACTGAGGTCAGGCTGACCAGTCTATAATTCCCTGTTTTCTCTCTCCCTCCTTTTTTAAAAAGTGGGGTTACATTGGCTACTCTCCTCTCCATAGGAACTGATCCAGAGTTAATGGAATGTTGGAAAATGACTGTCAATGCATCCGCTATTTCCTTAAGTACTGTTAGATGGCTGTTGTGCAACCACCAATGGACGGGGAAAGAGGGAGTGGTGGGGGGAATGCCAAAGAGGCCTGATTTGGAGGAGCGCAGAGTTGTGGATGGTGGAGGTGGGATGTAGTTTCGGCTGGAGGATGGGTGATGTGTCTGTAAAGTGTTGTAAAAGTTGAGTTTGGAAGTGACAAAGGCATGGATGAGGGTTTCAGGTAGCAGATGGGTTGGGGCAGGGGTGGAGACGAGCAGTGTAATGGAGGTGGGGGCAGACGATCTTCCTGATGGGGAGGATGTGGGGTTTGGAAGCAAAACCCGAGGTCAAATAAGACATTGAGGTTGTGAACAGACTGGTTCAGCCCAAGGCACTGGCTGGAGGGTGAAATCGGTGGCAAGGGAACGGAGCTTATGCTGGGGGCAGAAGACAATGGCTTCGACCTTCTCAATGTTTAGCTGTCCAAATAAAAATAAATTTTGACAAGGAAATGGAAATAAATAGATTCCTCATTGTTATGTCTCAAATAAAGCAATGTGACTGAATACTGTAAAGTTGAGTAAGTGTGACCTTAGTCTTTTTATTCTGACTCCAGAGTGCTGGCACAGCAGGGGAGGCCTGCTTATATACAGTGCTCCCAAGGGAGGCTGGGATCCCTTGGGACTCCCAACAGATACACCCTCTGGTGGCGGTAGAATGCTGGTTACAAGGTGTTGCATACATAACACTCATGACCTTCAACAAGGCAGTCACAGGGATTATAAAGTACAAAGGTTATAAGTTGTATTTTAAGCACAACACTGGGGAAAGATTCTTGACGCTTGACGCACACTGAAGATGAAGAGCTAATAAAGATATCTCTCTCTGCACCCATTCAGTGGCATTTGCTGCACATTGTTAGGGAGCAGCGCCTAATCACCAACATGTGGCTAGATGAGGGCAGAAATTAAACAGCATTTACATTCCGAATCTGCTAGTGGTTTCCCTTCAGAGAATAGAATGGCTTCGCAGGAGGAATCAAAACCAATTTGTGCTGGCACTTGAGATCTGAGGAGTTCCAAATACTTTTGCCTTGGGGGGGGGGGGGGGAACAGTATTTCCAACAGTGCTCACACAAAGCCTCAGTTGTCAGTGTGCCTGTGCAAAACTTTTGTTCCTTCCAACATGTATTAGAAGTTTGTTAGTGTGATCAAAAGGCTTTTCCTCTTCCCATATAAAAGCCTCATGCAGTGCGCTCTCTTTACTTCCCGTCAATGTCTTCTGTCCTGAAGGGACTGGCTTGCTCTGGCGTCTGTCTGCTTTCACGAACACTGCGCCTTCGCTTACTGACTCGACAACAACTTGCCTTTGCAGCGCCTTTAACGTAGTGAAACGTCCCCAGGCGCTTCACAGGAGCGTAATCGGACAAAGTTTGAGACCGAACCGCACAAGGAGAAATTAGGGCAGGTGACCAAAAGCTTGGTCAAAGAGCTGCTATTTAAGAAGCATCTTAAAGTAGGAGAAAGAGATTTAGGGAGGGAATTTCAGAGTTTAGAGCCTAGACCAGCTGAAGGCACAGGCGTCGATGGGGGTGAAGTACGTCGAGGATGCACAAGAGCACAGAATAACGCAGAGTTTTTGAGGGGGTTGTAGGCGCTGTTCCCTTTAAGCTGCGTGGCTACGCAGCGCTCCAGTGATCCCGTGTAGCTGGCTTGTCCGTGCAAAAAACGCGCACGTGCGGTATTTAGAATGGCCCGTGCGGCCCCCCCAAAAAATTAGAGGGAACATTGGTTGTAGGGCTGGAGTATGTTAGAGAAAGGGAGGGGCGAGGCCAGGGCGGGATTTGAGCGTATGAATGAGAATTTTACATTTGAGGTGTCGCTGGACCGGGAGCCACTTTAGGTCAGCGAGCATGGGTGTTCTTCGAGCTTGTGTTGAGCTTTGTTGGAACAGGGCAAGAGGCCGAGGACGGAGAAATAAGAGTGGGAGTGGAGCGGAGAATTAAAGTGACCGGCAACCGGAAGCTCGGGGTCACACTTATGGACTGAATGGAGGTGTTCTACAAAGCAGTCACCCATTCTGTGTTTGGTCTCCAGTGTAGAGAAGACCGCATCGTGAGCAACGAAATACAGTATACTAAATTGAGAGAAGTACAAGTAAAATCGCTGTTTTACGTAGGAGTAGCCCTGGACAGTGGGAAGGAAGGAGGTAAAAGGGCAGCTGTTGCTGCATCTGTGTGGGAAGGGGAGGGGGGTGATTGAGGAGTGGACTTGGGTGCCGCGGAGGGAGCAGTCCCTTCGGAATGCTGAGGGGGGAGGGGGAAGATGTGTTTTGTGGTGGGATCACGCTGGAGGTGGTGAAGGATGATCTTTTGAACGTGGAGGGCGGTAGGATGAAAGGTGAGGTCAAGGGGAACCCTATCGTAGCTCCGAGAGGGAGGGGAAAGGGTGAGAGCAGACGTGCGGGAACTAGAACGGACACAATTGAGGGCCATGTCAACCACGGTAGAGGGGAATCCTCAGTTGAGGAAAAAGCAAGACCGATCTGAAATACTAGTATGGAAGGTGTCCGAATAGATGCGATGGGAACGGAGAAACTGGGAGAATGGAACGGGGTCCTTACAGGAGGTGGGGTGGGTGGAAGTGTAGTCCAGGTAGCTATGGGAGTCAGTGGGCTTATGGTGAATGTTTGTCAGTAGATATTCTAGAGCTTCACTTGACAACCATTTGAGGGTTGGGTACAAATTTTGCAGAAGCTTTCCTCGGAAGATTTTAGATATGTTGAGTCCATGATGGGACAGGTTGTACGTGGTCTGGGGAAGAAGTGGGTTTGACGGCTCAATGGCCTTTTCTGGTTCCATGCTTCATGTTCTCGAGTTTGGTTGATTTGTGGCGTGAGTTTGTGCCTTCACACAACGGATTCCAGATCTGCGGCAGGGTAGTAGAGGCAGAGTGTTCCTCCCCTCCTAGCTCATGCAATGTTGGCATAGTCTTGGGGAAGCCTCAGTCCTAACTTCCAGAAGACCATGTGAGCTACCCAAAGGCATATCAGCCAATAAATGCAGAAAAGTTCTGATGACCCAATTTGAAAAACTGTGCCACTATTCACGCATGCCACTATTTTTGACCCATACTTTTGCGAGCATTAAAAGACAAAGAAGTGTTTGTAGCCCAGTCCCAGACACAATATTTATAATTCATTGTCTTTAAACTCGGCATTCTGTTTGTCTTCCCCAGGAATTCCAATGTTGCCTCTACAAATATCTTCGGGCAGCCCAGGTTGCGTGCCTCTCTCCGAGACCTCCGATCACCACGTAGAACCTACAAATCAACCCTCGAAGAAGATTTAAAGAAGCTTATTTTGCTGGATGGCCCTTTGCTGGAGGCGGATAAAGAAATGCTTGTAAGTCCTACCTTGGGCAGTAGGGGTGGATGGGTGGGTGCTGGAATTATCAATTGCCTGTTGCCAGTGAGCGAATGAAATGTAAGCTGGGAATTTGGGGGTTTGTTTGTGATGTATTCTTTACCCGCAAGCGCTACAAAGATTGCATCAAGGCTAACCTCCAGTACTGTGGCATCCGACCAAAGGACCTCGAGAATACAGCAGCTAATAAAATCCAGTGGCGAACCCTCACGAGGACTGCCTTCGAAGAAAGCCGATGTCAACGCCTGCGGGACACTAGAGATAGACGACATCAGGTGGTAGTACTGTCAGCATCAGGCACATCGAACTTCCCTTGTCGGACATGCAAGAGACTGTGCATCCAGAATTGGCCTATACAGCCACTTGAAGACACATGCCATTGATGATTAGCACATCAACGTCTTTGTTGGATACGACAGACTACCAAGAGATTCTTTACCACATCAAAACACACACACACTACAAGATGGCGCTACAGGAACTTGTCATCGTGTGACTTGTCTCATGACCCTTTTATTGTATTTACATCAGTAGTCCACTAGGTGGAGCAATAGTCCACTGGGGGGAGCTCTATATTACAGTCTACATAAGAAATAGAAGCACGAGTAGGCCGTTCAAGCCTGCTCCGCCATTAAATAAGATCATAGCTGATCATCTACCTCAACTCCACCTTCCTGCACTATTCCCTTTGACCTTGATTCCCTTTGTATCCAAAAATCTATTTGATCTCTGTCTTGAATATACTCAACGACTGAGCATCCACAGCCCTCTGGGGTAAAGAATTCCAAAGATTCACCACCCGTTGGAATTCTCTATGAATTCTTGCGTATAAAGGAAGGTAGACCAGAGGGAGAATCATCGCTAGGCTGCTCCTGTGCAGATTATCTCTTGAGAAATAGGAGCAGGAGTAGGCCCTACGACCCCTCGAGCCTGCTCCGCCATTCAGTAAGATCATGGCTGATCATCGACCTCCAATCCACATTTCGCTTGATTGCCCAAGACTCCAAACATAGAACAGAATTTAGATCAAATTATGGGAGACTAAGAGAGAAACAGTATCTCCTGAGGACAGGGGAGAAACAGAATTTAGAAATGCAAACTGCTGAAAGAAGCCATGTCAGATTGAAGCGTGTGTAGCACTGGTCTAGATGGTTTACTCTGAGTAGAGTGGTAATGAATCTGTTGAAAATGCAATCATGCATTTCAATAATTGGTTGCATTTTCCATTTATGACTTGCATGCCACTGAATCTTGGTTTTCGCATATGCTGCATATCTATATGCTTCTTTAGTTTGGACCACTTTACAGGACTTTTTTAAAAATGGGAAACCTAGGTGAACATAAGAATGTAAGAAATAGGAGCAGGAATCGGCCATTCGGCCCCTCGAGCCTGCTCCGCCATTCAATAAGATCATGGCTGATCGGACCTTGGCCTCAACTCGACTTCCCCGCCCACTCCCCATAACCCTTGACTCCCTTATTGTTCAAAAATCTGTCTATCTCCACCTTAACTATATTCAATAACCCAGCCTCCACAGCTCACTGGGGCAGAGAATTCCACAGATTTGCAACCCTCTGGGAGAAGAAATTCCTCCTCATGGGTGACCCCTTATTCTGAAACTATGCCCCCTAGTTCTAGATTCCCCCACGAGAGGCAACATCCTGTGAAGGACTATTGCTAGTTGAAAATAGGAAAGATGATGGGATAAATCAGAACGCAGTGGCTCAGTGGCACCAGGCTTCGGTTTAAAAGTTCTTGTGCAGAATACTGCATCAGGCAAGATAGTAGAGTAAAAAACACAGGAGCATTCAAAGCAGAGTTACATTCCGTGTTGGGAAAGTTGGGATACAAGAGCGTCGAGCTTTATCGGGTCAGTCGACTTTTTCTCATGGTGGACGGTTGGAATGAGGGAGGGAAGAAATTTGAAGCTTTGTATCTCTTTATAGGACAAACGGTGAAATTAAATTTGTCAAATCAAGCAGTAGTGGGAGGTAGGTTGGAGGAGGAAGGGGAAAGACCCTGGGAGATGAGAATGGCCCCAGTTTGGGATTCTGTGAAAGGGTGAGTTGCATCAAATCTGCCCAAGGGTTTCATTCACTTTTTTAAATTTGCGAAATGTGGCACGTGGACAGGATCTTGTGTGCGATATATTTTTCTCGCATTTTCCCACTTGTGCAAGTACTCTGCACAGTTCAACTGGGTTGCAGTCGCTGCAAGGAGAACAGGTTGTTGAAGAGATCTGCTTCACATCACAGCCCCACGAGCTTCACTTCCAGCAGTATGGTCGTACCCAGAGCTGCACAGACTGTCGAACCTCCAGTGTATTGTGTCTCACAGTGGTACGTCGTGGCTTCCATATCGCAGCTGCTTGAGGAAGACGTGTTGCAGAGGCCAGGGTCTGACCCAACGGCCATCCTTCATGGGAAGAAGGGGAAAATGAAAGGGCCAGTCATCCCAATCCTGTCTAGATTGGCACCATCAGAACTCTAGGAGCAACCCTCCATGCCGTTGTTCAATGGGAACACAAAAACAGGAGGAGGACATTGAGCCCCTCGAGCCTGCTCCGCCATTCAATGAGATCTGTGGCCGAACTCCATATCCCCCCCACCCTATAGAAACATAGAAAATAGGTGCAGGAGCAGGCCATTCAGCTCTTCTAGCCTGCACCGCCATTCAATAAGTTCATAACTTCAGTAATCCCTTCCTGCTTTCTCGCCATATCCCTTGATCCCCCGAGTAGTAAGGACTTCATCTAACTCCCTTTTGAATATATTAAGTGAATTGGCCTCAACTACTTTCTGTGGTAGAGAATTCCACAGGTTCACCACTCTCTGGGTGAAGAAGTTTCTCCTCATCTCGGTCCTAAATGGCTTACCCCTTATCCTTAGACTGTGACCCCTGGTTCTGGACTTCCCCAACATTGGGAACATTCTTCCTGCATCCAACCTGTCCAAACCCGTCAGAATTTTAAACGTTTCTATGAGGTCCCCTCTCACTCTTCTGAACTCCAGTGAATACAAGCCCAGTTGATCCAGTCTTTCTTGATAGGTCAGTCCCACCATACCGGGAATCAGTCTGGTGAATATTCGCTGCACTCCCTCAATAGCAAGAACGTCCTTCCTCAAGTTAGGAGACCAAAACTGTACACAATACTCCAGGTATGGCCTCACCAAGGCCCTGTACAACTGTAGCAACACCTCCCTGCCCCTGTACTCAAATCCCCTCGCTATGAAGGCCAACATGTCATTTGCTTTCTTAACCGGCTGCTGTACCTGCATGCCAACCTTCAATGACTGATGTACCATGACACCCAGGTCTCGCTGCACCTTCCCCCTTCCTAATCTGTCACCATTCAGATAATAGTCTGTCTCTCTGTTTTTACCACCAAAGTGGATAACCTCACATTTATCCACAGTATACTTCATCTGCCACGCATTTGCCCACTCACCTAACCTATCCAAGTCACTCTGCAGCCTCATAGCATCCTCCTCGCAGCTCACACTGCCACCCAACTTAGTGTCATCCGCAAATTTGGAGATACTACATTTAATCCCCTCGTCTAAATCATTAATGTACAATGTAAACAGCTGGGGCCCCAGCACAGAACCTTGCGGTACCCCACTAGTCACTGCCTGCCATTCTGAAAAGTACCCATTTACTCCTACTCTTTGCTTCCTGTCTGACAACCAGTTCTCAATCCACGTCAGCACACTACCCCCAATCCCATGTGCTTTAACTTTCCACATTAATCTCCTGTGTGGGACCTTGTCGAAAGCCTTCTGAAAGTCCAAATATACCACAAAACTGGTTCTCCTTTGTCCACTCTACTGGAAACATCCTCAAAAAATTCCAGGAGATTTGTCAAGCATGATCTCCCTTTCACAAATCCATGCTGACTTGGACCTATCATGTCACCATTTTCCAAATGCGCTGCTATGACATCCTTAATAATTGATTCCATCATTTTACCCATTACCGATGTCAGGCTGACCGGTCTATAATTCCCTGTTTTCTCTCTCCCTCCTTTTTTAAAAAGTGGGGTTACATTGGCTACCCTCCACTCGATAGGAACTGATCCAGAGTCAATGGAATGTTGGAAAATGACTGTCAATGCATCCGCTATTTCCAAGGCCACCTCCTTAAGTACTCTGGGATGCAGTCCATCAGGCCCTGGGGATTTATCGGCCTTCAATCCCATCAATTTCCCCAACACAATTTCCCGACTAATAAAGATTTCCCTCAGTTCCTCCTCCTTACTAGACCCTCTGACCCCTTTTATATCCGGAAGGTTGTCTGTGTCCTCCTTAGTGAATACTGAACCAAAGTACTTGTTCAATTGGTCTGCCATTTCTTTGTTCCCCGTTATGACTTCCCCTGATTCTGACTGCAGGGGACCTACGTTTGTCTTTACTAACCTTTTTCTCTTTACATACCTATAGAAACTTTTGCAATCCGCCTTAATGTTCCCTGCAAGCTTCTTCTCGTACTCCATTTTCCCTGCCCTAATCAAACCCTTTGTCCTCCTCTGCTGAGTTCTAAATTTCTCCCAGTCCCCAGGTTCGCTGCTATTTCTGGCCAATTTGTATGCCACTTCCTTGGCTTTAATACTATCCCTGATTTCCCTAGATAGCCACGGTTGAGCCACCTTCCCTTTTTTATTTTTACGCCAGACAGGAATGTACAATTGTTGTAATTCATCCATGCGGTCTCTAAATGTCTGCCATTGCCCATCCACAGTCAACCCCTTAAGTATCATTCGCCAATCTATCTTAGCCAATTCACGCCTCATACCTTCAAAGTTACCCTTCTTTAAGTTCTGGACCATGGTCTCTGAATTAACTGTTTCATTCTCCATCCTAATGCAGAATTCCACCATATTATGGTCACTCTTCCCCAAGGGGCCTCGCACAATGAGATTGTTAATTAATCCTCTCTCATTACACAACACCCAGTCTAAGATGGCCTCCCCCCTAGTTGGTTCCTCGACATATTGGTCTAGAAAACCATCCCTTATGCACTCCAGGAAATCCTCCTCCACCGTATTGCTTCCAATTTGGCTAGCCCAATCTATGTGCATATTAAAGTCACCCATTATAACTGCTGCACCTTTATTGCATGCACTCCTAATTTCCTGTTTGATGCCCTCCCCAACATCACTACTACTGTTTGGAGGTCTGTACACAACTCCCACTAACGTTTTTTGCCCTTTAGTGTTCTGCAGCTCTACCCATATAGATTCCACATCATCCAAGCTAATGTCTTTCCTAACTATTTCATTAATCTCCTCTTTAACCAGCAATGCTACCCCACCTCCTTTTCCTTTTATTCTATCCTTCCTGAATGTTGAATACCTCTGGATGTTGAGTTCCCAGCCCTGATCATCCTGGAGCCACGTCTCCGTAATCCCAAACACATCATATTTGTTAACATCTATTTGCACAGTTAATTCATCCACCGTATTGCGGATACTCCTTGCATTAAGACACAAAGCCTTCAGGCTTGCTTTTTTAACACCATCTGTCCTTTTAGAATTTTGCTGTACAGTGGCCCTTTTTGTTCTTTGCCTTGGGTTTCTCTGCCCTCCACTTTTCCTCATCTCCTTTCTGTCTTTTGCTTTTGCCTCATTTTTGTCTCCCTCTGTCTCCCTGCATAGGTTCCCATCCCCCTGCAATATTAGTTTAACTCCTCCCCAACAGCACTAGCAAACACTCCCCCTAGGACATTGGTTCCGGTCCTGCCCAGGTGCAGACCGTCCGGTTTGTACTGGTCCCACCTCCCCCAGAACCGGTTCCAATGCCCCAGGAATTTGAATCCCTCCCTGCTGCACCACTGCTCAAGCCACGTATTCATCTGCGCTATCCTGCGATTCCTACTCTGACCAACACGTGGCACTGGTAGCAATCCCGAGATTACTACTTTTGAGGTCCTACTTTTTAATTTAGCTCCTAGCTCCTTAAATTCTTTTCGTAGGACCTCATCCCTTTTTTTACGTTGTGCACCAATGTGCACCATGACAACTGGCTGTTCTCCCTCCCATTTCAGAATGTCCTGCACCCGCTCCGAGACATCCTTGACCCTTGTACCAGGGAGGCAACATACCATCCTGGAGTCTCGGTTGCGGCCGCAGAAACGCCTATCTATTCCTCTCACCATCGAATCCCCTATCACTATCGCCCATATTGCTTAATACCTTTGGTTAACAGAAATCTATCAATCTCAGATTTAAAATGAACAATCGATCTAGCATCAATTGCCTTTTGTCGAAGATAGTTCCAAACTTCTACCACCTTTTGTGTGTAAAAGTGTTGCCTAACTTCACTCCCGAAAAGTCTGGCTCTAATTTTTAGGTTATGTCCCCGAGTCCTCGACGCCCCAACCAGCGGGAATAGTTTCTCTCTGTCTATATCTTATAAACTTCGATCACACACCCCTTAACTTTCTGACTTCCAGCAAATACAACCCTAGTTTTGGAATTTGATGGGGAAACGGCACAACATAGGGGAGGTGAAATAAAGACAAAATAATACCCAAGCTTGACTCAGCGCAAGATTGTTTGAGCAGTTGTTATTGATGTGCAGCTAGTTCTGTGGCCATAGTATTCTGTCTTTGGGTGGATGCAGTTCGCGGTCAATTTCCAGGTGAATTGCCCTCGCAATGAGCATGATCAGCAGACTGTTGTCTTATTGTTTGTCTGACACAGTTGTACTTTGGTAATGTCCACTGTCGGTGAATGACAGCGAGCCAGGGATAGCTGTCCTCCTGTGTGCTGCCTTATATTAAACCTCCCCATCAGCAAATACCCGAGATCAACCACACTGCAACGTGAAGGTGCGCTGGCACCAGCCCGAGTCCTGGCACACTGTGCAGGTGAGTGTTAGTGCCCCAGCACACCACAGCATTCCGAACTCGATCAGCCGTGACATTGTTTACATACAATGCAAGGGAGAAGCCATTCACTTCTGTTTATGTTTGAGGGACCAGCCGTTGACTTGTGGGCGTGAGTTCACTGATTACAGTCTGCGAGGCTCGGTCAACAGTGAATTAACTCCAATCCCGGTCATGGGCCAGCAGCTCGTACAAAGAGGCTGTAATACTCAGCATGCTGTGAAGTAGGATTTCTGCCAATGCATTTGTAGACCTGGTGTCTGCAATGAGAAGCTTCAAGCTTCAGCAAGTGTGTGCTGCTGATTATCTCGAACATGCCAGCCCCTTGTGTTTGCATTCTTTCTGCACAAAATGTCATTCTCCTATGACTGTGTCTCATACTAGTACTAGTATGACCCTGGCACGATATAAATAATGGGACACAACAGTGGCCTTTAATCTGTGCCTCCTTGACCCCTGCCCCACCCTCCTTCCACCCCGGGCAACAGGGTGATATCGTCACACTCCTGCATTCATATTCCAGTGGACCTGTATTCCCAAAATGAGTTTGTACAATAGCTTGAAAGTCTCCCGAATGATCCCAAGGAGCTCGGAGAGCATGTGTCGATTCCCAGTGTTGAGGCCAAGCCTCCTGGCTGCACTGTCCTATCGGGAGTAGTGTTGTCCAGGAAGTTCGAACGCAATCAATGATCCGAAATCCTCCTTGCGAGGTACATAAGAATTGGGAGCGGGAGTCCGCCATTCGGCCCCTCGAGCCTCCTCCACCATTCAGTAAGATCATGGCTGATCTGATCTTGGCCTCAACTCCACTTCCCTGCCCTCTTCCCATAACCCTCGACTCCCTTATTCAAAAATCTGTGTCTCTCCCCCTTAAATATACAGGTACGTCTCTCATCCAGCAACCTCGGGACCGAGACCGTGCCGGTTTTTGGATTTTTCCAGATTTCGGATCACTCAGTCTTCGTGTCGTGGGTCGGGTCGGGCTGGGTCAAGGGTCATTTGGCAAGGCTCGGACTAATTGCACGCCATTTAAAACATCGCAGCGAAGCTCCCAAAAATGCCCGATTTTCGGATAGCCGGATTTGAGACGTCGTACCTGTATTCAATACACCGGATACCTTCCGAGCACAAGTGTCACGTGGCCTTTGCGAAGCCTTCGCTTTGGTTTATAATGTTTTTTTTAAATATCTCTGCTTCTCTCTAGCATTCTTCGCGAAAGACCCTGCAGAGGACGCTGTCCGATGAAAGTATCTGCAGTGGCCGGAGGGAGCCCAGCTTCTCCAATTCCCAGATCGCAGCTCTGGACCAGGCCCTGCCAAACGATGTGATTTTCACCAGTGCATATCCTTCCCAAACACTACCCATTCGCAGAGTCGCCCAGCCTCCGGGAGCAATCAGCCTTGAAAAGAAATGTAAGAATATAAAATAAATTGCAGTAATATCTGCTCAATTATTCTCTGAATCTTTCTCATTGTGAATTTAGAGTTTTAACGCCTGTCCTTATTCTACTCATGTATATGTACATTTAGAATAATTGTAAGCATGCAAAGAACAGCATTTTATCCTCGTGATTTCTCTCCTTTCCCGCCCCAATTCATTTTCTCCACTTTAGACACTTTGACAGCATTAACCTACCAACACAGGTGCCTTGCCTTGTTTTGTCTTGCCTCGTTTGACTTGTCGTATGCAGTCTCACTGTACTCCGCCAACTTTGGCCGGACACCGGGGAGAACTCCCCTGCTCTTCTAGGAAATAGTGGCCATGGGATCTTTTACGGCCACCTGAGAGAGTCTGCGGGGCCCCGGTTTAATGTCTCATCCGAAAGACGGCACCTCCGACAGTGCGGCACTCCCTCAGCACTGCATTGGGAGTGTCAGCCTAGATTTTTGTGCTTGAGTACCTGGAGTGGGACGTGAACCTACAACCTCCTGACTCTGAGGCGAGAGTGCTGCCCACTGAGCCACGGCTGTGTTGTCTCCACCTGTCGCCTCCCTCGGTGTTGGTCTTTGGCACTGGGCCCTTAACGAGGTCAGGGCAGTTTGTCTAATGATACTTATTGCTGCATTTGAACTCTTCAAACAAATGGTGTTACTGTTCTCTCCCTGGTTTATGTTCCCAGGGGTTTGGATGTTTTGGGAGTGGAGGAGGTTGAGATTGTATGACAGCAAGACATTGAACTGGATTGCTGAGGTCCATGTAATCCTGGACACTTGAGGCGGTGTGTAAACTTGGGGCCCCCGAATGTTCCACATCTTTCAGGCTGTGCTTTTTCTCCCCTCTCAGTTGTTATCACACTATGATTCAATGTGGCCTCTTCTCAAGCCGTGCTTCTCGGAACATAAGAAATAGGAGCAGGAGTAGGCCCCTCAAGCCCGCTCCGCCTTTCAATATCATGGCTGATCATCGATCTCAACTCCCCTATCCCACCCGATCTCCATATCCCCTCAACTCCAAAAATCTATCTATCTTCAGCCTTGAATATATTCAGAGACTAATTCTACTCATTCTCTCTGTCTCTCTGACTGAAATGCTCAAAAAAAACTTTGCGACTGAAAAAATAAACCCTGTTTCCTTTACATAGAAAAAGGAACCCATTTTGATGTGCTAGTTGTGTTTTCACAGTCCAGTTGGACCCCTCCTCAATCTCTGACCGTGAATCCTGTTTTGTGTGTCTCCTGCTCAGCCAACGTGTCTGCCTCGGAGTTGTCCTTGACGGATGTGCGTGACCGAGTACCCGTGAGGCGCAACGATCCGGGATTGATGCCTCTGCCGGACACTGAGTCGGGGCTGGAGTGGTCCAGTCTGGTCAGTGTGGCCAAAGCGTACGAAGGTAGGATTCAATCTTCAAAACATTTGTAAAAGGTTGTTTTTTTTTTAAAAAGTATCTTTCACACCAGGAATTCAGAATACCTGTCTGCCACTTCCAACATCTAAAATATTTCTAATTGCTTCAAGCATTTGAAAGGTGTTCATTCCAGTCTAGCTATCTCTTTATCTGGGCCCTGGAAATACGATAGAGAAAATTCAGTCAGTCTGTGGAACAGATCTTGGGTGACGTCAGAGAATCGGGCTGCGGCGATCGCCCATGTGCCGGGCTGTCGCTCCACGAGCTCACCCACAATGAATTTGCCGTGAAGTATCATGCAGTAAATTGAAACCAAACTGCTAATGTCGGGGATGAAGATTAAGTGGAGTCGAAGGGCTCACCGGCTCAGCTGTTAATTACACATGTCGGGCACGAATGAATTTTCATGTAAATCATTATTGCAAATAAAGCTGGTGTGACAAAAGTGAAGAATCATAGAATAGTCCGGCACAGAAGGAGGCCCTTCAGCCCATCGAGTCTGCACCGGCTCTTTTGAAAAGCAATCCAGTGAGTCCCACTCCCCCGCTCTTTCCCCATATCCCTGCAATTTTTTTTTTCTCCTCCAGTTCCCTTTTTCTGAAGGCTACAATTAAATATATCCACCACCTCACCGGGCGGTGCGTTCCCCCTCCTGACCGCTGGTTGCGTGTGTTATGTATTTATCCCCTTGTAACCTGCATGACACCTGACCACCAGAGGGCCTACATAGAAACATAGAAAATAGGTGCAGGAGTAGGCCATTCAGCCCTTCTAGCCTGCACCGCCATTCAATGAGTTCATGGCTGAACATGCACTTCTCGCCATACTCCTTGATCCCCCGAGTAGTAAGGACTTCATCTAACTCCCTTTTGAATATATTTAGTGAATTGGCCTCAACAACTTTCTGTGGTAGAGAATTCCACAGGTTCACCACTCTCTGGGTGAAGAAGTTTCTCCTCATCTCGGTTCTAAATGGCTTACCCCTTATCCTTAGACTGTAACCCATGGTTCTGGACTTCCCCAACATTGGGAACATTCTTCCTGCATCTAACCTGTCTAAACCCGTCAGAATTTTAAATGTTTCTATGAGGTCCCCTCTCATTCTTCTGAACTCCAGTGAATACAAGCCCAGTTGATCTATCCCGGGAATCAGTCTGGTGAATCTTCGCTGCACTCCCTCAATAGCAAGAATGTCCTTCCTCAAGTTAGGAGACCAAAACTGTACACAATACTCCAGGTGTGGCCTCACCAAGGCCCCTTACAACTGTAGCAACACCTCCCTGCCCCTGTACTCAAATCCCCTCGCTATGAAGGCCAACATGCCATTTGCTTTCTTAACCGCCTGTTGTACCTGCATGCCAACCTTCAATGACTGATGTACCATGACACCCAGGTCTCGTTGCACCTCCCCTTTTCCTAATCTGTCACCATTCAGATAATACCTGTTGGAGTCCCAAGGGCTCCCAGCATCCCTTGGGAGCACGGTATATAAGCAGGCCACCCACGCGGTACCTGCACTCCGGAAACTTATTAAAGGAGCGAAGGTCACACTTGCTCATTGTACACAGTACTCAGTTTCATCCTTTATTATGAGTGTACCAGCGTGGACTCGTTTCCCCTCAGGCCTGGACACAAAGCCAGCCTCGGCTCCTGGAACAAAAGTTTCTTCTGTCGGTTTGAAGGACCGAGTTTGGCCAGTCCCAGTCCAGTTCCTCACGGCGCAAAACTGGCCCCCTAATTTGGCACAATTTTCAATCCTCACAAAGCTGACCCGACTCTTGTAGGTAATATTGGATGTTGTTAAATTCTAAGACATGAATCCACACTCTCTTCCGCTAGCAAAACATAAATGGTTATGGCGCCACCTGTCCCTTTAATGTGGATTACCATTCGCTCATGTCAGTATCTTCAGTGTAATGTGCTTTTGCAAAAAAACTGCCGATGTTCCCAGTGCTTCCAGCCCGCTGGGAAATCCATCGCAGTCCTGTCGAAGAATCTAGTCCAAGCCTTGTGAAGTTAAATCTCTCTCTCTCTCGTAGCTCCTTGTTTTATTTGTGTTTACGAATGAACAACAAAAAACTGGGACACATACACACATACACACACACAGCCGCAGTGCTTCTTGGAAACCTGTGTTTGTGTGAGAAGGAGTCTAGAATAATATCACTATTGTGAGAGACGGGGCAGCAATTTAGCGCGGGATAACCTGAAACCTCTGGGAGAGCGACACCTGAAACTAGTCCGAGAGTGCTCGACACAATGCAGCCCTGTCGGCAGCAGATGAACTCACCTGAGCTGAATGTCCTGGGACTTAAGGCTGTGTGAAACGAAATCTGGATTTATCCCCTCGCCAAGTCACCAGCGGTAAAACCCGTTGGCTTGGCACTGAGGTGCGCCTCCGCATTGTTTGATATGGGTTGGCCCACAGGCTGATGTCAGTTGTACTGGAGATTGATTTTCAGCAGCACTCTCACCAACAATAGTGGCAAATATTAACAACAGGAGTAACTCGATGCCCGATTCATAGTGAAAGGAAAGACTTGCATTTATATAGCGCCTTTCGCAACCACCGGACGTCTCAAAGTGCTTTACAGTCGATGAAGTACTTCTGGTGTGTAGTCACTGTTGTAATGTGAGAAACGCGGCAGGCAATTTGCGCACAGCAAGCTCCCACAAACAGCAATGTGATAATGACCAGATAATCTGTGTTTTTTTTTGTTACGTTGATTGAGGGCCAAATATTGACCCCAGGACACCGGGGAGAACTCCACTGCTCTTCAAAATAATGCCGTGGGATCTTTTACGTCCACCCGAGAGGGCAGACGGGGCCTCGGTTTAACGTCTCATCCGCAAGACGGTACCTCCGACAGTGCGGCGCTCCCTCAGCACTGCACTGGGAGCGTCAGCCTAGATTTTTGTGCTCAAATCTCTGCCGTGGGATTTGAACCCACAACCTTCTGACTCAGAGGCGAGGGTGCTGCCCACTGAGCCACGGCTGGCACTCGAGGTTGGTTGGCGGATTAAGTAGCAGACATTGCCAGCGGAACAAATGGGTTTCAACAAAGCCTATAACTGCTGGAAAACACAGCATTTTACAGAGTGAGGCTTTTACTTCCTGCATCGCCACTTCCTCCCGTAATGGAGGGAGGCTTGCGTTAGGATCATTGTAATCCAAAGACTTTAATAAGTGATTTCCTATCACCTGCAGTGGGACTGATGCTGAGTGCGGATATGTTGGAAATGGTCTGTGCAGACAGTGCTTCTCTAGACATGGTCGCCTCTGTATCTTAAAGGGACAGTACTTTTATTTAAAGAGCGGTGTTGGTGCTTTCTTCCTGAGCATCTCCAAGCTGCTGCAGTTGGCCGACTCGAACATGCCTGCCACGGTACTTTAGCGGCTGGTTATAGTGGGAGTGGGTGTGGGGTGGAGGAGAGCCATTGCTGACAAGGAACACAAGCTTAGATTTTTGAACTATAGGGTTATGGGGAGCGAGCAGGAAAATGGAGTTGAGACCAAGATCAGATTAGCCATGGTTTTATTGAATGGCGGAGCCGGCTCCAGGGGCCAAATGGCCGACTCTTGCTCCTATTTCCTAGGAGGAATTCATAGAATGCATACGGGATTGTTTCTTAGAACAGTATGTTACAGAACCTACAAGGGAGCAAGCAATCTTAGATCTGGTCCTGTGCAATGAGACAGGAATAATAAACAATCTCCTAGTAAAAGATCCTCTTGGAATGAGTGATCACAGTATGGTTGAATTTGTAATACAGATTGAGGGTGAGGAAGTAGTGTCTCAAACGAGCGTACTATGCTTAAACAAAGGGGACTACAGTGGGATGAGGGCAGAGTTGGCTAAAGTAGACTGGGAACACAGACTAAACGGTGGCACAATTGAGGAACAGTGGAGGACTTTTAAGGTGCTCAACAAAAAAATATTCCAGTGAAAAAGAAGGGCGGAAAGAGAAGGGATAACCAAGGAAATAAAGGAGAGTATCAAATTAAAAACCAATGCGTATAAGGTGGCCAAGGTTAGTGGGAAACTAGAAGATTAGGAAAATTTTAAACGACAGCAAAGACTGACTAAGAAAGCAATAAAGAAAGGAATGATAGATTACGAAAGTAAACTTGCGCAAAATATAAAAACAGATAGTAAAAGCTTTTACCGATATATAAAACGGAAAAGAGTGACTAAAGTAAATGTTGGTCCCTTAGAAGATGAGCAGGGGGATTTAATAATGGGAAATGTGGAAATGGCTGAGACCTTAAACAATTATTTTGCTTCGGTCTTCACAGTGGAAGACACAAAAACCATGCCAAAAATTGCTGGTCACGGGAATGTGGGAAGAGAGGACCTTGAGACAATCACTATCACTAGGTGGGGTAGTGCTGGACAGGCTAATGAGACTCGAGGTAGACAAGTCCCCTGGTCCTGATGAAATGCATCCCAGGGTATTAAGAGATGGCGGAAGTTATAGCAGATGCATTCGTTATAATCTACCAAAATTTTCTGGATTCTGGGGAGGTACCAGCGGATTGGAAAGCAGCTAAAAGAAAAAGGGGACAGACAAAAGGCAGGTAACTATAGGCCGGTTAGTTTAACATCTGTAGTGGGGAAAATGCTTGAAGCTATCATTAAGGAAGAAATAGCGGGACATCTAGATAGGAATAGTGCAATCAAGCAGACACAACATGGATTCATGAAGGGGAAATCATGTTTAACTAATTTACTGGAATTCTTTGAGGATATAACGAGCATGGTGGATAGAGGTGTACCGATAGATGTGGTGTATTTGGATTTCCAATAAGGTGCCACACAAAAGGTTACTGCAGAAGATAAAGGTACGCGGAGTCAGAGGAAATGTATTAGCATGGGTAGAGAATTGGCTAACTAACAGAAAGCATAGAGTCAGGTTGGCAATCGGTGGTTAGTGGTGTGCCACAGGGATTGGTGCTGGGACCACAACTGTTTACAATATACATAAATGACCTGGAAGAGGGGACAGAGTGTAGTGTAACAAAATTTGCAGATGACACAAAGGTTAGTGGGAAAGCGGGTTGTGTAGAGGACACAGAGAGGCTGCAAAGAGATTTAGATAGGTTAAGTGAATGGGCTAAGGTCTGGCAGATGGAATACAATGTCGGAAAATGTGAGTCATCCACCTTGTGGGGGGGGGGGGGAAACAGTAAAAGGGAATATTATTTGAATGGGGAGAAATTACAACATGCTGCGGTGCAGAGGGACCTGGGGGTCCTTGTGCATGAATCCCAAAAAGTTAGTTTGCAGGTGCAGCAGGTAATCAGGAAGGCGAATGGAATGTTGGCCTTCATTGCGAGAGGGATGGAGTACAAAAGCAGGGAGGTCCTGCTGCAACTGTACAGGTTATTGGTGAGGCCGCACCTGGAGTACTGCGTGCAGTTTTGGTCACCTTACTTAAGGAAGGATATACTAGCTTTGGAGTGGGTACAGAGACGATTCACTAGGCTGATTCCGGGGATGAGGGGGTTACCTTATGATGATAGATTGAGTAGACTGGGTCTTTACTCGTTGGAGTTCAGAAGGATGAGGGGTGATCTTATAGAAACATTTAAAATAATGAAAGGGCTAGACAAGATAGAGGCAGAGAGGTTGTTTCCACTGGTCAGGGAGACTAGAACTAGGGGGCACAGCCTCAAAATACGGGGGAGCCAATTTAAAACCGAGTTGAGAAGGAATTTCTTCTCCGAGGGTTGTGAATCTGTGGAATTCTCTGCCCGAGGCTAGCTCATTGAATGTATTCAAATCACAGATAGATAGATTTTTAACCAATAAGGGGATTGAGGGTTATGGGGAGCGGGCGGGTAAGTGGAGCTGAGTCCATGGCCAGATCAGCCATGATCTTGTTGAATGGCAGAGCAGGCTCAAGGGGCTAGATGGCCTACTCCTGTTCCTAATTCTTATGTTCTTATGTTCTTATGCGCTTATGTTCTTATTTTTTGTGTTCGTACCTAGCTCTGTTCCTTCCCGCGCGCCCCCACCCCCCCATGTTGCTCATTGTGGACCGGTCGTCTTTCTAGGCACAACATTAATGCCTGACCACTATCTCGGGAACCATCATGTCCCACACCATTCAATTTATCTCTCTCTTTATATCCTAAAATCTTTCTCTACCCTCCCCTAACCAAAAGCTCAGCCGCCACCTTTTTTTTTAATAAGTTGGTTCACGCGACTTCTATTATGGGGTGGGAAGAGGAGGAATTTCCTTGCCTCTCTGTTCTCGCTTGAGGCATTTTAACTCTGGTCACCCAGTTCCGTAAAACCCACATTATCTATTCCCCTCAGCATTTTTACAGAGCTGGAGCAGCTCTCCTCTCCATCTTCTTTAATGGAAACAGCTTCAGTTCTGTGCGCCTCTCTCAGCTCACAGCCCCAAGAGGTGCACAGCAGTTCATAATTCACCGTGCCGATAGCAGTGTTATTTAACTGGATTCTTCAATGGGCTTGAGTGATGGCTCCTACATCTTGTGCATCTTTCAATTTGCTGATTCCGATGTGCACTACTTTGACTTTTTTAACTAGACTTGGTTCCAAGGACGAGGGATTACAGTTACGTGGATAGACTGGAGAAGAGCAGAGGCTGAGAGGAGATTTGATAGCAGTGTTTAAAATCGTGAAGGGTTTAGATATTGTGAATGAGGCTAAGCGGTTTCCAATGGCAGAAGGATCGTTAACCAGAGGGCACAGATTGAAGGTGATTGGGAAATGAACCAGAAGCAACATGAGGGAAAAAAATCTTTTTTTTTAACAAGGGCTTAGGATTTGGAATGCACTGCCTGACAGGGTGGTGGTTACAGATTCAATCGTGGGTTTCAAAGGGCAATTGGATAAATACGCGAAGGAGAAAAAGTTGCAGGGATATGAGGAAAGGGCGGGGGGCGGGGAGGGGGAGGGGAGAGTGGGACTGACTGGATCACAAAAGAGCTGGCGCAGACTCGATGGGCCGAATGGCCTCCTTCTGTGCTGCACTGTTCTGTGATTCTAAATCCATGGTACATTTCTACAAGATAATATCCTGAACTGATCACAGTTTGCTTTCAGTGCAGGAATAATAAGAGTATTTTTATAAAATGGTTGTGGAATGCATAAACTAGCTGATAAGAATGTGGTTTTATTCTGTCAAAAACTTAACGGGATTAACTTAGTTTTTTTTTAAATTACAAAAGATTGTGGTCTGCCACCAGGTTACCTTTCTACCTGAAAGGGAGAATGTTTTTTTACTCGGGAGTTTATCCCCACAGATAAAGGGGAATAAAGCGAGCTTTGTGCAAAGACTTTGTTCTCAGCAACACCTATATGGACTTCATACAATTGTTTTCTGTTGTTGATTTTCTCCCCCCACCCCCATCTTGGCTTGGGTTTGACCAAGGATTCTTCTTGCTGTTCACTTGACTGTTCCCATGGGGGTGGGGGCGAGTGCTGTTAACTGTCGCAGCTAAATGTCTCGCACCACTTTTGTGCAGCAGCTGTGTCCAATAAACGTGTGCAGTCCTCGCCTCACTGAAAACCCGCAATTAGTTGCCAGATGTTTCCTCGGGTATTCTAGTTTGTTATATTTATGGGCCATGAGGAGTCGGTCACAATATGTGGAGCAGACGGTCAGAAAGATATATCTACGCTGAAAGGGTCAGTCAAAGTCTAAACCTGCCTCATGTAAATGTAATTCCCCCCCCCCCCACGAGCGATCTGCGCTCCTCCAATTCTGGCCTCTTGAGCATCCCTGATTATAATCGCTCAACCATCGGTGGCCGTGCCTTCTGTTGCCTGGGCCCTAAGCTCTGGAACGCTCTCCCTAAACCTCTCCGCCTCTTTCTCCTCTTTTTAAGACGCTCCTTAAAACATACCTCTTTGACCAAGCTTTTGGTCGCCTGTCCTAATATCTCCCTCTGTGACTCGGTGTTTGATAACGCTCCAGCGAAGCACCTTGGGGCGCTTTACTACGTCAAAGGTGCTACATAAATGTAAGTTGTTACATTTTTTAAATGTCACCATTGCAACAATGTAGGCAACAACAACTTGTATTTATATAGCACCTTTTAAAGTAGTGAAACATCCCAAGGCGCTTCACAGGAGAGTTATAAAACAAAATTTGACACTGAGCCACATGAAATATTAGGACAGGTGACCAGAAGCTTGGTCAAAGAACAAGGTTTTAAGGATCATGATAAAAGAGGCGGAGAGGTTTCAGGATGCATTTCCAGAGCTTAGGGCCCAGGCAGCTGGAAGGTCCCACAAGCAAGAGTGAGATAAATGTTGTAGTGATCATCATCATGCAATTCCTCGGGGTCGAGGATGACTTGCTCCCACACTAAAAATGAGAACTCGGGTTACTGATGAACTAATATAAATGGTGGAAGATGCCTGTGCATGAATTCTGTTAACGTGGGGTGACCGTTGCACACCAGCCACCACATGGGCTTGACGGAGCACGGTCTTGGTCCAGTGGCAAGGGGATCCAAGACAACTGGAGACCAGGCTTTGCACCATGTGCCAATACATACACACAAACTCAAACATACTCCTACTGTATTCCTTCCTTCCACCTTCCCAGAGGACACCTCTCTCTACGTGGAATTCATAGTACAAGGAGGAAGCAGCGAGGAGTGATATAGGTTGAGGGATAACTGTTGTCCAGAATTCCCCTGCTCTTTGAATAGTGCCATGGGAAATTTTGATTACTAGATTAGGTGCTCAAAGCTCTGGAGTGCAGTTTGAAACCACAGTTTCTGACTGAGGCAAGAGGGCTACCACCGAACCTAGACTGACCTAGCGAGCAAGGAACGCAGGAGGATTCTCAAAACATGGTTGCAAAACACCTCCGTTCAGTCCGTGAGCATGATCCCAAGCTTCCAGTCGCCTGTCGCTTTAATTCCCTGCGCCCCTCCCACTCTGACCTCTCCGTCCTCGGCCTCCTACACTGTTCCAATGAAGCTCAACGCAAGCTCGAGGAACAGCACCTTATCTTTCGTTTAGGCACTTTACAGCCTCCTGGACTCGAAATCGAGTCCAACAATTTCAAACCACAACCTCTGCCTGTATTTTTTCCCTTTTCCCTTTTTATACAACCCCGCCTTTTTTTTTCTCTCTCCAATGGCAACTGGTGGTGATCCTGCCAGTCCCACCCCATTTAGACTCACCTTTAGTTCCCTAACTTGTGCCATTGCCATCTCGTTTTTGCTCATCATCCCTTTTGTGTCTCTAATCTCTCCTGCCTTCCACCTTATCACAGACCTTCCCTTTTGTTCTTTCCTCCCCTCCCCCTTTTTACTGTCTTTCCCCCCCCCCCCCCCCGCACTTCCTCAACACTCTTTTACATCTTGAACTTTCCCAGTTCTGACGAAGAGTCATCGACCCGAAACGTTAACTCTGTTTCTCTCTCCACAGATGCTGCCTGACCCGCTGAGATTTCCAGTACTTTCTGTTCTTATTTCAGATTCCAGCATCCGCAGTATTTTGCTTCTGTACCGATGATAATTCTGTTCTTTCCTTGTATTCCAGTCCAGAGAGCTGTTTCCCTTTTCTCCCTGAATGATTCCTCCGTTGGATCCGAGGTTGGACCAGCCTACAGCCCTGTACACCCACACCTTACCCTGGAGCGACAGTCATCACCCCGAGCTCCACATGTTTTAAGGTGACTGTTCTTCTGATTTCCCAATGCTCTTGACTATTTATTTCTTACACTGCACCAAGTTCTGTTTATATCAAGCTGTGACAGGACAGCCTTATTCCTCCAATATATTTGTTGCCCCTCACTCCTTCATATACCAAAAAACATTCATAACTGCTAGAATTCCTGCCATGTTTCTTCAGTCCATTTCCAAAGTGCATGACATCAATTTCTCACCGGACCTGCAATTTTAATTAACTTATTTCAACGCAATCATTCCTTGCCTACCCCCCCACATTCTACTCTGGATGAACTTGAGGTCATCCAAAACTCGGCTGCCCGTTTCCTAACTCGCACCAAATCCCACTCACCCATCACCCCCTGTGCTCACTGACCTACATTGGCTCCCGGTTAAGCAACACCTCCATTTTAAAATTTTCATCCTTGTGCTCAAATCCCTCCATGGCCTCGCCCCTCCCTATCTCTGTAATCTCCTCCAGCTCCCCCTACCTCCGAGATATCTGCACTCCTCCAATTCTGGCCTCTTGTCCGTCCCCGATTTAAAATACTCCACCATTGATGGCTGCCCCTTCAGCTGCTTCGGCCCTAAGCTCTGAAAATCCCTCCTAAACCTCTCTGCCTCTCTCTCGCGCGCTCTCTCTCTCTCTCTCTCTCTTCTCTTCTTTAAAACGCTCCATAAAACCTACCTTTCTGACCAAGCTTTTGGCCATCTGCCCTAATATTTCCTTTGAGGCTCAGTGTCAAATTTTGTTTTATAACGCTCCTATGAAGCGCCTCAGGATGTGTCTCTACGTTAAAGGCGAAATATAAATGCAAGTTGTTAACTTGCTAACCAGTTGCACAAAGTGGTGCCAGAGCTAAGACTGAAAATCTGAAATCAAAAGGGGAAATGCACCATGTGTTCAGTGTCTAAAAGAGAAAGATTGGTTAATATCTAAGGTAGGTTAACATTTGTGGTGGAACCCTTCATGCGAGCTCATTGACTCTCTGTGCATGGTTGATAGTGAATTACTGAAGTACAGAAGACACGAAAATGTAATATAATTTGGGGAGTGTGATTTAGAGCTGGGGTCAACGTGCAGACACAGAATTTGTAGAATCAGTCAATAAAATAGTTGCTTTTTAACCCTTACCCTGGTCACCTTTCAGTTGGGCAATAAAAGCCATTTCCGATTGGTGCCTCACTTTGCTGTCAGTCACAGATTTATCCTTGCATCGATTTTAATTAAAAAGTTCCACACAGTTGTAAAATGTTTTGGTTGGTATTAAAAGGATTAATGAATGCAGCCATGCAAGCACAAAGATGCGTTAACGCTGCTGTGAGCATGTTTTTGTCAGACGGTAATATAGGATTATGTTATTTAAGGATTGCATTGTTGGCTTAAGCACCAAATAAGGAGAGTTGGTGAGTTCCCGTCAGCTGCTGTATCATGAGCTGGTTGGGAGTCGTATAATTATGTGGGGGGGCGGGTTGAAATTCTATGTTCTCTCCCACCCGTTCTCTGATCCCGTTCTGAGGATAATTCATGCTGCAATACAGCTCCACAGAGGCGGACTCCTCTCCGAACCTCACCAACATTGCCGTTCTTCATCTGTGACTCCAGAAGGCGAGTCATAACGAACATGCAAAATTAACGGGCAGGAAGAGACCAACTGTTTCATCAAACCTGCCCCGCATCTCGATGGCTGGAGTATTATGACTGGATCCTTCCTATCCCCCCCCCCCCCACCCCCACCCCGCAACCGTGTACTCTCCCAGGAGAGGTCAACAAAGAGGGAAAAATCTCAAGGGGAAAAAACAGCACGGAAGGAGGCTGTTTTGGCCCATCGTGTCCACGCCGGCCGACAAAGAGCTATCCAGCCTAATCCCACTTTCCAGCTCTCAGTCCTTGGCCTTGTAGATTACGGCACTTCAAGGTCATATTCAGGTACTTTTTAAATGTGGTGAGAGTTTCTGCCTCTACCACCCTTTCAGGCAGTGAGTTCCAGACCCCCACCACCCTCTGGGTGAAGGAATGTTTCCCCCAAATTCCCTCTAGACCTCCCCCCAATTCCTTTAAATCTGGTTGTTGACCTCTGCTGAGGGAAATAGGTCCCTCCTATCCACTCTATCCAGGCCCCTCATCATTTTATACACCTCAATTAGGTCACCCCTCAGCCTCCTCTGCTCTAAGTAAATTGCTCTCCGACCCCCTCGGGCGATCGAACCCAGTCCAGGAGATCACGTGCACCAAGTGTTTACCTATAAAATGTCGGCAGGTGTTCTACCGTGGCGTGCTGTCAGCGCTGAGCCTGATCCCAACCTCGCCCACGTTCCAACATCATCATAGGCAGTCCCTCATAATCGAGGAAGACTTGCTTCCACTCTTTAAAATGTGTTCTCAGGTGGCTGAACAGTCCAATACCAGAACCACAGTCCCTGTCACAGGTGGGACAGACAGTGGTTGAGGGAAGGGGTGGGTGGGACTGGTTTGCCGCACGCTCCTTCCGCTGCCTGCACTTGGTTTCTACATGCTCTCGGCGATGAGACTCGAGGTGCTCAGCGCCCTCCCGGATGCACTTCCTCCACTTAAGGTGGTCTTTGGTCAGGGACTCCCAGGTGTTGGTGGGGATGTTGCACTTTATAACCTTCCAACAATCCGGAATGGGAATCTTGGCTTTTTTGTTTCATATCCCTTCCCAAGCTCATTAACAGTAATTCAACATCTTAACACAGACCTGTGGTCGGGTTTCTGGTCCAAATGGCTCCGTACCCGTTACCAGTACAAACTGAGCCTTGGGAAACATCTTGTAAACTTTTCATTTTGTTGGAACAGTCACTTGTGTTTATTGCATAAGTGACAATTACTGGTGCAATCTCAAGTAGTAAGGGGGTGTTCACCTTCAGTATCCTGATTCGATTCTTCCGACACTTCCCACCACTCCCCTCTCCCCCTGCCCCGCAGTCGTCATCTCCCAGGACAGGTCAAAAAACCTCAAGGGGAAAAAGTGCCCCTGTTATTGAAACGTGGCAGCCAATTTGCTCACAGCAAGCTCTCCCAACTAGCAATGTGATAGTGACCCAGATAATCAGGTGATGTTGATTTGAGGGTTAAATATTGGCCCAGGACACCGGGGCGAACTCATTGGCCCAGGACACCGGGGCGAACTCCCTCTGCTCCTCTCTGCAATAGTCCACAATATCGTTTATGTCCACCTGAGAGAGCCGACGGGGTCTCGGTTTAACATCTCATTCGAAAGACGGCCCCTCCGACAGGGCGCCGCTCCCTCGGCCCCGCCCCTCCGACAGTGCGCAGCTCCCTCGGCCCCGCCCCTCCGACAGGGCGCCGCTCCCTCGGCCCCGCCCCTCCAACAGTGCGCCGCTCCCTCGGCCCCGCCCCTCCGACAGTGCGCCGCTCCCTCGGCCCCGCCCCTCCGACAGTGCGCCGCTCCCTCGGCCCCGCCCCTCCGACAGTGCGCCGCTCCCTCGGCCCCGCCCCTCCGACAGTGCGCCGCTCCCTCGGCCCCGCCCCTCCGACAGTGCGCCGCTCCCTCGGCCCCGCCCCTCCGACAGTGCGCCGCTCCCTCGGCCCCGCACTGGGAGTGTTGGCCTGGATTCTGTGCTCGAGTCTTTGGCGTGGGCGGCTTGAACCCCCACAACCTCCTGATCGGATAAGGCGGGAGTGCTAACCATTGAGCCACAGCTGACGCACTGTTATAACATTGATGAATGTGTCTTGTGTTGCAGCGATGAGCCAGCATTAGCACTGACGGGGAAAGTATACCAGCTCGAGGTCCAATTGAAGCAGCTCCAGAACGACCTGCTGAAGGTGAGAGGCGAGGCCGGAACCGATTTCTTTGATTCATACGCAGGACGTGGGCGTCGCTGGCAAGGCCGGCATTCATTACCCGTCCCCAGTTGCCCTTCAGAAGGTGGTGGGATAACTGAGTGCCTTGCTAGGCCACATCAGCGGGCAGTTAAGAGTCAATCACGTTAGTGTGGGGTCTGCAGTCACATTGGGCCGGACCAGGTAAGGACAACAGCTGTCCTTCCCTCTGGGACAGTGGGAGATTGTCGCCATTCCCGTGCAGCGTGGGAAAAGGTGCTGAGTTTTATTCCTTGCAGCCTGTGAACCGACACTCGCTTTTAACAATTGCCTCGTGCTCAGACCGGGGATGAGAAATTATAAGAGGTTTAGATACAAACACTATTTGCACAGAAGCAGTGAAGGAAATGTAACAGATATTTTTTAATGATGAAGGATTTTGAAAGGGTGAATAGGGAGACTTATTTCTTCTGGTTAAGGGATCATCAATTTAACATTGTCACGGAGAGCAAGGCGAGGGTTTCGGACAAACTTCCCTATGCAGAGAGCTGTTGGAGAATGGATAGATCTGTCATGGCAAGTAAGAACATGAGGAATAGGAACAGGAGTAGGCCCTACAGCCCATCGAGCCTGCTCCGCCATTCAATAAGATCATGGCTGATCATCGACCTCAACTCCACTTTCCCGCCCGATCCCCATATCCCTCGATTTCCCTGGACTCCAAATATTTATCGATCGCAGCCTTGAATATATTCAGAGACTCAGTTGAGGCAGAGAGTATTGTGTCCTTTCAGAGAAGAGTCAATAAACATTAAAGCAGAAGGCAATTCGAGGGCTGTGGGGAGAGAGTGGGGCAATGAGATCAGTTTGGATTGTTCTAGCAAAGAGCTGGCGTGATGGAGCGAGTGGCCTCACTCTATGCTGTAAATTTTAATAGTTCTTTGTCTAAGATGCATCTCCATAATAGGCATTGTTATGGAAGAAAGAAAGACTTGGATTTATATAGCGTCTTTCACGACCATCAAATGTCTCAAAACGCTTTACAGCCAATGAAGTTTTTGGAGTGTGGTCACTGTTGTAATGGGGGAAACGCGGCAGCCAATTTGCACACAGCAAGCTCCCACACACAGCAATGTGATAATGACCAGATAATCTGTTTTTGTTATGTTGATTGAGGGATAAATATTGGCCAGGACACCGGGGATAACTCCCCTGCTCTTCTTCGAAATAGTGGCCGTGGAATCTTTAACGTCCACCTGAGAGCAGACGGGGGTCTCGGTTTAACGTCTGAGCCGAAAGATGGCACCTCCGATAACACTGGAGTGTCAGCCTAGCGTTTTTGTGCTACAAGTCCCTGCAGTGGGACTTGAGCCCACAACCTTCTGACTCGGAGGCGAGGGGGCTGCCCACTGATCCACAGCTGACAGAGGATCCAGTTGCAGAATTTACACGGCTTAGTAATAGAGCCATGATACTGATGAGTTTGGGTCAATTTTTCCAACTGAGTCACTAATTGCCTGAGGCAGCTGTAAAACTGGAGTGGGATTCGAAAATGGGGGAGTGTTTCCAGGATATCCGTTGTGGGATATGGGAACGTTTCTCGCTAACCCTAAATGCAGTCATCTGCAAGGATTTATCCTGAAGTATTCCCTTGATGTGTAGACGATCCAAGGAAAACACGGCAGCCAGTGTTGAAACATTAAAGTGCAGGAAGCCTGCCTCAAACACAGGCGGCTTCAATGCAGTGTCGGCGGGCATGGAAGGAAGCTTCCCACAGGAGGTTCACGAATGATATTCACTGAAGCATCCAGCACTGTGCAGCACAATGGATTACCCACTCATCCTATTAACCGTTCGGCCTCCTCACTCTTCATGGTCTGTGCTGGACAGGATATGCTCTCCTAGAATCATACAAAATTATGACACATAAGGAGGCCATTCGGCCCATCGTGTCTGTGCCGGCCGACAGAGTTACCCAGCCTAATCCCACCTTCCAGCACTAGATCCATAGTCCTGTACGTTACGGCTCTCTGATTGCACATGCTCTCTTTTTTGTTTGGCAATTTATTTGTATTTTGTCCCTTCTATGCACCTCGCACCTCTTCATGCAGAGGTGGTGCTTGCTGAGGATTAGATCCTAGGCCTCTTCCAACACTGTCTGGTCCTCCTGGTAGCAATACTGTGGAGGAGGATTTCCTGGAGTGTATAAGGGATGGTTTTCTAGACCAATATGTCAAGGAACCGACTAGAGAGCTGGCCATCCTAGACTGGGTCTTGTGTAATGAGAGAGGATTAATTAGCAATCTTGTCATGCGAGGCCTCTTGGGGAAGAGTGACCATAATATGGTAGAATTCTTCATTAAGATGGAGAGTGACACAGTTAATTCAGAGATAAGGGTCCTGAACTTAAGGAAAGGTAACTTCGATGGTATGAGACGTGAATTGGCTAGGATAGACTGGCGGATGATACTTGAAGGGTTGACAGTAGATAGCAATGGCAGACATTTAAAGATCACATGGATGAACGACAACAATTGTACATCTCTGTCTGGCGCAAAAATAAAACGGGGAAGGTGGCTCAACCGTGGCTGACGAGGGAAATTAGGGATAGTGTTAAATCCAAGGAAGCGGCATATAAATTGGCCAGAAAAAGCAGCAAACCTGAGGGCTGAGAGAAATTTAGAATTCAGCAGAGGAGGACTAAGGGTTTAATTAGGAGGGGGAAAATAGAGTATGAGAGGAAGCTTGCAGGGAACAAAAAAACTGACTGCAAAAGCTTCTATAGATATGTGAAGAGAAAAAGATTAGTGAAGACAAATGTCGGTTCCTTGCAGTCAGAATCAGGTGAATTTATAATGGAGAACAAAGAAATGGCAGACCAGTTGAACAAATACTTTGGTTCTGTCTTCACTAAGGAAGACACGAATAACCTCCCGAAAATACTAGGGGACTGAGGGTCTAGCGAGAAGGGGGAACTGAGGGAAATCCTTATTAGTCAGGAAATGGTGTTGGGGAAATTGATGGGATTGAAGGCTGATAAATCTCCAGGGCTAGAGTACTTAAGGAAGTGGTCCTAGAAATAGTAGATGCATTGGTGGTCATTTTCCAACATTCCATGGACTCTGGATCAGTTCCTGTGGATTGGAAGGTAGCTAATGTAACACCACTTTTTAAAAAAGGAGAGAGAGAAAACATGGAATTGTAGACCAGTTAGCCTGACATCGGTAGTGGGGATAATGCTGGAATCAATTATTAAAGATGTAATAGCAGCGCATTTGGAAAGCAGTGACACGATCGTTCCAAGTCAGCATGGATTTATGAAAGGGAAATCATGTTTGACAAATCTTCTGGAGTTTTTTGAGGATGTAACTAGTAGAGCGGATAAGGGAGAACCAGTGGATGTGGTGTATTTGGACTTTCAAAAGGCTTTTGACAAGGTCCCACACAAGAGATTAGTGTGCAAAATTAAGGCACACGGTATTGGGGATAATGTATTGACGTGGATAGAGAACCGGTTGGCAGACAGGAAGCAAAGAGTCGGAATAAACGGGTCCTTTTCAGAATGGCAGGCAGTGACTAGCGGGGTACCGCCATAGTTCAGTGCTGGGACTCCAGCTATTTACAATATATATTAATGATTTAGATGAAGGAGTTGAATGTAATATCCCCAAGTTTGCAGATGACACTAAACTGGGTGGCGGTGTGAGCTGTGAGGAGGACGCTAAGAGACTGCAGGGTTACTTGGACAGGTTAGGTGAGTGGACAAATGCATGGCAGATGCAGTATAATATGGATAAGTGTGAGGTTATCCACTTTGGTGGCAAAAACAGGAAGGCAGATTATTATCTGAGTGGTGATAGATTAGTAAAAGGGGAGGTGCAACGAGATCTGGGTGTCATGGTACATTAGTCATTGAAAGTAGGCATGCAGGTACAGCAGGCGGTGAAGAAGGCAAATGGCATGTTGGCCTTTATAGCGAGAGGATTGATACGCTGCTATTTCATCTTTAATAATTAATTCCAACATTTTCCCCATCACCGATGTCAGGCTATCCGGTCTATAATTCCCTGTTTACTCTCTCCCTCCTCTTCTTTTTTTTAAAAAGTGGTGTTACATTAGTTACTCTCCAGTCCATAGGGAGTGATCTAGAGTCAATAGAATGTTGGAAAATGATGACCAATGCATCCACTATTTCTAGGGCCACTTCCTTAAATACTCTGGGATGCAGCCTATCAGGCCTTGGAGATTTATTGGCCTTCAAGTCCCCCAACACCATTTCCTGACTAATAAGGATTTCCTTCAGTTCCTTCTTTTCGCTAGACCCTCGAACCCCTAGTATTTCCGGAAGGTTATTTGTGTCTTCCTTAGTGAAGACCGATCCAAAGTATTTGTTCAATTGGTCTGCCATTTCTTTGTTCACCATTATAAATTCACCTGATTCTGACTGCAAAGGACCTCCATTGGTCCTCACTAATCATTTTCTCTTCACATATCTGTAGAAGCTTTTGCATTCAGTTTTTATGTTCCCTGCAAGCTTCCTCTCGTACTCTATTTTCCCCCTCCTAATTAAATCCTTTGTCCTCCTCTGCTGAATTCTAAATTTCTCCCAGTCCTTCGGTTTGCTGCTTTTTCTGGCCAATTTATATGCCTCTTATTTGGATTTAACACTATCCCTAATTTCCCTTGTTAGCCATGGTTGAGCTACCTTCCCCGTTTTATTTTTACTCGAGACAGGGATGTACCATTGTTGAAGTTCATCCATGTGATGTTTAAATGTTTGCCATTGTCTATCCACCGTCAACTCTTTAAGTATCATTTTCCAGTCTATCCTAGCCAATTCACGTCTCATACCATCAAAGTTACCTTTCCTTAAGTTCAGAACCCTAATCTCTGAATTAACACTGTCACTCTCCATCTTGATAAAGAATTCTACCATATTATGGTCACTCTTTCCCAGGGGGCCTCGCACGACAAGATTGCTAATTAGTCCTCTCTTATTACACAAGACCCAGTCTAGGATAGCCAGCTCTCTAGTTCATTCCTCGACATATTGATCTAGAAAACCATCCCTAATACACTCCAGGAAATCCTCCTCCACCGCATTGCTACCAGCTTGGTTACCCCAATCTATATGTAGATTAATGTCACCTATGATAACTGCTGTACCTTTATTGCACGCATTCCTAATTTCTTGTTTGATGCCATCCCCAACCTCACTGCTACTGTTTGGTGGTCTGTACACAACTCCCACTAGTGTTTTCTGCCCTTTGGTATTCTGCAGCTCCACCCATACAGATTCCACATTATCCAAGCTTAATGTCCTTTCTTACTATTGCATTAATTTCCTCTTTACCAGCAACACCACCCCATCTCCTTTTCCTTTCTGTCTATCCTTCCTGAATGTTGAATACCCCTGAATGTTGAGTTCCCAGCCTTGGTCACCCTGGAGCCAGGTCTCCGTAATCCCAATTATATCATAATCGTTAATAGCTGCCTGCGCAGTTAATTCATCCACCTTATTACGAATACTCCTCGCATTGAGGTACAGAGCCTTCAGGCTTGTCTTTTTAACACTCTTTGTCCCTTTAGAATTTTGCTATAATGTGGCCCTTTTTGATTTTTGCCTTGGGTTTCTCTGCCCTCCACTTTTATTATTCTCCTTTCTATCTTTTGCTTCTGCCCCCATTTTATTTCCCTCTGTCTCCCTGCATAGGTTCCCATCCCCCTGCCATGTTAGTTTAACCCCTCCCCAACAGCACTAGCAAACACTCCCCCGAGGATATTGGTTCCGGCCCTGCCCAGGTGCAGACCGTTCGGTTTGTACTGGTCTCACCTCCCCCAGGACTGGTTCCAATGTCCCAGGAATTTGAATCCCTCCCTCTTGCACCACTCCAAGCCATGTATTCATCTTAGCTATCCTGCAATTCCTACTCTGACTAGCACGTGGCACTGGTAGCAATCCTGAGATTACTACCTAATGAGGTCCTACTTTTTAATTTAACCCCCAGCTCCCTAAATTCATCTTGTAGGACCTCATCATACTTTTTACCTATATCGTTGGTACCTATATGCACCACGACAACTGGCTGTTCACCCTCCCCCTCCAGAATGCCCTGCAGCCGCTCCGAAACATCCTTGACCCTTGCACCAGGGAGGCAACATACCATCCTGGAGTCTCAGTTGTGACTGCAGAAACGCCTATCTACCCCCCTTACAATAAAATCCCCCACCACTATAAGCTCTCCCACTCTTTTTTTCCTGCTCTCCTGTGCAGCAGAGCCACACATGGTGCCATGAACTTGGCTGCTGCTGCCTTCCCCTGGTGAGTCATCTCCCCCAACAATATCCAAAGCAGTATATCTGTTTTGGAGGGAGATGACCGCAGGGGACCCCTGCACTACCTTCCTACACCTGCTCTGCCTGATGGTCACCTATCCCCTATCTGCCTTTGTAACCTTTACCTGCGGTGTGACCAACTCACTGAATGTGCTATCCACGACATCCTCAGCATCGCGCATGCTCCAGAGTGAATCCATCCGCAGCTCCAGTGCCGCCATGCAGTCTAACAGGAGCTGCAGCTGGATACACTTCCTGCACACACAGTTGTCAGGGATACTGGAAGCATCCCTGATTTCCCATGTGGCACAGGAGGAGCATGACACGGGTCTGGGCTCTCCTGCCATGACTTAACCCTTAAAATAACCTAATGTGGCAACAATGCCAAAGGTTTCTTACTGACAAGATAAGGAAAAAAGAAAAACTACTCACCAATCAACCAGCCAATCACTTACCCTCTTGGCTGTGACGTCACACTTCGTTGCTTTTCCTCCCAGGGCGGGGAGTCAGCACTGGTGGGGAATACAAGACAGAGCAACACCTCCTGCTCCCACTTGCCCAAACTCTCCCACTTACCAAACTCTTACCTTTGCACTCCATGCAGGTCTGCACAAAGCCCTCTGTTTTTATACTGTTTCTAGCTGACTCACCACTGGCCTGTTTAGGGAACCAGTTTTTACAAGCTGGCCAATTAACTAAGCTAGCTTGCTTGTTTGTCTCTGCTTTAAACCTACAAGAATCCTATCTGTTTAATATTTCAGTTTTACTTAAACTTGTAATCTTATTTTACCTTTAGAAGCTACTAGAAATTGTCACTAGTAATTTACACCAACCTTGAAATGGTTTAAAAGGGATTAACCCTTAAAACTCTCCCACTTACCAAACTCTTACCTTTGCGCTCTGAGCTGCATTGAGCGATTGTAATCAGGGATGCTCAAGAGGGCAGAATTAGAGGAGCGCAGACATCTCTGGGTGTTGTGGGGCAGGAGGAGATTAGAGATAGGGAGAGGTAAGGCCATGGAGGGATTTGAAAATAAGGATGAGAATTTTAAAATCGAGGCGTTGCTTAACCGTGAGCTAATGTAGTAGCATGCTTCAAAGTCGGGCAGTGACGGTGATGGAGGGAGACCCCCTTTGTACAGCATTGCCCCTCAGTGCTGCCGATTTTGGCGAGAAACACCGTTCTGCAGGAATGTTGCCTTCTGTACGATACACTCTGAGGAAACTCAATATATATTCCAGTGTAAAAGAAAGGCGGTAAGAGAAGGGATAACCAGCCGCGGATAACCAAGGAAATAAAGGAGAGTATCAAATTAAAAACCAATGCGTATAAGGTGGCCAAGGTTAGTGGGAAACTAGAAGATTGGGAAAATTTTAAACGACAGCAAAGAATGACTAAGAAAGCAATAAAGAAAGGATAGATTACGAAAGTAAACTTGCACAAAACATAAAAACAGATAGTAAAAGCTTTTACATATATATAAAATGGAAAAGAGCGACTAAAGTAAATGTTGGTCCCTTAGAAGATGAGAAGGGGGATTTAATAATGGGAAATGTGGAAATGGCTGAGACCTTAAACAATTATTTTGCTTCGGTCTTCACAGTGGAAGACACAAAAACCATGCCAAAAATTGCTGGTCATGGGAATGTGGGAAGGGAGGACCTTGAGACAATCACTATCACTAGGGGGGGTAGTGCTGGACAGGCTAATGGGACTCAAGGTAGACAAGTCCCCTGGTCCTGATGAAATGCATCCCAGGGTATTAAGAGATGGCGGAAGTTATAGCAGATGCATTCGTTATAATCTACCAAAATTCTCTGGACTCAGGGGAGGTACCAGCGGATTGGAAAGCAGCAAATGTAATGCCTCTTTAAAAAAGGGGGCAGACAAAAGGCAGGTAACTATAGGCCGGTTAGTTTAACATCTGTAGTGGGGAAAATGCTTGAAGCTATCATTAAGGAAGAAATAGCGGGACATCTAGATAGGAATAGTGAAATCAAGTAAATGCAACATGGATTCATGAAGGGGAAATCATGTTTAACTAATTTACTGGAATTCTTTGAGGATATAACGAGCATGGTGGATAGAGGTGTACCGATGGATGTGGTGTATTTAGATTTCCAAAAGGCATTCGATAAGGTGCCACACAAAAGGTTACTGCAGAAGATAAAGGTACGCGGAGTCAGAGGAAATGTATTAGCATGGATAGAGAATTGGCTGGCTAACAGAAAGCAGAGAGTTGGGATAAATGAGTCCTTTTCGGGTTGGAAATCTGTGGTTAGTGGTGTGCCACAGGGATCGGTACTGGGACCACAACTGTTTACAATATACATAGATGACCTGGAAGAGGGAACAGAGTGTAGTGTAACAAAATTTGCAGATGACACAAAGATTAGCGGGTTGTGTAGAGGACAGAGAGGCCGCAAAGAGATTTAGATAGGTTAAGTGAATGGGCTAAGGTTTGGCAAATGGAATACAAAGTCGGAAAGTGTGAGGTCATCCACCTTGGGGGGGAAAAAAACAGTAAAAGGGAATATTATTTGAATGGGGAGAAATTACAACATGCTGCGGTGCAGAGGGACCTGGGGGTCCTTGTGCATGAATCCCAAAAAGTTAGTTTGCAGGTGCAGCAGGTAATCAGGAAGGCGAATGGAATGTTGGCCTTCATTGCAAGAGGGATGGAGTACAAAAGCAGGGAGGTCCTGCTGCAACTGTACACGTTATTGGTGAGGCCGCACCTGGAGTACTGCGTGCAGTTTTGGTCACCTTACTTAAGGAAGAATATACTAGCTTTGGAGGGGGTACAGAGACGATTCACTAGGCTGATTCCGGAGATGAGGGGGGTTACCTTATGATGATAGATTGAGTAGACTGGGTCTTTACTCGTTGGAGTTCAGAAGGATGAGGGGTGATCTCATAGAAACATTTAAAATAATGAAAGGGATAGACAAGATAGAGGCAGAGAGGTTGTTTCCACTGGTCGGGGAGACTAGAACTAGGGGGCACAGTCTCAAAATACAGGGGAGCCAATTTAAAACCGAGTTGAGAAGAAATTTATTCTCCCAGAGGGTTGTGAATCTGTGGAATTCTCTGCCCAAGGAAGCAGTTGAGGCTAGCTCATTGAATGTATTCAAATCACAGATAGATAGATTTTGAACCAATAAGGGAATTAAGGGTTACGGGCAGCGGGCGGGTAAGTGGAGCTGAGTCCACGGCCAGATCAGCCATGACCTTGTTGAATGGCAGAGCAGGCTCGAGGGGCTAGATGGCCTACTCCTATTCCTAATTCTTATGTTCTCTCTCTCTGCAGGAGAAAGAGGACAAGTTTGTCCTTCAGGCCGAGGTGGCCAACTTGAGGGTGAACAACCAGCGTCTCCAGGAGGAGTCTCTTTCTGCCACCGAGCAGCTGAGGAAATTTGCAGAGATATTTTCCAGCACGATGGAGAAGAAATGACGCCAGCCAGTATATCCACAAAGCATCTGAACCCGTTTTATTTCTGTTGTCGATGTGTGTTGTGCGTTTGGAACAACTGCTAACCGGGGGGGGGGGGGTGGGGTGAGTGACAGCCCCATCCTGGAAAATTCCGCAAGGTGCAGAGCCCTCACGGTCATTTTATCAAGAGGTGGCCGCTTCCAGGCACATCTGGCGGCAATGTCCCCTTTAAGCCGGCTCACCAGCTTTTAACCCGGAAAAATCGCGCAGGCGGTATTCTGAATGGGCTGCGTCGCCCCTTAAAGGGGCCGCGCACCCAAAAAGTATTAAAGGGAACATTGGCTGGCGGTATAGGAGGGGGCGTGGCCTGTCTGCTTGCACCTGGTCAGCGGGTTGGGAAGCAGGTTCACACTGCTTGGCCCTGTGAAGATAACTTGCTGGTCCGTACAAAAGTGCTTCTGAATACCTCCAGTCACTTCTGATTAAATACACAGCCCTGCCTCTCGCCTCCCCAATTCCCCATAACGGCCCCCGAGGCAGTCGTCCAGCAGCCTTTGATTGTCCGTCTCCTGACCGCGCACAGTCCGTTGCCCAAACACATCAACTTTCTGGCAGAAGTGATAGTTCAGCAAATTCAGACCGCCCTGGGTTTTATTTCTAACACGTTCTGAAGTGGCGGCATGGGGCCCTGCTGCGCACAAATCCAAATTATAGTCAGGGGGAGGTAAATATTTACCTCGATGTGATCAGAAACCAGCGCAGTTCAGTTTATTCCCTAATTGCCTTTTGTCCCAGACATAGAAAACACGGATTTGGCTCCATATCCTTTTTTTTTTAAACTTGCAAAAATCCTTGTGTTTTTTTTAAATATACCGGGAGGGAGGCACCATCCTGTGTAAATACTAAGCCACACGGATCTGAGGGTGCCAGGGTTTTTAAGCTTCGGTCTGTGCTGAGGGAGCTGGTCTCGCCTGGAGGGGGCGAGGTGCAATGGTTTGCATGTGGTGGGAGGAGGCTAAATCAGCCAGGGTTCCTCAACACTGCCCAGTGACCCTCTTTCCCCCCCTTCTCCTGGAGGACGCACGTGGGAGGCGTCAAGTGTGGGGGGGAGATGGAGCGACAGCCTGTGTGATGCCTTCTGTAGCCAAAGAGCTCACCCTCTAGATCTGCACAGTCACCGGCCACCCCCCCCCCGACAGGTAGCTGGCGACTGTGCAACACTCCCCTGGATTCGGCTCTTTGAGAGAAGGAGAGAGCGAGAGATCACAGCAACATCGATGCTTACAGCCAGCCATGTAAAATCCCACCATACGAGATTTAATTCAATCCCGCACTATAGGTGTATCTCTCACAACTTGGTTGCGATGGTGAAACTTTGTCCTATTGTACTTTAGTAATCGCTAACACTGTAGATGTATTCAGTAAGCTATTTAATTGTATTTGAAAATTTAATCAAAGGATTTTGTTTCTGACATGTAACATTCGAAACTGCAGACTGATATTTAAAATCGTAGTCACCCTGATCTCATGTTGATATAGGAAGTTATTAAAGCACTTTCTCACGCAGACTAAATTATTTTCTCGAAAAATTCCATTGAAGATGGCTCAGGAAGTTTAAACTGATAAATGTAAATGCTTTTGTAGACTATATTTGTATAAATTGCTGTAGGTTGGGATTTTTTTTCCATTTGAAATCGGAATTGCTGATGTGAATCAGCGACTACTGAATATTCTGGAATTTTGTGATCCTCCATGTCTAGGGATTATACACTACAGGAAACAGCGGTGGGGAAATGGTGTAGAATTGTTCGGTGAACTCGAGAGGCAAATGATGAATGTTAACCTTAGCTGCTGGCAAGTTGACGCAGCCTCCTCGAATCGGTCAAACTGTGGTTTTTGCATTTTGTTCAAATTTCTTCTTTAAAAAGGGGACTGTCGCAAAAGGAGGGTTTCAGCCTCCCATGGGACTACTTTTCTCCATCATGTATTTCTTCTTGTGCTTTGAGGATCTTAAAAATAACAACCCCAAAGGCACCTGTGGATTGGTGCATGGTGCAGGGTCAGAGAGAGAGGGCTTGTACAATCGCCGGGACCATGGGCTTTTTCAGCAGACAATGTACCAAGTGGCTACAGTCAGTGGACGCACAGATTTTCCGCTCAAGGAAACTCGCTGGCTGTTCAGCACGCAAGCAGGGATCCCCACCACCCCGGCCAAAAGTTATTCCGGGATTTCAAACCCGCGTTGAATTTTAAAAAAAAGTATTGCTGCGTTGCAAGGCATTGCCGGAAGACCATTGTGGACTTTGGTTTGAAGCCCGCCCTGTGCTCCTGGAATTAAATCTCCTCCCTCTGTCGCCTTCAGTAGCCCAGTGGGGGCGAAACTGCCTCGCCTGCAGTCTGAATTAAGTTGGGTCCGCCAACCAGGTTGACTGTGAAACGAGCGCGGCTGCCCAAAGGCTGGAAATGCTGTCTGGCTGGTTCCACACTGCAGGCAGTCGTGAATGGCGGGGACTCTCGCTGGAGTTGTGGTGGGAGTTGCTAAATTCCGGGTGTCTCCAAACCGGTTTCCTGATGAATCCAACACACTGATGGAAATGGAACCATTTCATCCTTGAAAATGTAGCCCTATTTTTATAATGCTTTCCCCATTCCTGCCCTCACCAATTCTATTGAAGCGCTTCCCAGTGTTAGTATTTTAGACTCCATTGACCCTGATACATTTCTACATACAATCCAAATGTTGTCTCAATCCACTGATGATGCTGTAAGTCATTGGTGTATGAATGCTTGACATGTATTCATACTGAATTGCTTTGCCAAGTATAATGGGGAGTGCACAGATTTGAACATGCTTATGTTTCCAATAGAATAACACAGGAATGTTGGATGTACCAAGCTTCTGTGTACACAATGTTCACAGTGCCATTTCACAGCCATTCTGGGTTAACAGCCATTTCCTTGTATGTGGGTACTCGTGAGTGCACCCTAAAGAAATATAGAATACAGGGGGTAACGGGCAGAGAGTTTTAACCATCAGAACGATCACTCGAGTGTGTGCCCCCCAACATTGAGTTACAAGCTCGAACTCGAAGTAGTGAGTGAAAGGGCGGGGAGGGGGGGGAAGCGAGAGAGAAAAATAGTTTTAACATTTATACAGCAATCATGCTGAGCATGGTTGCAAAACAGAAGCAGTGTGACTGAGGTGAAAGGATAATTGAGCTTACAGTGACAGGACATTGTGTGGCAATTGATACCCTGGCCTGCAAAATTACCAGTAAATAAACCTGTGTGTGTGTTAGAATGAGTGTGCGATTGTGAGTACATGTGCATGCATGATCAGGATAAGGAGGGAGATAAACTGTAGTGCAGGAGTTAATCTCTTTTTAAATTTTAAACCAAAAATAAAAAGGATTTGTCCTCCCTCATGACTGTTTCCTCACCGGTAATGCAATCCCCTCTGTCTCTGCACGCTGACAGCATGTTAGTTGATGTGCGTTTGCGATTTCTTGTATAAACTGGATTACAAAATAGAGAAAAAAAAACTTTTTATAAGACATTTATATTCTGACCTGACTCTCGAGCTGAACGGGGGAAGGGAAGCGTTCCAAGTGTCACAGCTGCAACCATCAATGTCTTAAAAAAAAGTTTACTTGGACTTTCAACTTTCCTTGTAATGTTTGTGTACAAAAAGTGAAAACGTCTTAAATTTTATTGTTTTTTTTGTGTGGTGCAAATTTCCCAATGTACATTTCTGTCTGTAGGATTGTTGATGTGATTTATTGATTTGGGGACGTGTTCTCTTATGGAGTAGTATGTAATTTATCTGTTTTTCATATTTTATAAAGACATCAAGCTTTCAAATGAGATTTGTATTTAATTTGTGGTTTTTGATTCAACTACTCCATTGATAAATCCTCTTTTTTTTTGCGTTTGTTTTTCATTCTTTTGGCATGTATCAGGAAAAGTGAATAAAATCTTTCATAAACTTGCAACGTGTGATTCATTTCTCAACTCACAGTAAACCAGTTGCTTTTCAGCTGAACCTACCCCTCTAAGCTCCTCCCGACGACTCAATTACTAATTGCGGTGAGTAGCTGAGAAGGAAAGACAAACTTGCATTTCTATAGCGCCTTTCACGACTTCAGGACGTTCCAAAGCGCTTTGCAGCTGATGAGACACTTTTTTTTGAAATGTAGTCACTTGTAATGTGGGAAACGCAGCAGCCAAATAGTGCACAGCAAGCTCCCACACACAGCAAAGTGATAATGACCAGATAATCCCATGATTTGGCTGAACTAAAACTGGGACGGCGGGCGGGCTGCTGCAGTTAGCAGCACCACGCAGAGTTAGAACGGGATAATTGACCAGGGTCTCCCCTCCTGACAGCTACACAGCCCCCTCCTATTGGAAAGAGTGCACACGATCGGAGTGGTACCGTGTAATGACCACTTGGGGTAAAGGCTGCTGGGGTACAGTTCCACAGTACAGGTCTGTCCCTTCAGGAGCCGAGAAATCTGATGGGATGGGATGGGGGGGGGGGGGGGGAAGAGGATTGAAAAGAAATACCTCCCTTCCTCTGGGTAGGCACTTTTATGAGAGCTCCACAGTTATGTGGAGAGACTAGAGAATCTGGGATTGTTCTACTTGGAGCAGAGAAGGTTAAAGGGAGATATCGGATGTTCAAAATTGTATGGAGTTTCTGATCGAGTAGACAGGGAGAAACTGTTTCCAGTGGCAGAAAGGTCGGAACCAGAGGACATAGATTTAAGATAAATGGCAAACGAACCAGAGAGGGCGATGAGAAATTATTTTACAATGTGTTATTACTGGAGTTCACTGCCCGGAAGATGGTGGAAGCAGATTCAACAGTAACGTTAAGAGGAGAAATTGGATATGTACTTGAAAAGGACAAAGATTGCAGGGCTATGGGGAAAGAGCAGGGGGGAGTGGGACTGGCTGCGATGCTCTCTCACAGATCTGGCACAGGCTCGATGGGCCCAATGGCCTCCTGTGCTCTAAGATTCTGGTATCATTAATCTTTGAATTCTATTATGCGGTCAGCAAAACTTGGCTCCATTCTTGCATGTAACATTATCTGGTTTGATCCTTGTTAAGGTCGATGCCTCTGTAGTATTTCTTGTCGTATTCTCGTTCGCTCTGCACATGGCATTCTTTGACCAAGCTGAAACGCAAGCAGTCTGCCTCACTGCTTTGGAATCAGACCAGTTTCACTGTCCCTCTGCGGTGTTGCATTAAATCTGAGTTGTGGGCCCCAGTTTGCTCGCATTGAACATGGGGAATAGTCACTGCTAGGGGATTGTGTAGTGAATGCCTCTCCCACCACACACACTGCTGCTTTACCTAGTTTAAAGGTGTGACCACAGTCATTTTCTGCTTTATAATATCATGGTAGCAGTTGGCTCTTGCAACCAATGCCTAATTGCACCTGTACTAGCCAGCCAAAGGCTATTTAAAGAAACATGGCCTGTAAATTTTAGTTTAATATCCCTCAAGACCCGAGCCATCCAGGAAATGGAGAAAACATACACTGATGGCATCAGTTGCTTTAAATTAATTCCTGTGGCTTTAAATGCCAGCTTGGCTCAGTGAGCAGAGCACTGTCCTTTGAGACAGAAGGTCGTGGGTTCAGAGCCCGGGACGGATTTAAACACACAATCTAGGCCGACATTTAAGTGCAGTACTGAGGGAGCACCGCACTGTCGGAGGGGCAGTGCTGAGGGAGCACCGCACTGTCGGAGGGGCAGTACTGAGGGAGCGCCGCACTGTCAGAGGGGCAGTACTGAGGGAGCGTCGCACTGTCGGAGGGGCAGTACTGAGGGAGCGTCGCACTGTCGGAGGGGCAGTGCTGAGGGAGTGTCGCGCTGTCGGAGGGGCAGTACTGAGGGAGCGCCGCACTGTCAGAGGGGCAGTACTGAGGGAGCGCCGAACTGTCGGAGGGGCAGTACTGAGGGAGCGTTGCACTGTCGGAGGGGCAGTACTGAGGGAGCGCCGCACTGTCGGAGGGGCAGTGCTGAGGGAGCACCGCACTGTCGGAGGGGCAGTACTGAGGGAGCGCCGCACTGTCAGAGGGGCAGTACTGAGGGAGCGTCGCACTGTCGGAGGGGCAGTACTGAGGGAGCGTCGCACTGTCGGAGGGGCAGTGCTGAGGGAGTGTCGCGCTGTCGGAGGGGCAGTACTGAGGGAGCGCCGCACTGTCAGAGGGGCAGTACTGAGGGAGCGCCGAACTGTCGGAGGGGCAGTACTGAGGGAGCGTCGCACTGTCGGAGGGGCAGTACTGAGGGAGCGTCGCACTGTCGGAGGGGCAGTGCTGAGGGAGCACCGCACTGTCAGAGATGCCGTCTTTCGGCTGAGACGTTAAACAGAGGCTCCATCTGCTCTCAGGTGGATGTAAAAGGTCACATAGTACTATTGGAAGAAGAGCGGGGGTGTTCTCCCCAGTGTCCCGGCCAAGAACATTTCTCTCGACCAACTTCCATGGGCTGGATTCCCTCATGAACAATCATTGGGAATGTTGTCCATTGTCAGGTGACTGTGAACACCTGGAAATAGATACAGAGAAAGGGCATTAGAGAAGATAAATCTAATTGAAGAGCTAGAAAGACTTGCATTTCTATAGTGTCTTTCATGACTACAGGACACCTCAAAGCGCTTTACAGCCAATGAAGTACTTTTGGAGTGTAATCACTTTGCACACAGCAAGTTCCCACAAACAGCAATGTGATAATGACCAGATAATGTTTTTTTTAGTGATGTTGATTGAGGGATAAATATTGGCCCCAGGACACCAGGGATAACTCCCTTGCTCTTCGACATAGTACTGTGGAATCTTTTAGGTCCACTTGAGAGAGCAGAAAGGGCCTCGGTTTAATGTCTCATCCAAAAGACGGCACCTCCAACAGTGCAGCGCTCCTTCAGCACTGCGCTGAGTATAAGCCTAGATATTTTTGTGCTCAAGGGGACTTGAACCCACAACCTTTTGACTTAAAAGGCGAGAATGCTACCCACTGAGCTACAGCTGACACGGCTAGTATGGATATGATGGGCTGAATGTCTTTTGCTGCAGTTTCTGTGATACTTTGTGGTGCAGGGTCAGCTGCTGATGCGATCTGGTTTGCACCAGGAGCGACTTGGTGCGATCGGAGTGAATCCCACAAGCCAAATTCCGATTGTTATTGGGGCTGATGCCCCTGTATCCCAACAGTAAGGTAATGGGGTCCAATATTAAATGTTGGGAGTGTGAAAATAGTTTTCACTGCAGTCATTGCCAGATACAAATCTCTGCAGCCAATTCCCACTGTCCTGCTAACTAAATAGTTACTACAACAGTGAGCTTTCTATTGGCATCCTGTTCCAACTCAATGCATCCATACGTACTCGAGTTTGGAGTTAATTAAAGAAAGACTTGCATTTCTATAGCGCCTTTCACAACCTCAGGATGTCCCAAAGCGCTTTACAGCCAGTGAGGTACTTGTTGAAGTGTAGTCGCTGTTGTAATGCGGGAAACGCGGCAGCCAATTTACGCACAGCAAGCTCTCACAAACAGCAACGAGGTAATGACCAGATAATCTGCTTTTGTGATGTTGATTGAGAACATAAGAAATAGGAGCAGGAGTAGGCCATTTGGCCCCTCGAGCTGCTCCGCCATTCAATAAGATCACAGCTGATCTGATCATGGACTCAGCTCCACTTCCCCATAACCCTTTATTCCCTTATTGTTCAAAAATCTGTCTATCTCCTGTGGGGTAAATAGTGGCCAGAAGTGTGCAGAAATTAGACCATGACAGTATAGGACAGGCTTGCTAGACCTACTGCTCGGACAGGAATGATTTGTGATAGTGTCAGAGTAATTTGAGAAATGTGTGGGGAGTACCGTGCTCAGGAACTGTGAATCGATGGCTCCCAAAGCTCTCCATCACTGTGGGGTTTCCTTGCCTCATGTCTGGGACTGTTGTAGACTAATTAATAGAAATTGATTGCTGCGATTAGTCGACAACCCCATTATCCTTGTATCATGCGATTCCTGGGATGTTAGCAGGTGAATAGATGGACTTTGGCCCTTTTCGCGTCTAGCAATTCCTGTGTTCCTTTTGTGTGTGCCCAGGTGTGCTGCCCCTGCTGTCGAGCAGCCTCCCTACACTTTCTGTCCAGGCTCACATATGAAGAATGGCCACTTGGGCGAATTGCCAGAGAGCAGCGTGCATCCGTGAGACCATCACAACATTCAGGAGCAAAAACGCACATGGAAAAATAATCCAAGGAAAAAGTAGGTAAGAAAATAAACTATCGCCGGAGTATTGCTCCCAATAGTGACATCTTAAAGCAGTTTGATATTAAAAAAGAATCTGTTATGCTCGTAATAATGGATGAAACTGAGTACTGTGTACAATGAGCAAGTGTGACCTTAGCTATTTTAATGTGACTCCAGAGTGCAGCTACCTCGTGGGTGGCCTGCTTATATACCGTGCTCCCAAGGGATGCCGGGATCCCTTGGGACTCCAACAGGTAGGCCTTCTGGTGGTGGTGTGATTCAGGTTACAAGGGGTTAAATACATAACAGAATCAACGTCAAACAAGTCAAAGAAATAACCATTTGGTTAGTAGATATGTTAAAATATTTTAATATAGAGTTTATGGCCCATTCACCCCTGCCTGTATCAGTCAGTTGCAATTCAGCTTTTAAACACGAGATGGCACCCCAAGCCAAGTGTAAAGTCCCCTCTGTTTGACATCCAACTCCACATCCATGAAACTTGCCCCACTGGTATTTATTTTAAGTATGCTTCCATTAGATGCAGGGGGGAGATGTTCACCTGTTTAAACGGTTGCATCACCCACAAGATGTTTTTGTTTATATATATTCCTGGGATGTGGGTATTATTGGTAAGGGCAGTATTTATTTTCTGAGTGGAAGACTGGTCACGGAGAAGGGGTCGAGCTGCAATGCTTCTGGTTTCATTATCCTCAGGGCAGAGTTTTGTTCTGGAGGCTTTAATGGTCGTCTCCCAACTCGTGCCTCCTCCTGCTCGGGGCTGTGACGCAGCGTAGTGTTTTAAACTCAAACTGAGCATCAGTCGAGACTCTCGCAAACAAAGACTTGCAGTTGTATAGCACCTTTCACGGCCACCGGACATCACAAAGCGCTTTACTGCCAATGAAGTTCCTTTTGGAGTGTAGTCACTGTTGTAATGTAGGAAACGCGGCAGACAATTTGCGCACAGCAAGCTCCCACAAACAGCAATGTGATGGTGACCCAGATAATCTGTTTTAGTGATGTTGATTGAGGGATAAATATTGGCCCCAGGACACCGGGGAGAACTCCCCTGCTCTTCTTCAAAATAATGCCATGGAATATTTGACGCCCACTGCCCCTCCAACAGTGCAGCACTCCCTCAGTACTGCCCCTCCAACAGTGCAGCACTCCCTCAGCACTGCCCCTCCAACAGTGCGGCACTCCCTCAGTACTGCCCCTCCAACAGTGCAGCACTCCCTCAGTACTGCCCCTCCGACATTGCGGCGCTCCCTCAGTACTGCCCCTCCGACAGTGCGGCGCTCCCTCAGCACTGCCCCTCCAACAGTGAGGCGTTCCCTCAGTACTGCCCCTCCGACAGTGCGGCGCTCCCTCAGTACTGCCCCTCCGACAGTGCGGCGCTCCCTCAGTACTGCCCCTCCGACAGTGCGGCGCTCCCTCAGTACTGCCCCTCCGACAGTGCGGCGCTCCCTCAGTACTGCCCCTCCGACAGTGCGGCGCTCCCTCAGTACTGCCCCTCCGACAGTGCGGCGCTCCCTCAGTACTGCCCCTCCGACAGTGCGGCGCTCCCTCAGTACTGCCCCTCCGACAGTGCGGCGCTCCCTCAGTACTGCCCCTCCGACAGTGCGGCGCTCCCTCAGTACTGCCCCTCCGACAGTGCGGCGCTCCCTCAGTACTGCCCCTCCGACAGTGCGGCGCTCCCTCAGTACTGCCCCTCCGACAGTGCGGCGCTCCCTCAGTACTGCCCCTCCGACAGTGCGGCGCTCCCTCAGTACTGCCCCTCCGACAGTGCGGCGCTCCCTCAGTACTGTCCCTCCGACAGTGCGGTGCTCCCTCAGTACTGCCCCTCCGACAGTGCGGCGCTCCCTCAGTACTGCCCCTCCGACAGTGCGGCGCTCCCTCAGCACTGCCCCTCCGACAGTGCGGCGCTCCCTCAGTACTGCACTGGGAGTGTTGGACTATATTTTTGTGCTCCAGTCCCTGGAGTGGGGTTTGAACCCACAACTGTCTGACTCAGTGGCGAGAGAGCTGCCCACTGAGCCACGGATGATACTTCTCTCTCTCTACTCTGTCAAGACCCCCTCGTGCTTTATTGCTGTGGGGGTGGGGGAACCAAGGAGGAGGGGAGAGGGGTAAATAAATGAGTGGATGCTCTTCCTGCCCACTGACAGTCATCGCTCGTATCGAGGATGACTTGCTTCCACGCCAAAAAAGGATGAGTTCACAGGTGTTTCGATGAAGGACCTAAGATTCCAGGACCTGAACTACATCCTGAAGGGTGGAAGATGCTGGCAGTAAATGGAGGATTGATCCTGACGGTAATGACCTCTGGACAGTTAACCTCTCCGCGAGTACTCCTGTAGCTGCTGCGTGACTGGAACATTTGGACAGGATTAACCCTGCACACTGCTGCAAGGGTTTGGTAAAATCCTGGCTTGGCGTGCCCTCGTTTCCCCTCCCCCCAAACATTACCTTCTCCCTCCATGAGGGATCTGACCCCTGACCCCAGGCGCGCGACAAAAGCCGCAGCAGCGATGATAGCTCCCATGGTTTCCGCAATTATTCGATTGTGAAGGGTTCCCTGAGGATCTCCCGCTGGGGTCTATCGTGCCTGTGCGTCCAGTCACATGTTGGGAATTCCCCAAGTGGGGCACTTGCAGCCTCACCAGCCAATAAAGAGTTTGTTCACTTCTGAATGAAGAGTTTCATCCAAAACTCGACTGCCCCATGTCCTAACTCTCACCGAGTCCCGCTCACCATTCCCCCCCTGTGCTCACTGCCCCGTGTCCTAACTCGCACCGAGTCCCGCTCACCCATCACCCCCTGTGCTCACTGCCCCCATGTCCTAACTCGCACCCAGTCCCACTCACCCATCATCCCCTGTGCTCACTGCCCCATGTCCTAACTCGCACCGAGTCCCGCTCACCATTCCCCCCCTGTGCTCATTGCCCCCGTGTCCTAACTCGCACCGAGTCCCGCTCACCCATCACCCCCTGTGCTCACTGCCCCCATGTCCTAACTCGCACCCAGTCCCACTCACCCATCATCCCCTGTGCTCACTGCCCCATGTCCTAACTCGCACACAGTCCCACTCACCCATCATCCCCTGTGCTCACTGTCCCATGTTCTAACTCGCACCGAGTCCCGCTCACCCATCCCCCCCTGTGCTCATTGCCCCCGTGTCCTAACTTGCACCGAGTCCCGCTCACCCATCACCCCCTGTGCTCACTGACCTACACTGGCTCCCGGTTAAGCAACCACTCAATTTCAAAATTCTCATCCTTGTTTACAAATTCCTCCATGGCCCTCGCCCCTCCCTATCTCTGTAATCTCCTCCAGCCCCACAACCCCCCGAGATGTCTGCACTCCTCTAATTCTGCCCTCCTGAGCATCCCTGATTATAATCGCTCCACCATCGGTGGCTGTGCCTTGTGTTGCCTGGGCCCCAAGCTCTGGAACTCCCTCCCTAAACCTCTCCGCCTCTCTTTCCTCTTTCAAGACACTCCTTAAAACCGACCTCTTTGACCAAGCTTCTGGTCATCTGCCTTAATATCTTCTTTCGTGGCTCGGTGTCAAATTTATTTGTTTTGTCCTGCAACGCTGCTGTGAAGCACCTTGGGACGTTTCACTACGTTAAAGGCGCTATATAAATACAAGTTGTTGTTGTGCATGGGACACCCAGGTAAACCTTTAATACTACAAGTCAATTGATGCAAATCTCAAAGATAAAGAATTCTCCTTTCAAAGCCCCATCTCCGTCTCTGCCTGTCTCTCTCCCTTTCTGTCTGATGTAATCACAGGCAGTCCCTCGAAGCGAGGATGACTTGTTTCCACGCCGAAAAAGGGATGAGTTCACAGGTGTTTCAATGGAAGACCTAATATTCCAGATCCCGAACTACATCCTGAAGGGTGGAAGATGCCTGTGGGTGGATTTTTTTAACGTGGGGTGACCGTTGCACACCAGTCACCACACGGGGCTTGACAGAGCGAGGTCTTGGTCCAGGGGCAAGGGTTAACCAGGACGACTGGAGACCAGCTCTGCTGCACGGACCCAGTGCGCCCACATATCGCAGAGTGGGCTGGCCCCGTGCTGCCCCTGGGCCCTCGCCTCTCCTGGGCCCCGGTCACTTCCCTCTACAAACTCTCGCCATCGCCCTCCTGCAGCAGCACATGCTGCTCCCTCCAATGGCCCCGGCCCGCTGCAAACGGCAAGCTCCCACGGACAGCAATATGATAATGACGAGATAATCTGTTTTGATGATGTTGATTGACGGATAAAGATTAGCCCCAGGACACCGGGGAGAACTCCCCCCGTGGCTGCTTCAAATAATGGCCATGGGACCTTTCGCATCCGCCTGACTGAGCAGACGAGGCCTCGATTTAATGTCTCATCCAAGAGACAGCACCTCCGCCAGAGCAGCGCTCCCTCAGTACTGCCCCTCCGACAGTCCGGCGCTCCCTCAGTACTGCCCCTCCGACAGTGCGGCACTCCCTCAGTACTGCCCCTCCGACAGTGCGGCGCTCCCTCAGTACTGCCCCTCCGACAGTGCGGCGCTCCCTCAGCACTGCCCCTCCGACAGTGCGGCGCTCCCTCAGCACTGCCCCTCCGACAGTGCGGCGCTCCCTCAGCACTGCCCCTCCGACAGTGCGGCGCTCCCTCAGTACTGCCCCTCCGACAGTCCGGTGCTCCCTCAGTCCTGCACTGGGAGTGTCAGCCTAGATATTATGCTGAAGTCTCCGGAGTGGGACTTGAACCCACGACCTTCTGACTCGGAGGTGAGAGTGCTGCCCACTGAGCCACGGGTGACCGCAGATTCACCCATTGCCAGCAGGGGGTGATGGAGGGCCAATGAGAGCAGGGCCCCTGGGGGGAAAATTCTCTCGCTTAACCCGAATGCTGAATCCAATTGTGGCCTAAAATCAGCTAACGGAGAACAGACCACAGCGCAAGTGTGCAGCCTGTCTGCTCTCCACATCTCACTGAGCCCATGTGTGTGTAAACGGGATTACAGCACAGTGTTGAGAACATAAATTATGGCTAAAAATTGTGATTGATACAGCGAGTCCCACATAAAGAGCTCGCACAGTGCCTGACCCGAGAATCCCGAGCCCAGAACGTAATTAAATCACTTTGCTCCCATGACCGAACAATATTTAGATGTGAGCATGCTGAATCAGGCCCGCGCTTTTTCCCAATCTTCCCCTCTTTGCTTTGCCTCTCTGAACTCTGCCCAACCCATTCTCCGAGCACGGTAATAAATATACACAGGGATTTTCAAAGCCGGCCAGCGTTCTGCTTCAATTTAGCTTCAGTTACGAGAAGGGAAAATGAAATCTCGACATCTGGAGGAACAGAAAGGGGGAGTTTGAGTGGAGCACTGAATATAATCCTGACTCAAACACACAAATTGTTGGTATTGGAATATGTTTCCCCTCCTCCGCTCACCGCCCCTCCCCACCCCCTCGCCTCCACCTCACTGCCCCATCCCCCTTGCCTCCCCCTCCCCCCCTTCGCCCCCCCCCGCCCTCACATCTCCCTCCCCGTCCCCCTCCCCTCCCCCTAGCCCCCCTCGCTATTGCGCTCCTCCGACCTCTTTAACGGTCCAGGCGGGAAGTTGCTGCGATGTATGTAAATACCAAGTCCCCTTTAAAGTATGTGCGCATAAATTTACATTTAATTCGCGTAGTCGCTGTGCACTGTCACTGCAATAGTGAACGGGTTATGGACTGTGAGTATGAAAGGAGGATTGGGACCGATGATTATTTAACCGAGCCCTCCTGCAACGCATCCGCAGGCGCCAAGCTGACAAAGAATTTTCACCGCAGCCCAGATTTCCTCCAGTGAGGATCAATTCCATCTCCCTCCCTCTCTCGGTCCCTCCCTCGCTCCCTCGCTCCCTCGCTCCCTCCCTCCCTCCTTCCTTCCCCGCGCCACTAATGAGCACAGTGCAACAACACAAGATGTTGAATTTTTCATACTCTACGCTTTCTTCAATAAGATTCATAAATTCTCTTTGAGATTCAACAGAGAGCGAGAGTGAGGGAGAGAAAGAGAAAGAGAGAGAGAGATCTGGGTGATGGATGGGACACGGGGGAGAGCTGAGTGCTGATACTAATCTCGGATTGTGACGAAGGCCTGATAAAATCCAGACTTCATAAGCTTGGAAATAGTGAAAGAGGCTGTCGGAAGCCAATCCACGATCGCCTCCCGCCCCCGCCACCCGAACGTCCCCCCTCCTCTCTCTCCTGCTCACAGACCTGAGCGCGTCACACAGTCTCTCAGTACTGGTGGGTACAGGTCTGTCACTGTATAACCCTGGGGTACAGTCCTGGTGGGTACAGGTCTGTCACTGTACAACACTGGGGTACAGTCCTGGTGGGTACAGGTCTGTCACTATATAACACTGGTGTACAGTACTGGTGGGTATAGGTCTGTCACTGTATAACACTGGGGTACAGTACTGGTGGGTACAGGTCTGTCACTGTGTAACACTGGGGTACAGTACTGGTGGGTACAGGTCTGTCACTGTATAACACTGGTGTACAGTACTGGTGGGTATAGGTCTGTCACTGTATAACACTGGGATACAGTACTGGTGGGTACAGGTCTGTCACTGTGTAACACTGGGGTACAGTACTGGTGGGTACAGGTCTGTTACTGTATAACACTGGGGTACAGTACTGGTGGGTACAGGTCTGTCACTGTGTAACACTGGGGTACAGTACTGGTGGGTACAGGTCTGTCACTGTGTAACACTGGGGTACAGCATTGGTGGATACAGGTCTGTCACTGTATAACACTGGGGTACAGTACTGGTGGGTACAGGTCTGTCGTTATATAACACTGGGGTACAGTACTGGTGGGTACAGGTCTGTCACTGTGTAACACTGGGGTACAGCACTGGTGGGTACAGGTCTGTCACTGTATAACACTGGGGTACAGTACTGGTGGGTACAGGTCTGTCACTGTATAACACTGGGGTACAGTACTGGTGGGTACAGGTCTGTCACTGTGTAACACTGGGGTACAGTACTGGTGGGTACAGGTCTGTCACTGTATAACACTGGGACAGTACTGGTGGGTACAGGTCTGTCACTGTGTAACACTGGGGTACAGTACTGGTGGGTACAGGTCTGTCACTGTATAACACTGGGGTACAGTACTGGTGGGTACAGGTCTGTCATTATATAACACTGGGGTACAGTACTGGTGGGTACAGGTCTGTCACTGTGTAACACTGGGGTACAGCACTGGTGGGTACAGGTCTGTCACTGTATAACACTGGGGTACAGTACTGGTGGGTACAGGTCTGTCACTGTATAACACTGGGGTACAGTACTGGTGGGTACAGGTCTGTCACTGTGTAACACTGGGGTACAGCACTGGTGGGTACAGGTCTGTCACTGTATAACACTGGGTTACAGCACTGGTGGGTACAGGTCTGTCACTGTACAACACTGGGGTACAGTACTGGTGAGTACAGGTCTGTCACTATATAACACTGAGGTACAGTACTGGTGGGTACAGGTCTGTCACTATATAACACTGAGGTACAGTACTGGTGGGTACAGGTCTGTAACTGTATAACACTGGAGTACAGTACTGGTGGGTACAGGTCTGTCACTATATAACACTGAGGTACAGTACTGGTGGGTACAGGTCTGTCACTGTATAACACTAGGGTACAGGTTTGTCGCTGTATAACACTGATGTACAGTACTGGTGGGTACAGGTCTGTCACTGTATAACACTAGGGTACAGGTTTGTCGCTGTATAACACTGATGTACAGTACTGGTGGGTACAGGTCTGTCACTGTACAACACTGGGGTACAGTACTGGTGGGTACAGGTCTGTCACTGTATAACCCTGGGGTACAGTACTGGTGGGTACAGGTCTGTCACTGTATAACACTCGGGTACAGGTCTGTCAGTGTATAACACTGGGGTACAGGTCTGTCAGTGTATAACACTGGGATACAGTACTGATGATTACAGGTCTGTCACAGTTTAACCCTGGTGTACAGTACTGGTGGGTACAGGTCTGCCACTGTATAACACCTGGGTACAGTACTGGTGGGTTCAGGTCTGTCTCTGTATAACACTGGGGTACAGTACTGGTGGATAGGTCCTTCACTGTATAACACTGGAATACAGGTCTGTTGCTGTAACACTGGGGTACAGGTCTGTCATAACACTGGGGTACAGATCTGTCGCTGTATAACATTGGGGTACAGTACTGGTGGGTACAGGTCTACCACTGTATAACCCTGCGGTACAGTACTGGTGGGTACAGGTCTGTCACTGTATAACACTGGGGTACAGGTCTGTCAGTGTATAACACTGGGGTACAGTACTGATGGGTACAGGTCTGTCACTGTTTAACACAGGGTACAGTACAGGTGGGTACAGGTATGTCACTAACACTGGGGTACAGTACTGATGGGTACAGGTCTGTCACTGTATAACTGGGGTACAGTACTGGTGGGTACAGGTCTGTCACTGTATAACACTGGGGTACAGTACTGGTGGGTACAGTTCTGTCACTGTATAACATTGGAGTACTACTGGTGGGTACAGGTCTGTTGCTGTATAACCTTGGGGTACAGTACTGGTGGGTACAGGTCTGTCACTGTGTAACACTGAGGTACAGTACTGGTGGGTACAGGTCTGTCACTGTATAACACTGGGGTACAGTACTGGTGGGTACAGGTCTGTCACTGTATAACACTGAGGTACAGTACTGGTGGGTACAGGTCTGTCACTGTATAACACTGGGGTACAGTACTGGTGGGTACAGGTCTGTCACTGTATAACTGGGGTACAGTACTGGTGGGTACAGGTCTGTCACTGTATAACACTGGGGTACAGTACTGGTGGGTACAGGTCTGTCACTGTATAACACTGGGGTACAGTACTGGTGGGTACAGGTCTGTCACTGTATAACTGGGGTACAGTACTGGTGGGTACAGGTCTGTCACTGTGTAACACTGGGGTACAGTACGGGTAACCAGGAGCAGATTGAATTCAGCGTGTCCCAGTGTTTTGGAGCAACCTGAAGGCAGATTGACTGAGGTGTAATTTTTCCTTCCGGTATTGTGGTGCCGTGTGCCGAGACTGTCAGATTCCGAGACACTTGAGCGGTGCACACCTCCCCTTTAAGAGCTGAGCCCGAGTGTTGGACTGCTGCTTTGCTGTTGACTGTGGGAACAAGGTGTCTGTGTCACTAACACACACCTACGCACAGAGCGAGGCAACGCATCTGTCACAATATTCCACTCAAAGCTGGTGCTTATGTTTTAGGTTCATATCGAAATAATTTAAATCCCCTTCGCACATAAATGGCACTCGTTTGTTTTTCGGAGGGGGAGGGGTTTGGATTCCTCAACATATAATGCTGCTGTGCCCCATTCGGCCCATCACATTGTGCTATTCCCTCCCCCCACACCCCCCCACTCTCCCACACATTCCCCCTCCATACACTCCCTCGCCCCCCCCCACACTCCCTCCCCCACACATCCCCCCACTCTTCTCCACACCCCTCCCCCTCACACCCCCCTCCCCACACCCCCTCTCCCACACCCCCGCACATCCCCCCTCCCCCCACAGCCTCCCACCCCACCCCATCCCCCACTCCACCCCCCCTGCACTGTCGGAGGGGCAGTACTGAGGGAATGCCGCACTGTCGGAGGGACAGTACTGAGGGAGCGCTGCACTGTCGGAGGGGCAGTGCTGAGGGAGTGCTGCACTGTCGGAGGGGCAGTACTGAGGGAGCGCTGCACTGTCGGAGGGGCAGTGCTGAGGGAGTGCTGCACTGTCGGAGGGGCAGTGCTGAGGGAGCGCCGCACTGTCGGAGGGGCAGTACTGAGGGAATGCCGCACTGTCGGAGGGGCAGTACTGAGGGAGCGCTGCACTGTCGGAGGGGCAGTGCTGAGGGAGCGCCGCACTGTCAGAGGTGCCGTCTTTCAGATGAGACGTTAAACCGAGGCCCCGTCTGCTCTCTCAGGTGGATGTAAAAGATCCCGGGGCCACTATTTCGAAGAAGAGCAGGGGAGTTCTCCCCGGTGTCCTGGGGCCAATATTTATCCCTCAACCAACATCACTAAAACAGGTTATCTAGGTCATTATCACATTGCTGTGTGTGGGAGCTTGCTGTGTGTTTCCTGCTCTACAACAGTGACTGCGCTGATCGGGACCCCACGGCCCTCTCCTGAGAATTGTCTCCCGTTTAATTTAAACCCATTTGACCTAATTCTTTTGTCTAAATCTCAGGGAGGAGAGATTGGCTTCGGAGGTCAGGGACAGCGCAGGTTCACCAGAATGGTACTGGATACTCGGACTGGGCCTGTATTCCCTCGAATGTAGAAGATTGAGGGGGGATCTAATCGAGGGGTTTAAGAAGATTACAGGATTCGATGGGGTAGATCGGGAGAAACCATTCCCTCTGGTGCGGGAGAGTCCAGAACAGGGAGGGGCATCACCTCAAAATTCGAGCCCGGCCGTTCAGAGGGTGATGTCAGGAGCGTTTCTTCACACAGAGGGCCGTGGGAATCTGGAACTCTCTCCCCCAAAACACTGTTGCGGCTGAATGGAGGCAATTGAAAATTTCAAAAACCGAGATTTATGTCGGGTAATAACAGTTACGGACCGAGGTGGACTTAAGATGCTGATCGGCCAGGGTCTAATTTAACAGGATGGCGGGGCTCAATGGCCTGCTCCCGTTCCCACGTTCCATTGTCCACCCGTCTTTCCGGAGAAGGTTCCGGAATGGAATGTCCTGGGCCGCCGGAGTTGCACAAACCCAGCCGTTGGGTTTTTGAGCACTCGACGTGCAGAGAATGGCCATGTGGGTAGCTGTCAGACACGTCTTATAGCCACCAGCTGCAGCAAGCAGTGAAGTCGATCGCTTCTTACGGGAATTAGATGTCCTCCCCCCCACCTCCCCACCCCCGCTAACCCCCACCTCCAGCCTTCACTTCAGTCCGATATCCCTCGGGTTTAACGGTAAGTGGTTCTACCGCCTCCCCCACACACCCCCACCCCTCCTTCCCCAGTGTTCAAGGCCCCCGACTCTTTGATTCAGGCCCGTGGGTGATCTTTCCCGACCAGCAGCCTCCGGCTCCCACAAATCCCAGGGGTGAGATTTCCATATAGACGGGAGCGCTGTCAAACCGAAATCATAAACCGCGACAATCTGGGACACCGCTGCACGGTGACATCACGGGCTATCGTTAGAAAGAGCCGTTCTCTCCTGGTCTGCCCCGGCCAAGATTTATCTCTAAACTAACATCGTACACCGGATATACGGCACAGAAACAGGCCATTGGGCCCAACCAGTCCGTACCGGCGTTTATGCTCCACTCGAGCCTCCTCCCATCTTTCCCCATCTAAATCTATCGGCATAACCCTCGATTCCCTTTTCCCTCATGTGTTTATCCAGCCTCCCCTTAAATGCATCGATACTATTCGCCTCAACCCCTCCCTGTAGCAGCGAGTTCCACATTCTCACCATCATCATAGAAACATAGAAATTTACGGCGCAGAAGGAGGCCATTCCGGGCCATCGTGTCCGCTCCGGCCGACAAAGAGCCGCACGGCCCTCGGTCAGCAGCCCTGAAGGTTACATATAAAGCTATGAACAATGAACAATGGCGGAAAGGTAAAGAGCACCCAGCCCAACCAGTCCGCCCCACACAACTGCGACACCCCTTACACTGAAACATTCTAAACTCCACCCCAACCGGAGCCATGTGATCTCCTGGGAGAGGCAAAAACCAGATAAAAACCCAGGCCAATTTAGGGAGAAAAAAATCTGGGAAAATTCCTCTCCGACCCATCCAGGCGATCGACACTAGTCCAGGAGATCACCCTGGCCGTATTCGATTCCCTGCAGTACTTACCATTATATCTGCACCGGCCAACAAAAGGTCATCCAGTCTAATCACAGGCGGTCCCTCGAACGAGGATGACTTGCTTCCACAAGAGTTCACAGATGTTTCAATGAAGGACCCAATGTTTCAGTCCTGAACTCCAATTGAGGGGGTGGAAGATGCCTGTGGGTGGATTGTTTTAACGTGGGGTGACCGTTGCACACCAGCCACCACACGGGGCTTGACAGAGCGAGGTCTTGGTCCAGTGGCAAGGGTTAACCAGGACGACTGGAGACCTGCTCTGCTGCATGGACCTAGTGCGCGCACATATCGCACAGTGTGGGCTGGGCCCGTGCTGCCCCTGGGCCCCTCGCCTCTCCTGGGCCCCGTACCCTCATGCGCTGCTCCTCCGCCATGATTTCTCGCTACTCCTCCGCCACAAATCAGTGCAGCAATATTGAAGCACTTTGTGGATATCAAAATTAGGAAAGCTTAAATTTTTAAAAATTTACTATATTCTGGGGAAATTCTGGGGAAATTCTCGATTAGAATGTGGAAAACAGAACTCCACTGCAGGTATTTAAAAGAACTCTGGAGACACACCTGAAATCTAGAGACCAGTCAAGTTTAATACAAGCAGGAAAAACATAGAACGTGTTTTGAGAGACCTGGAGAGGTCACACATGGAAATGTGCAAGTGAACGTGGATTTAAAAACAAAATATTTTAGGAACAGAAAAAGGATATATATGCCTTTAGGTTGAGCTCATCTTCTCACTTTGTCCCTCTTTTTATTCAGAAATGTCTAACTGTCTGTCTGTTGGACTCACTTATATATATGTGCTTTATCGGTTATACATATTTGCTTTATTAGTGGTGCATGACCTCTGCTTTCTGAATCCAACACCACCCATACCAATAGCATTCATTACAATCATTCTGTACTCCGCACATAATACAAGTCCCTCCCTTTTTCTCCCCTGGTCACATATTCTTGAAATTGGTCCAAAATTTTATTTTTAAAATATCAATGTGCCTCATGTCCAGAACTAGAGGTTTTTCACACAATTTCACCCAACCCAGAATTTCACCTTGGCCATAATAAAAAATCTGGTTTTAATAGGTTAATTAACCTCAATAACTCCAAATTAAGTCAAATCAATATCAGTGCCAGTTGAAAAAAAGTTACAGACACCAAGACAAATAAACATTCCTATGTTTTTAACGTTATCATTCACACTGAACCATCACACACAATACATGGCATGATTACTCAAACACCCATAGTAGCAAATTCCATGTTTTATTTTTTTCGGCACTTAAGTTAGAAGCTTAGGTGTCGGGTTCACCTTAGAATCATAGAAATGCTTCTCTACTTTTTCCGTCTTTTAAACAATCGTCTTACAACGGTAAACACAAATGCTTTGAACTTGCTTTTGGATTCCGCAAGGTCCTTCTGCCCACCTTGTTTCACCTTTCCCAGCACCATTTAACGGCAGCTTTCAAATGTCTAAAACTGCTGTTGCAGCTACGAGGAAGGATTCGCTTAAAATATAACTGTTGGTCATTCTGCAGCTTAACCTCCTGTAACTGAGGTGGGTGGGGTGGATTGACCCATCCACCTCCACGGAGGTGTGTGGGGGGCCTGACCCATCCACCTCCATGGCACGAACCTGGTATTGCAGTACTTCCAGGAACGGTGCAGTGGCTCTCGGCCTTTTGGCTAAGAGCATTGGCGCAGAGTGATCCTTGATGTGTGCAAGGTGACCTCTGGTGTTTGTGATTTGACAAAGAATTGGAAAGATTGGCAACGAAAAATTAAAAAAAAAAAAATAAATTAACCTCCTGTAACTGCTGGTCTTTCTCCTGTAACTGTGTTTCCAACAGTGTCCGTGCCTTATTGGCCTCAGTGATTTGGTTAGCGGTTTCTCCCAGACACTTGGCGATGTATTCACAACCCTGGCACAAGATTATTTTGACGGCATCGCCTTTGATGCTCCCTTTCTTTAGCTGATCCCAACATGCTCTATGTTGGGATAGTTGTCCAGTCCGGACCCCACCCCAACTTCCTCACTTTAGTCTCGGTTTTCTCATATTCTTTTCTTAGGATCTTGGTTAGACTGTCGCACTTACCCTTACCCTTTTCTGCCTCTTTGCCCTGCCGGTTTAACCCTACCGTGCCCGGTGCCTTTTTATATCCAAGTAAGTGCGTCCACTTACTGCCTGAGTGACTGCCTTCCCCGACCGCTCTTATCCTATATTTCCGTAGTGCGTCCGAACCCAACGGAACACCTATTTAGGCTCTAGTAAGTATTCAAAAATGACTACTTACCCCCCAATGATCTGTCCGCTCAGGTCGTCAGCTTGGAAATCCTGCCGACTATGCCATCTATTGAGGTAACACTTCAGAGACCGGACCCCGTTCTGGTGAAATGTGCCCGAGCTGTCCCAGCGGCCCTCCAACCGAGACCACACCCTGTTCCTCCAATGAGTCGAGTCGGGTCCCAACTCACATCAGCTCTTTATTTCTCGAGCACATGCCCAGGAGAGGTCCAGATGTCTCGTCTCACCACTCTCTGGGTAAAGAAGTTTCTCCTGAATTCCCCACTGGATTTCTTGGTGACTATCTTATATTGATGGCCTCTAGTTATGCTCTTCCCCACAAGTGGAAACATTCTCTCTCTATCCACTCTATCAAAACCTTTCATCATTTTAAAGCCCTCTATTAGGTCACCCCCTCAGCCTTCATTTTTCAAGAGAAAACAAAGCTGATTATCTGTTCATTTATTCCTCAAGAGCAGGGGTGAATTCTCCCTGGTGTCATGGGGCCAATATTTATTCTTCAACCAATGTCACTAAAAACAGATTAACTGGTCATTATCACATTGCTGTTTGTGGGAGCTTACTGTGCGAAAATTGGCTGCCGCGTTTCCCACATTACAACAGTGACCATACTTGGAAAAAGTGCACTAGGGGGCACTAGGTTTCAGAATAAGGGGTCGCCCATTTAAGATGGAGATGAGAAGGAATTTCTTCTCTGAGGGTTGTAAATCTGTGGAATTCTCTGCCCCAGAGAGCTGTGGAGGCTGGGTTATTGAATATATTTAAGGTGGAGATAGACAGATCCTTGAACTACAGGGGAATCAAGGGTTAGGGGAACGGGCGGGGAAGTGGAGCTGAGCCCAAGATCAGATCAACCATGATCTTACTGAATGGCAGAGCAGGCTCGAGGGGCCGAATGGCCAACTCCTGGTCCTATTTCTTATGTTCTTAAGTACTTCATTGACTGTGAAGCGCATTAGGACATCTCGATCTGGTGAAAGGCGCTATAGAAATGCAAGATCTTTTCACAAGGAAGAAAAACTGGAAATCTGAGGAGTGTAACAAAGCTGTACCACCACACATCTCCCCTCCCATTTGGGAAGGAGGAGACATTGGGTTTGAGTTGATGAACTTGGGCTCTTTGGCCTTGCTGGGAGTCTCTGATAGTGTGTGTCAAGTGCATTGGGATGAGTTCTAACGGTCCTGGTCTCTTTAACGTTGTCTTTTTGTAAGTGTTTTCCCTCTACCCAAGATGTTCATAGAGGGCCCCACCTGCCTGTCTGGGTCGATAGTCAAACATCCCATAATACTACTCAAGCAGCAGGTGAGTTCTCCCAGTGTCCACGGCCAACATTCCTCCGTCAGCCAACACTGCCAGAAAAACAAGGTTATTCATTGGATTACTCCTTTCCTCCCAACCCCCGGGGTCTTGCTGTGATTGAATGGAACCGTGTTTGCCTAGAGAATGCATATCACTGCACTAGAAATTAATTAATTGTATGGATTATTCATAACCAGGGAGATGGACTAGTTCTTGATGGGGGCAAAGAAGGCAAGTGTCTTTATTGACGAGACGCTGTCCGTGTGATATCTTAGATTAGGTTTCATTATCCGAGAGGGTCGGAGATGAGTTTTCCAGAGTATTTTTTGCTTATTCCCGAGGCTCAATGGGCAGCACTTTCGCCTCTGAGTCCGAAGGTTGTGAGTTCAAGTCTCACTCCAGGGACTAGAACGCATAAATCTAGGCCGACACTCCCAGTGCAGTACTGAGGGAGCGCTGCGCTGTCGGAGGGGCAGTACTGAGGGAGCGCCACACTGTCGGAGGGGCAGTGCTGAGGGAACGCCGCACTGTCGGAGGGGCAGTACTGAGGGAGCGCCGCACTGTCGGAGGGGCAGTACTGAGGGAGTGCCGCACTGTTGGAGGGGCAGTACTGAGGAAACGCCGCACTGTCGGAGGGGCAGTACTGAGGGAACACCGCACTGTCGGAGGGGCAGTACTGAGGGAACGCCGCACTGTCGGAGGGGCAGTACTGAGGGATCGCCGCACTGTCGGAGGGGCAGTACTGAGGGAACGCCGCACTGTCGGAGGGGCAGTACTGAGAGATCGCCGCACTGTCGGAGGGGCAGTACTGAGGGAACGCCGCACTGTCGGAGGGGCAGTACTGAGGGAACGCCGCACTGTCGGAGGGGCAGTACTGAGGGAGCGCCGCACTGTCGGAGGGGCAGTACTGAGGGAGCGCCGCACTGGCGGAGGGGCAGTACTGAGGGAGCGCCGCACTGTCGGAGGTGCCATCTTTCGGATGAGACGTTAAACTAAGGCCCCCTCTCAGGTGGACGTAAAAGATCCCATGGCCACTATTTTGAAGAAGAGCGGGGGGGATGTGGGGGGAGGAGGATGCGAGGGGGGGAGGATGGTGAGTGGGTGGGTGTGGAAGGCGGGAGGTGGGGGGACAATAGGGGAGTGTTTACTCAGGATACTCCAGCCATCAAGGTGTGGGGCCCGTCCATTCCGCAGGTGAAGCACTTTGAGACGTTCCTGAGATGGGGGTCAGGGGTCATGCAAATAGGCAAAAGGGTCTTGGTCATCTGGTGAGGTAAATCTGAGGAGGTTTTCTCTTTATAATATGTCTGGCACTTGTGCCACTACGTGAGTTTTGGTGCTGAAAGTTATGCTGCATTGTATTTGTCCCATCCCAGCCGCTGGAGCAAAAAGGTCGGTTTTAAGGAGCGTCTTAAAGGAGGAGAGAGAGAGGCGGAGAGATTGAGGGACGGAATTCCAGAGCTTGGGGCCCAGCAGCTGAAGGCACGGCCGCCGATGGTGGGGCAATGGAAATCGGGTGGGGGGGGGAATGTACAAAAGGCTGGAATTGGAGATCTCGGGGTTGGGGCAGGGGTTGGAGGAGGTTTCTGAGAGAGCTGACCGGACAGGTAAACAATTGTTTTCCCGTTGTCTGGAAGCAGAGTAAGTTTGTACAATAGCAGATGTGAGGAAGGGGAGTGATCTGATCAAGGATAGCCCACCCTTTGTGACAAGGTGATCTATATCACTGCAGCACAGGCGAGGTGATTGTGACCAGATGTGCCACATCTGGGCTGGATTGTCGCGGCTCGATTCACCCACTCCACCAACGGGGAAACCCAGGCAACTCCGCTCCCCAGTTTAAACGTGCTTAAATTAAGATCGACAAAGGTGAAATGGTGTTCAAAATGGAAATAAAATACTTATTTTTTTTCCTGCCCTCATCCTCTCCCGTCTCCACCTCTCCTGAAGGTGGAATTTCCCCACACACACCCCACCCCCAGAAAGTTCCGTCCATGGAACGTACTTTATTGCAAGGGGGATAGAGTATAAAAGCAGGGAAGTCCTGCTACAACTGTACAGGACCTTGGTGAGACCACACCTGGAGTACTGTGCACAGTTTTGGCCTCCTTTTCTGAGGAAGGATATACTTGCCTTGGAGACGGGGCAACGGAGGTTCACTAGGTTGATCCCTGGGATGAGAGGGTTGTCCTATGAGGAGAGATTGAGTAGATTGGGCCCATACTCTCTGGAGTTTAGAAGAATGAGAGGTGATCTCATTGAAACATACAAGATTCTGAGGGGGGCTTGACAGGGTAGATGCAGGGAGGATGTTTCCCCCGGGGCTGGGGAGTCTAGAACCAGGGGTCACACAATCTCAGGATAAGGGGTCGGCCATTTAGGACTGAGGTGAGGAGGAATTTCTTCACTCAGAGGGGGGTGAATCTTTGGAACTCTCTGCCCCAGAGGGCTGGGGAGGCTCAGTCATTGAGTCTATTCAAGGCCGAGAAAGATTTTGGGACTTGTGGGGATATGAGATTATTCAAGGCAGGTTTTTCTCAACTTGAGGGAAGATTGTGAGCAATTGCAGCAATAGGGTTGGGGATAGAGGGGGAGAGTGTGGGGCTGTGTTGTACCCAGCATCACTCCAGGAATCCTCGACCCAGGACATTGTGAGCACAAGAAACAGGAGCAGGAGTCGGCCATTCGGCCCCTCGAACCTGCTCCACCATTCAATGAGATCACGGCTGATCTTCGACCTCAACTCCACTTTCCCGCCCGATCCCCATATCCCTCGATTCCCTTAATATCCAAAAATCTATCGATCTCAGCCTTGAATATACTCAACGACTGAGTCTCCACAGCCCTCGGGGGCAGAGAACTCCAAAGATTCACCACCCTCTGAGGCAGGAACTGTCGGAATTTAAATAGGGAAAGAAAAAAACAGGATTATGCCGGATAGATATTTATTTTGAGGAAGGGGATGGTTTACAACCGAGGAATACAAAGTATTGTGTCGACTCCTCAGCTGCACCCAGCCAGGTTTATAAAATCGACCAGCTATATAAAAAAGAGCTCATCTTTCTAACTGTGCAATATGACAAGAGCCTAATTAAATTCTGAGCCGACTGCTTCTTCCCATTTTAATATTGAGTTCTGCTATAGTGTCAGCGCACATCAATCATTCATGCTTCGACTGGGACTCGCAAGCCGTTCCCATGACAACCCTATCCTACTGTGAGCCAAGCATTTGTATTGCTTTACATCCGAGCCGCATTTACTGCAAAGGGGCTCTCTTAATTTACTTCACCATTTCCATCAGATCTTTTCTCTCTCTCGCTCTCCCTGCTTCTGTAGTATTTCAGCAAAGGTTTGAGCGAGTGAAGTTGGTGGTTACGAATAGTTCTCTGATCATTAAATCCCTCAGCAACCCCCCCTCTCCTCCTCTCACTCTCTCCATATACCTTGTACCTCCGCAAATTAAAAACACAAAAAATACATTCCTCGCTACCTCCCTCGGCCGCATTTCGAAGTTATCAGGAATCCAATCTGGGCAACCATGCCTTGTTTTAATTAACCCTTTGCGGGGCCTGATGCAACACACAAGCTGCAATCCTTTCCCAGCCCCTTGTTCATCAGGCACCAGTCCTGTCCTTGGTCAGCTCTGCCACACACCACACACTCCCTGCCCCAAAAGCTCAGTCTTCTCTATTTTGTCAAATATCTCTTCAACGGCACTGTGTACTGAGAGGGAAAATAAACAGTTTCTGCAACACTGGTGCTCGGTGTCAAATTGGCTCAACGATAACTTGCTTATACAGCGCCTTCAGCCGAGTAAAGTGTTCACCAGGAGCGTTATCAGACAAAATTTGACACCAAGCCACCTATGGAGACACTAGGGCAGGTGAACCCAAACGCTTGGTCAAAGAGGGAGGTCTTAAGGAGGAGGGCGAGGCGGAGAGGTTTAGGGAGGGACTCTTGGGCAGCTGAAGGCACGGCCGCCAAAGGTTTAGTGAGCAGTACTCTCACCTCCGAGTCAGAAGGTCGTGGGTTCGAGTCCCACTCCAGGGACTTGAGCACATAAATCCAGGCTGACACTCCCCGTGCAGTACTGAGGGAGCGCCGCACTGTCGGAGGGGCAGAACTGAGGGAGTGCCGCACTGTCAGGGGATAGTACTGAGGGAGCGCCGCACCATCGGAGGGGCAGTGCTGAGGGAGCGCCGCACTGTCGGAGGGGCAATACTGAGGGAGCGCCGCACTGTCGGAGGAGCAGTACTGAGGGAGCCCCGCACTGTCGGAGGGGCAGAACTGAGGGAGCGCCGCACTGTCGGAGGGGCAGAACTGAGGAAGCGCCGCACTGTCGGAGGGGCAGTACTGAGGGAGCGCTGCACTGTCGGAGGGGGCAGTACTGAGGGAGCGCCGCACTGTCGGAGGGGCAGTACTGAGGGAGCGCCGCACTGTCGGAGGGGCGGTACTGAGGGAGCGTGCTGCACTGTCGGAGGGGCAGTACTGAGGGAGCGCCGCACTGTCGGAGGGGCAGTGCTGAGGGAGCGCCGCACTGTCGGAGGTGCTGTCTTTCGGGTGAGATGCTCTCTCGGGTGGATGTAAAAGACCCCACAGCCACTGTTGGAGGAAGAGCAGGGGGTCATCGCCTCGTCACTAAAACAGATGATCTCTCCCATTGCTGTTTCTTTTCAGTAAAAAAAGAAACTTATTTCCCCAAGTCCTTCCTTGTGTTTGGACTTGTCAACAGGTAACCACTTTCTCGGGACACTTGGGAGATGTGGGGAGACCTCCCGCGGAGGACCGGGGTACCCCAGCCAGAGTCGGGGCCCTCGGAAGGGGCAGAGGGGAGGGCACCAGCCAGGGTTGGAAGGGCTGGGTTTCACACTGCTTCCCGCGGGTTACTTTATTTAAACACTCACACTTTCACGCTTGTGTGGAACGTTAGATTTTTCCGATCTTGCTGATGCGTCCATCAGGGAAGCAGACCAACCCAGCAGCTGGTTTAACATCCTACACAGGTTAACACGGGTTAGCAAGGTTATAGAAAAAGCAAACCAACCACTAGGGTTTATTTCTAGAGGGATAGAATTGAAAAGTTAAAGAAGTTATGCTAACCCTGTATGGAATCTTGGTTAGACCACACTTGGAGCACTGCGTACAGTTCTGGTCACCATATTATAAAAAGGATATAGAGGCACTGGAGAGGGTGCAGAGCAGATTTACAAGGACCATACCAGAAATGTGAGGGGATACATATCAGGAAAGGATGAACAGGCTGGATCTCTTTTCACTTGATAAAAGGCCGAGGGGTGACCTAATAGAGGTCTTTAAAATGATGAAAGGTTTTGATGGAGTGGATACAGAGAGAATGTTTCCACTTGTGGGGAAGAACATAACTAGGGGCCATCAATATAAGATCGTCACCCAGAAATCCAATGGAGAATTCAGGAGAAACTTCTTTACCCAGAGAGCGGTGAGAATGTGGAACTCACTGCCACAGGGAGGGATTGAGGCGAATAGTATCGATGCATTTAAGGGGAGGCCGGACAAGTATATGAGGGAGAAGGGAATAGAGGGTTATGCTGATAGATTTAGATGGGGAAAGACGGGAGGAGACTCAGTGGAGCATAAATGCCGGCATGGACTGGTTGGGCCCAATGGTCTGATTCTGTGCCGTATATCCCGTGTAATTCTGTGTAACCGAGCATCACACTTATTCATACCTTTCTCAGCTGGTCACCTAGCCTGGGGACCCTCACTGCTGCCTTGCCATGGTTTTCCTCCCCAGCGCTTTTAAAGTGTTCCAGGGTAGCTCGCTATCCTCGTCCCCGGAGAGCAGGTCGTTTCCCCAATCTGCAGCTGCAGCCCCATCCGCCCCGCAGTTAATCCGCCCCCAGGGTTAATCGTCCCCGCGGTTAATCGGCCCCGCGGTGTGAGGGGAACCGTGCCACAGAGCCAGGTGGTGGTGATGTTGGCCGGATTTGTTACCGAGAATCTGCGCAGATCGCACTCTGGGTCGACCGGCCTCATAACCCGACTTCCGATCACCGCACCGAGGAGGGACAATCCGATCCACCGTGACAGTGCCACCCAGCCATCACTGTCTGCACAACACGGACTGAGGCCATTCGGCCCATTGAGCCTGTGCCGGCTCTTTGAAAGAGCGATCCAATTGGTCCCACTCCCCCCGCCCCCCCCTGCTCTTTCCCCACAGCCCAGCAAATGTTTCCAATCCGATTTGGAAAGTCACTATTGAATCTGCTCCCACCGCCCTTTCAGGCAGCGCGTTCCCGATCACAATTCTGACGGGACTGGACAGGTTAGATGCAGGAAGAATGTTCCCGCTGTTGGGGAAGTCCAGAACCAGGGGTCACAGTCTAAGGATAAGGGGTAAGCCATGTAGGACCGAGATGAGGAGAAACTTCTTCACCCAGAGAGTGGTGAACCTGTGGAATTCTCTACCGCAGAAAGTTGTTGAGGCCAGTCTGTTGGATATATTCAAAAGGGAGTTAGATGTGGCCCTTACGGCTAAAGGGATCAAGGGGTATGGAGAGAAAGCAGGAATGGGGTACTGAGGGAATGATCAGCCATGATCATATTGAATGGTGGTGCAGGCTCGAAGGGCCGAATGGTCTACTCCTGCACCTAGTTTCTATGTTGGTACCCTTCAATATTCAGTCCTTAGATGTTATCCGCACTATTCCACATGTTCACTACAACCAAGACAACTTGTGTTTATATAGCGCCTTTCATGTAGTAAAACATCCCACAGGTGTGTAAATCAGACAGAAATATCACTCTGAGCCACACTCCGAGATATTAGGACAGGTGACCAAAGCTTGGCCAAAGAGATCAATTTTAAGGAGGGTCTTAAAGGAGGAGAGAGAGGCGGAGAGATTTAGGGAGGGAGTTCCAGAGCTTGGGGCCCAGGCAGCTGAAGGCACGGCCACCGATGGTGGAGAAATTATAAACAGTGATGCTCAGGAGGGCAGAATTGGAGGAGCGCAGACATCTCGGGAGGGGTTGTGGGGCTGGAGGAGATTACAGAGATAGGGAGGTGGGCGAGGGCCATGAAGGGATTTGAACACGAGGATGAGTTTTAAGCTTGTGGTGTTGCCGAACTGGGAATTAACTGTGGGAGGGGCCAGAGTTCCACAAACACTGTGGTTCGAGTTTGGGTCTGTGTCCCAGGCAGCTTTCAACCTCGTTCAGGTTTTCACAATCAATGTTATTCAGCATAAAAACTGAAACTTTACAAATGACCAGAGGCAAGAATGGACCTGGTTAGATCTCTGTCGCAGTTCGTTGAAGAGCTAACACGGCTGATATTAATTCCAGCAATTTATTACACTGGTCCCTATCTCTGTAATCTCCTCCAGCCCCATTATAGTTATTCAGCAAGAGGAATTGACCCAAAGCTCACCCGCTGGGTTCAAATGCTGGGCTGGGCTGGTGTTGCGAGACTGCCCTTGATACTAGGATCCTGATGCTCGACCTCTAAAGCTGCCCCCACACGATCTGAGCAAATGAGCCAAGGCCTGGGATTACCCCTGATCTGAATCACATTAGCCGAGGCGTAGAATACAAGAGCTGGGAGGGTTATGCTTGAACTGCATACAACACTAGTTAGGCTACAGCTGGAGTACTGCGTGCAGTTCTGGTCACCGCATTACAGGAACGATGTGATTGCACTGGAGAGGGAACAGAGGAGATTTACCAGGATGTTGCCTGGACTGGAGAATTTTAGCGATGAGGAAAGATTGGATAGGCTGGGGTTGTTTTCTTTGGAACAGAGGAGGCTGAGGGGAGATTTAATTGAGGTGTATAAAATTATTAGGGGCCTGGATAGAGTGGATAGGAAGGACCTGATTCCCTTGGCAGAGGGGTCAACAACCAGGGGGCTTAAATTTAAAGTAATTGGGGGGAGGTTTAGTGGGGATTTGAGGGGAAATGTCTTCACCCAGAGGGTGGTGGGGGTCTGGAACTCACTGCCTGAAAGGGTGGTAGAGGCAGAAACCCTCACCACATTTAAAAAGTACCTGGATGTGCACTTGAAGTGCCGTAACCTACAGGGCTACGGACCCAGAGCTGGAAAGTGGGATTAGGCCGGGTAACTCTTGGTCGGCCGGCACGGACACCATGAGCCGAATGGCCTCCTTCCGTGCGGTAAATGTCTCTGATTCTATGAGAACAGGAAGATTTCGAGTTCGATCGCCAGTCTGTGCTGAGACAGCTGATCAGGGGGGATTGGGCCCCACGGTCGTCCTCAATCTTCCTGAGCTAGGGAAGGGGGCAAGTGGTCAGGGTTCCCGCCCTCAATCACTGACCTGTCATCCTTTGACGTGTGTGGATGTCGTATGAGGGGAAGATCAAATGGTTGGCAAATGGAATGCTGGCCTTTAATGTAAGGGAGATGGAGTATAAAAGCAGAGAAGTCCTGCTACAACTGTACAGGGTATTGGTGAGGCCACACCTGGAGTACTGCGTGCAGTTGTGGTCTCCATATTTAAGGAAGGATATATTTGCATTGGAGGCAGCTCAGAGAAGGTTCCCCAGGTTGATTCTGGAGATGAAGAGGTTGTCTTGTGAGGCAAGGTTGAGCAGGTTGGGCCTGTACTCATTGGAGTTTAGAAGAATGAGAGGCGATCGTATCGAAACGTATAAGATTCTGAGGGGGCTGGACAGGGTAGATGCAGAGAGGATGTTTCCCCTCGTGGGGGAATCTAGAACTAGGGGGCATAGTCTCAGAATAAGGGGTCGCCCATTTAAAACGGAGATGAGGAGGAATTTCTTCTCTCAGAGGGGGGTGAATCTGTGGAATTCTCTGCCCCAGAGAGCTGTGGAGGCTGGGTCATTGAGTATATTCAAGGTGGAGATAAACAGATTTTTGAGCGATAAGGGAGTCGAGGGTTATGGGGAGCGGACGGGGAAGTGGAGCTGAGTCCATGATCAGATCAGCCATGATCTTATTGACTGGCGGAGCAGACTCGAGGGGCCGAATGGCCGACTCCTGCTCCTATTTCTTATGTTCAAGCTCATGTGTGACGCCTTCCTCGTGGTTCGTGCTCGCACGTGAAGAGGGTTCAGGAAGGCAACGGGTTCAATGCCCACAGATTTGTACGCCAGCTTAAATCAGCAGCCTTGGTACGTGTGGAGAAAAATGAGGCGAATGATTCCTTGAAGCTTTTGTTCCTCATGGTTGATGAAAGCCGGAGACTACAGCTGGGGACGATGTCGATGTGGAGACCATCCTTACATAACTCCGTGACCTCTACCCCCTAGAAGGACAAGGGCAGCAGGCGCATGGGAGAACACCACCATCTCCACGTTCCCCTCCCAGTCACACACCATCCCTCGACTCGGGAATATATCGGCCGTTCCTTCATCGTCGCTGGGTCACAATGCTGGAACTCCCTCCCTAACAGCACTGTGGGAGCACCTTCACCACACGGACTGCAGCGGTTCAAGAAGGCGGCTCACCACCACCTTCTCAAGGGGCAATTAGGCATGGGCAATAAATGCCGGTCTTGCCAGCGACGCCCACATCCTGAGAATGAATACATTTTTAAAGATACATTTCTGCCGGCAGGGTGATTGTGCTCCCGGATGTGTTTTAAGATGTTTTAAGATGAGCTTAATACAGAGCTGGAATCCGCTTCTAATCAGCTCATCTACTGCTTGAAGAAACAATCCTACAGTACTTCCTTTTATGCCCCCGCTGTCCACGTGACTCACGTACAACCTGTAAGTGGGGAGTGTAAGTGAGGATTGGAGGGGGGTGGCGGGGTAAACACGCGCTCATTACCAGCCAGAGGTGTGACGGCCGCCATCTTGGTAAAGGGAGTGACTCCTACCAACGGCGATAACAAACAAAACACTTCCTGATCGTTGTCAGCAGTCGTGTCCTTTGGCAAAGGCCAATAAAATGGGTGCACAGCGTACAGGCCCGAAACAGGCGTGACATTTGCATATGCAAATAAGGGGCCTAACGCCTTTCTGAGGCCCCTCCCCCCCACGCTGCGTGATTGGTTACCCGCTGACCAATTGTTGCACCCCCACCGTCCTCCCAGTAAAGATCAGCTGACTCAACCCAGGCCACGGATTGGACACAGAGAGGACTCGCTGATCTGTGCGGGTCAGTACCACTTCACGTTGGGAGTGTTCCCCCCTCTGAGCCATTGCCGGAACCCTGGTAAGGACATCCCTGTGGTGAGTGGGCCACCCTTTCACCGTCTGGTGCCACGGGTGAGGAGAATCACTCCTGATACCTGACTGCTCGTTCCGAAAATGTGTTCAACATTTTTTAACTGCCTCAGTTGCCATCAATTGTGCCAGCTGTGGCTCAGTGGGCAGCAATCTCGCCTCTGAGTCAGAAGGTTGTGGGTTCAAGTCCCACTCCAGGGAGTTGAGCACATAAATCTAGGCTGACACTCCCAGTGCAGTACTGAGGGAGTGCCGCACTGTCGGAGGGGCAGTACTGAGGGAGCGCTGCACTGTCGGAGGGGCAGTACTGAGAGAGTGCCGTACTGTCGGAGGAACAGTACTGAGGAAACGCTGCACTGTCGGAGGGGCAGTACTGAGGGAGCACCGCATTGTCAGAGGGGCAGTACTGAGGGAGTTCCGCACTGTCAGAGGGGTGGTACTGAGGGAGTGCCGCACTGTCGGAGGGGCAGTGCTGAGGGAGCGCCGCACTGTCGGAAGGGCAGTACTGAGGGAGCGCCGCACTGTCGGAGGGACAGTACTGAGGGAGTGCTGCACTGTTGGAGGGGCAGTGCTGAGGGAGCGCCGCACTGTCAGAAGGGCAATACTGAGGGAGTGCCGCACTGTCGGAGGGTCAGTACTGAGGAAGCGTTGCACTGTCGGAGAGGGAGTGCTGCGCTGTCGGAGGGGCAGTGCTGAGGGAGCGCCGCACTGTCGGAGGTGCCGTCTTTTGAGTGAGACGTTAAACCAAGGCCCCGTCTGCTCTCTCAGGTGGACGTAAAAGATCCCACGGCCACTATTTTGAAGAAGAGCAGGGGAGTTCTCCCCGGTGTCCTGAGGCCAATATTTATCCCTTAACCAACATCACTAAAACAGATGATCTGGGTCATTATCACATTGCTGTGTGTGGGAGCTTGCTGTGCACAAATTGGCTGCCATGTTTCCCACATTACAACAGTGACTACACTCCAAAAGTACTTCATTGGCTGTAAAGCGCTTTGGGACGTTCGGTGGTTGCACAAGGTGCTATAGAAACGCAAGCCTTTCTTTTGTTTAAAATAAGAACTCTCAGACTCCAGTCCCAGGTTACCCTGTGGCACCTGTTTCCACGGTGATGATCAATTCCAATTTTTTTTTATTCTTGAAATTGCCTGGCACACCTAATTTTAAACAGACACATAACCTATCCAAGACAGCTACACAATTACATCATCAAAGGCGACTCAACGAGTACAATCATCCTCCTGCTAGTTTCACTTAAAGCTGCAATACATTACCTGGCATTCGCAGCAACATCGATTGCGATAAAGTTATTTATGTCAGCAGGCCCCCTCACACACGCTAAGGAGGAAATAGACCTGCCCGCACCATCTCTCCCCACCCCCCTCCCCAACTGGGATTGGACCGGCAGATTTCCCAGCATCCAACTGCACAGAAAGAGGCCATTCTGCCCATTGTGTCTGTGACTGCACTTTGCGGCAGGAAGCGAAGATACTGACTGAGAGGTTGCTGCACCCTGGCCGGAGAGTCTAGATCGAGGAGGGGGGGGGGGGGTGTCTCAGGATTAAGGGGGTCAGCCCTTTAGGACTGATTCCCCTTCCCTCTGGTGGTTGTGATGGCCATCGCAGCTACCTGCTGAATGATCTCGGAGATTGCCCCATCCAGCTTCCCGGTCCCCCTCCTCCCTCCAAAAGGCTTTTTTGAGCTGAAAGATAGAAAGGATGCTTGGTTCTGATCCCTTCTGTGTGCTGAATTAGCTAGTTCCATCGAGCCAACGCTTGCTGCTATTTGCTCCTGGGGAGAGGCAAGAGGCAGTTCAGAGAAGGCTCACTCGGGTGATTCCGGAGATGAGGGGGTCGTCTTATGAGGAAAGGTTGAGCAGGTTGGGCCTCTACTCATTGGAGTTCAGAAGAATGAGGTGATCTTATTGAAAGGTATAAGATTCTGAGGGGGCTGGACAAGGTAGATGCAGAGAGGATGTTTCCCCTCGTGGGGGGAATCTAGAGCTAGGGGGCATAGTCTCAGAGTGAGTGGTCGCCCATTTAAAACCGAGATGAAGGAGGAACTTCTTCTCTCAGAGGGGGGTGAATCTGTGGAATTCTCTGCCCCAGAGAGCTGTGGAGGCTGGGTCATTGAATATATTTAAGGTGGAAATAGACAGATTTTTGAATGATAAGGGAGTCGAGGATTATGGGGAGCGGGCAGGGAAGTGGAGCTGAGGCCAAGATCAGATCAGCCATGATCATATTGAATGGCGGAGCAGGCTCGAGGGGCCGAATGTCCGACTCCTGCTCCTATTGCTTATGTTCTTATTGCAAGGGTGCAGTGAGAAAGCAGGGGAGATCAATCAAAAAGCAGACATTAGATATCTCAACTTTTTTGTTTCTCAAGGAACGTTCCCATGTCCTGTTACCATCAGCCATGCAGCGAAGGTGATGACCGCTCTCTGTGGAACATATTCAGCCCCTCGAGCCGGCTCCGCCATTCAATGAGATCATGGCTGAACTTCGACCTCAACTCCACTTTCCCGCCCGATCCCCATATCCCTCGATACCCCTAGAGCCCAAAAATCTCTCTATCTCAGCCTTGAATATGCTCAACGACTGAGCCTCCACAGGCCTCTGGGGTAAAGAATTCCAAAGATTCACCACCCTCCGAGTGAAGAAATTTGTCCTCATCTCCATCCTAAATGGCCGACCCCTTATCCTGAGACTGTTCTAGACTGGTTCTAGACTCCCCAGCCCGGGGAAAACAACCTCCCCTGCATCTTCCCTTCCTGCCACAAAGAGCAGTCACAGATTCAATGGGCCGAATGGCGGCCTCCTGTGCTGGTAAGATTCTGTGAATCTTTCTCAGAGAAACTTGGGAGTCCACTCTACATTGATTCACTTCGCCTGCACTTTGACCCTGGTCGTGTTGAGAGGCTTCCACGCAGGCTTTAGTGGAGAGTAGAACGTGTTTGGAAGCCAAGTCAGTGGGTCAACCAGTGGCTCAAAGCGCGATTGCTGAAGCCGGATATTGGTCTACAGAGCAATGGGAAGGTGCAGTCACAGGCGAAGAAACTCTTTTGTGTGTTTTACATTTCTAGAACATAAGAAATAGGAGCAGGAGTCGGCCATTCGGCCCCTCGAGCCTGCTCCGCCATTTAATACGATCATGGCTGATCCGATTATGGACTCGGGTCCACTTCCCTGCAGAGGCTGGGGACCTTCCCGATTCTGCCCGTCGCCAAGAGGAGCCCCCCGAACGGCCCTCCGAGGCGATGGTCTTCCTGTCAAGAGCTGATCGTGAAGGCGTTGACCTCAGCCCTGGGGAGAGATGGGACCATCCCTGGCGACACTCAGCGGGTTCAAAAGGTCAGGCAAGCGTGGGAGGTGGGGGGGCGAATCAAACTCAAGAGCAAATATTCAACAGTTCTACTGACATCGGGCCCCTCCCATTGGGTGGGGGTGGGTCTCTAAACACCAGAGGTAATTTGTGCCAAAGGGGGCATTTATTTGCCACATATTATTGCAGCCACAGTCACATCTCCAGCTCTCAGCCCTCCCCAGAACGAAGGTCCTGCCCCTTCTCAAACCAGCGCCGACCCTGACTCATGGGCACAATGCCCTCTGGCGTAACACCCGTAATATATTCCAGCTTCAGGTACCTGGAGCTTACCAAAAAAATAAAGGAACAATTTCATGTCCAAAATGTTTACATTTTTCCGTACACAGAGAAAGTTGAAATTGGTTTTACAACATTAATATTTTTTTTACACAGCAATTATTTACTTTTCTTTTTGTTTGTTTTAAGAATCGCTGTTAAATTGTCTTTATCTCTTTCATTGGTTAAGTTGAATTCTTAAAACTCAACTCTCAACACCTCACAACATTCCCTTCAAACTCCTTTCGGGATGAGAGGCTAATCAAGCGAGGGGTGTTGGGAGCTCGAGATCCCATAGGCGCTATTCCGGGAAGAGTAGGGAGGTTTTGTTGTTCTATTGCCCATCCCTAATTGCCCCTCGAGAAGGTGGTGGTGAGCCGCCTTCTTGAACCGCTGCAGTCCCGTGTGGTGAAGGTGCTCCCACACAGTGCTGTTAGGGAGGGAGTTCCGGGATATTGGCCCAACCACGATGAAGGAACGGCCGATATTTTTTCAAGTCAGGCTGTAAAGCGCTTTGAGACGACGTGTGTGGTCTTGAAAAGGCGCTATATAAATGCAAGTCTTTCTTGTTGAGCTGCTGGATGGGGCCCAAGACCTGACCATTTCGGAAAGGCACAGGTTAAGGGGCAATCTCAGTGTGGACATTGTGCCAATCGGGGAAAATATCAAGACTACTTCTGGCTTTAAAGGGTATGCTGTGATCAATTTTTTTTAAACGTTTTTAAAAAATATATATACTTAATTCTGCCTTTACGAAAGAGATACCAGCAAGTTAACAGCAGCAAACCTGTTTAAACACATACCACAGTTACACATTTCAGGCGATGGCACACACAACACAGTGGGGAAACACTGGAGAATAATCACGTTTTTTGTGGTCCAACGTCGGTTGGTGCAACACTTGATTCAGAGCAACTTCATCTCTTAGCACCTGGACTCACAAGTGCTTAATGTGCAAATTGTAAATTGATACACAGCTCTGTAACATGAGAGGGTATAAATGAACCTTGTGCCGGCTGTGGGGGGGCAGGGCAATAGGGATATGAGCATCGGTCTCGCAACAACCTCTGTTTTACTGCTCGCCCCCCTGCCTCAGCCCATCTGCTGCTGAAACCCTCATCCCTGACTTTGTTACCTCCAGACTCAACTATCCCACCCCTCTCCTCTCCACCCTCCCACCTTTCCACCCTCCGTAAACTCGAGCCCTCTCCCCCCACCCCCGTGTCCTAACTCGCACCAAGTCCCGCTCACCCATCGTCCCCCCCCACCCCCGTGTCCTAACTCGCACCAAGTCCTGCTCACCCATCGCCCCCCCCACCCCCGTGTCCTAACTCGCACCAAGTCCTGCTCACCCATCGCCCCCCGCACCCCCCGTGTCCTAACTCGCACCAAGTCCTGCTCATCCATCGCCCCCCCCCACCCCCCGTGTCCTAACTCGCACCAAGTCCTGCTCACCCATCGCCCCCTCCACCCCCGTGTCCTAACTCGCACCAAGTCCTGCTCACCCATCGCCCCCTCCACCCCCGTGTCCTAACTCGCACCAAGTCCTGCTCATCCATCGCCCCCCCCCACCCCCCGTGTCCTAACTCGCACCAAGTCCCGCTCACCCATCGCCCCCCCCCACCCCCGTGTCCTAACTCGCACCAAGTCCTGCTCACCCATCGCCCCCTCCACCCCCCGTGTCCTAACTCGCACCAAGTCCTGCTCACCCATCGCCCCCTCCACCCCCCGTGTCCTAACTCGCACCAAGTCCCGCTCACCCATCGCCCCCTCCACCCCCCGTGTCCTAACTCGCACCAAGTCCTGCTCACCCATCGCCCCCCGCACCCCCCGTGTCCTAACTCGCACCAAGTCCTGCTCACCCATCGCCCCCCCCCCCCCCCCCACCAACACCCCGTGCTCGCTGACCCACACCGGCTCCCGGTCCGGCAACGCCTCGATTTAAAAATTCTCACCCTCGTGTTCCAATCCCTCCATGGCCTCCTCGCCCCTCTCCCTACCTCTGCAATCTCCTCCAGCTCTATAACCCCCACCCCGCCGCCGAGATCGCTGCGCTCCTCCAATTCTGGCCGTTTGTGCATCCCCCCCATTTCCATCGCCCCACCATCGGTGGCCGTGCCTTCAGCTGCCTGGGCCCCAAGCTCTGGAACTCCCTCCCTAAACCCTCTCCGCCTTGCCCACCCCCTTTAAGACGCTCCAGCTCTTTGACCAAGCTTTTGGTCACCTGCCTTAAGAACATAAGAACATAAGAATTAGGAACAGGAGTAGGCCATCTAGTCCCTCGAGCCTGCTCCGCCATTCAATAAGATCATGGTTGATCTTATCTCCTTATGTGGCTCGGTGTCAATTTTTGTTGGATAACGCTCCTGTGAAGCGCCTTGGGATGTTTACTATGTTAAAGGCGCTATATAAATGCAAGTTGTCGTTGCTAGGCTTCAGCTATTGCTAGGCCCAGAGTCCAGACTGAGGAACTAAGGGTGAAAATAAATGGAGCCATTGAGAAATGGGTTCTTTTACTCCAAGAACGTTTTAGCCTTTGGGCCTCGACACTTAGTTTTGTTCTGGGATCTGGGATTTTGCTCCTGAATTTTAATCTCTGAACAAGTGCGACTAAATATGTCCAATTTGCGGCACTCCATTACAGGCAAGTCCTAAAATCAATGGACAGGGGGCCAGTGCAGATTCACTGGGCAGTGACATGGGATGAGCAGCCAGAGTTATGAAGCGAGACTTGAGAATCACAGCACAGAAGGAGGCCATTCGGCCCATCTTATCTTGCTATTCAATCAGTCCCACGCCTTCCTGATTCCCCACAGCCCTGAATTTTGCCCCTCCAAGTATTTATCCAATCCCCGTTTGAAAGTTCCTATTGAATCTGCTCCCACCGCCCTTTCAGGCAGCGCGTTCCCGATCACAACAACTCGCTGCGTAAAGAGAATTTCTCTCGCCTCGCCCTCTGCCTTAAAATCTGTGTTGGAGTTTTCCTTCACTATAGCGGAGAAGGTTATGGGGGAAATTGACAGAGGTTGTCAAGATCATGAAGGGTTATTAAAAAGGTGAATATATAAGGATATATTGGCTGTGGAGGGAGTGTAGCGTAGGTTTACCACACTGATACCCGCACTCCACGGGTTAAATTACGAAGAGAGATTACACAAACTATTCCCTGGAATTTAGAAGGTTAAGGGGTGACCTGATCGAAGTTTTCAGGATATTAAGGGGAACAGGCAGGATAGATTGGGAGACTATTTCCGCTAGTTGCGGAGTCTAGGACAAGGCGGCATAGTCTGAAAATTAAAGCCAGACCTTTCAGGAGTGAGATTAGTAAACAATTCTCCACACACAGGACGGGAGAAGTCTGGAACTCTCTTCCGCAAAGGGCAACTGATGCTAGGTCGATTGTTAATTTCAAATTGGAGATTGATAGCTTTTTGTTCTCCAATGGTATTAAGGGATATGGGGCAAAGGCGGGAATATGGAGTTAGGTCACAAATCAGCCGTGATCTCATCGAATGGCGGAACAGGCTCGAGGGGCTGAATGGCATCCTCCTGTTTCTCTGTAACCAGCTAGAGGGGCTGAATGGTCTCTTCCTGTTCCTGTGTATCAGGCTCGAGGGGCTGAATGGTTTCTTCCTGTTCCTGTGTAACAGGCTCGAGGGGCTGAATGGGCCTCCTCCTGTTCCTGTGTAACAGGCTCGAGGGGCTGAATGGGCCTCCTGCTGTTCCTGTGTAACAGGCTCGAGGGGCTGAATGGGCCTCCTGCTGTTCCTGTGTAACAGGCTCGAGAGATTGAATGGCCTCCTATTCCTGTGTAACAGGCTCGAGGGCCTGAATGGCCTCCTGTTCCTGTGTAACAGACTCGAGGGGCTGAATGGGCCTCCTCCTGTTCCTGTGTAACAGGCTCGAGGGGCTGAATGGGCCTCCTCCTGTTCCTGTGTAACAGGCTCGAGGGGCTGAATGGGCCTCCTCCTGTTCCTGTGTAACAGGCTCGAGGGGCTGAATGGGCCTCCTCCTGTTCCTGTGTAACAGGCTCGAGAGGCTGAATGGGCCTCCTCCTGTTCCTGTGTAACAGGCTCGAGGGGCTGAATGGGCCTCCTCCTGTTCCTGTGTAACAGGCTCGAGGGACTGAATGGGCCTCCTCCTGTTCCTGTGTAACAGGCTCGAGGGGCTGAATGGGCCTCCTCCTGTTCCTGTTGATGATGGGATTGCTTCTGCTGGTCGGTGGGACGGTAATGACAAGAGCACGGACTTTAGATAATCGCAAACGATAATTAAAGGGGAGCTCAGAATAAATTCTTTACACAAACCCTTTAGAATGTGGAATTCTCTGTTAGGTCGAGGCGGAACGGGAGTTGGAGCTTGTCAAAGAGAAATAGTAGCAGGTGTGGGGAGCGGGCAGGAAAGTGGGGGGCTCCTTGGGGAAAAATGCCGGCACAGCCTCGGTGGGCTGAATGGCCTGCGTTTGTGCTGGAACCTTCGAGGAAATCTTTCCACCATTTGCGCATGGAGTCCCCAGGGTAAGTTGAGCTGCCTTGTTCAAGAAACGAAGGATCGACTCCCAACAGAGGGGGACCTTGGGTGCTGTTTAGAAACATAGAAACATAGAAAGTAGGTGCAGGAGTAGGCCATTCGGCCCTTCGAGCCTGCACCGCCATTCAATATAATCATGGCTGATCATGCAACTTCAGTACCCCACTCCTGCTTTCTCCCCATACCCCTTGATTCCTTTAGCTGTAAGGGCCACATCTAACTCCCTTTTGAATATATCTAACGAACTGGACTCCACAACTTTCTGTGGGAGAGAATTCCACAGGTTCACATCTCTCTTACCCCTTATCCTTAGACTGTGATCCCTGGTTCTGGACTTCCCCAACATCGGGAACATTCTTCCTGCATCTAACCTGTCCAGTCCCGTCAGAATTTTATATGTTTCTATGAGATTCCCTCTCATTCTTCTAAATTCCAGTGAATACAAGCCCAGTCGATCCAGTCTTTCTTCATATGTCAGTCCTGCCATCCCGGGAATCAGTCTGGTGAACCTTTGCTGCACTCCCTCAATAATAAGAACATCCTTCCTCAGATTTGGAGACCAAAACTGAACACAATATTCCAGATGTGGTCTCACCAAGGCCCTATACAACTGCAGTAAGACCTCCCTGCTCCTATACTCAAATCCCCTCGCTATGAAGGCCAGCATGCCATTTGCTTTCTTCACCGCCTGCTGTACCTGCATGCCAACTTTCAATGACTGATGAACCATGACACCCAGGACCCGTTGCACCTCCCCTTAGATAAAGTACTGACTGACTTGTGTGCACTCTGCTCTCAAAACCGCTGCTCCTGGTGTTCACCCGTTGACGGAAGGTGTGCGGGTTTGGTGCAGACGGCAATGAGGGCGGACTTCACTGAACCAAACTGTTATCTGCCCCCACCACCCCCCCCCACCCAGAGTAAAAGGTTGTCCTGTGCTGCCGTTATGTAGATGCCCCCAGTTCCTCCCGGGGGTAGGGTCACTCAAGCAACGCAAGCTTGCCGTCTGTGACTTCACCCCGCGTGACGGGACGTACTATACAAGCTGCATCTCGCTCTCTGCCCTCACGCTCCCCAGTGCTAGGCGTCTTTGGACAAATGGGGGTGTTGGGGGTGGAGGGGGGGGAATTAGCATTAAAGCCAACCATTTGTCTTCAAGTAGCGGGTGAGCGAGGTTGGAGAGGCTACTGAACTGTCGATGAGTCAGTCGGGGGCCCGACGGTAAGTCCCCAGCGTTGACCAATGAAGCGGGTAAGCCTAATCACATCCAATTAACATATATACACATCAGCCTATGAAAGCAGGCCCAAAGCGTGTCGCGGTGTTTTTTCTCAAGACGCGGGAGGAGAAGCTGAAGACCATGGATGATTCGTCAAGAGCTTGGCGGCCATCTTGCTCTTCTCGTTCTTGCGTGTTAGCCTCGGAAGAAGAAAGCTATTATTTGGGGGCGGGGAGGGGCGGCTGGGGTTGCTGATTTTCCTGCTGCCCACGAGCCGCAAGGCGTCTTCCGACGGCCAGGTCGATGTTCCCGGGAGCAGTGGAAACGTGCCACCGAAATCTCTGGTCGCGAGAAGCCCCCCTCCCCCCCCCCCGCGACGGTCCGTCAGCGAGCACTAAACGCCCAGCCTGACCAAGCACGTCCTCCGCCGGGGTTCAAAGGTTGGCTCCAGCATGGCAGGGTCAATCGGCGCGGTCCAATCTGAAGTACGGAGGCAACGGGCTTAACTTCCACTCCTGCATCTGGTCCATACTGTTTCCCTTTGGCCTTTCCTGGGGGCGGGCGAGGGTACGATATATATATATATATATATCACGACATGCATTTTTACAACAAATATCTCCTTTTTAACTGAAGGGGGGAGGGGCGGGATAGGGGGTGGGGTGCAGTACTGCCCTGAATCGGCTCCCACTCTGTGAAGTATGTCCGTTGACACCAGTAGGTTTGGTTTGACATGCAACAACCAGACACAGCGAGCGTTGCCAACAGGGGGCTGTTCAACAAACGGCTTCTGCGCCACGATTGAGGTCCGTGCTGGGCCGCCTGGTGTGCGCGGCGAAAAATCGATTCAATCGCCAGGAGGCTGGCTGCCCTCGCAGGCTGGCGAGCATTGGCCTTTGATCTATCTGCGTTCCTCCTCCGAATGTCCTGTCAATTGTTTCTTTACAAAATACTTGGTGGTAGAAGGCATTTGCTTTACAAAGTAAAAAGCAAATCCCCTCGCTAAAATGTCACGGGTGCGCGAAACACCTTGTTTCAGGTTTAAAATCACAGTACAGCGATAGCGATTGACCCCCCCCCCCCCCCCCCCGAGCAGCAGCAGTGTGACCTCTTCGAGTCAAAGGTCGCTATCTTACAACGTGTGGTGAGCTGTGTTTGGGGAGCAGGGTCGCCTATCGGAGCTGGACGGGTGGAGAGGGCCTGGTCTTTCATTTTCAGGGTTATTGGCGTTGCCTTGCCAACAACTTTTGGCCCTGCTTTTAGGTTAAAGTTATGTAGGCCGAGGCTTTTTCTTTCAACTGTTGTAAACACAAGTGACAACTCCAACTGCCTGTGAGGGAGGGAGGGAGGGAGGGGGAGGGAGAGGGAGAGAGAGAGAGAGAGAGAGACAGAATCAATCAGATGTTTTTCATCGAACATTTTTACCTTTTTACGAACAAAATAAAACCCCAGTGAAGTTCAGTCACCCTCCTGGGTTGTGCGCAGTTAGGCGGGCATGATGTGTAAACCGGGGGAATATCTTAACCATCTCTTCTAGCGGGTGACTGACTCGACGGTGCCCGTTTTTGGCACGAGCGACCAAAGACCAGGGAGTCACAGCCAAGTGTGGCCTTCAGCTGAAGTGGGGTTGAGATCGGGGGAGGGGGTGGGGAGGGGGAGGGGCAGAGGGGGCAGGGAGAGGCGGAGGAGAAGGGGACGCGGGGTTGGGGGGGGGGGAGCGAGGGGGGAGGGGTGGGGGGGGAGCGAGGGGGAGATAATCGGACCAGCGTGGGCAAACTTATGATTTTTAACAAAAAAAAGTATTTTTATCTGCAGTGGAGGCCGGGAGCTGGAAACCTTAGGCACTGCAGCGCCACTACTGGCTGGGTGGTGCAGTTGCGGCGTGACACGTTGACATAAGAATTTAGAATGGGAAAGGTTGACACCGATATGTCACAACTGGAACTAAGGTTTTGAAGCCAGGAAGTGCACACATAAGACATAATTTTTTTTTAAAATCAGGTACATACCTCATATTCAGTGTTGCTCTGCTGATAATGAAGACATTTTTATTCTATTTGTGGGCATCACTGGCAAGGCCAGGATTTATTGCCCATCCCTAATTGCCCTCGAAGGTACTGGTGGTACAACTGAGGGCCTCGCTGGGCCATTTCAGAGGGCAGTTAGGAGTCAACCACATTGCTATGGGTCTGGAGTTACCTATCGGCCAGACCGGGTAAGGGCGGCAAATTTCCTTCCCGAAAGGGCATTAGTGAATCCGATGGGTTTTTACGACAGTCCAGTAGTTTCCATGGTCACCATTACTGACGGGCTTTTCATTCCAGATTTGTTTAATGAACTGAATTTAAATTCCCCAGCTGCCGTGGTGGGATTTGAACTCGGATCATCAGTCCAGGCCTGGGGATTACTAGTCCCGTAACATAACCACTATGCTACTGTTCCTGTTATCACCGTTCGATCTGGGTGAATGTATTCTACATCCAAGTCACTCTCGGCGGCAAAATCCCACAAGTGGTGGATTTGAGTGGAGGCTGCACACATCCCGTCAGCCTGGGACGCTGAGATCAAGTGTTCCAGCGTACGGGCACTCTGTGTTGGCCAAGGAGAGGAGCCTTTCGTGCATCAGGCCAGGCTGGACTCGATCACAAGGAGCAGACGCGGAAGGACGGTGTGATGCATGCACTATACACATACCACAAGCATCACACACACACACACACACACACACCCCCCACACCTCACACGGACCACACACACACACCCACATACACCACACGCGCACACACACACACACACCCCCCACACCTCACACGGACCACACACACACACCCACATACACCACACGCGCACACACACACACACACCCCCCACACCTCACACGGACCACACACACACACCCACATACACCACACGTACACACACACACACACACACACACACACACACCCCCCACACCTCACACGGACCCCACACACACACCCACATACACCACACACACACACCCCCCACACCTCACACGGACCCCACACACACACCCACATACACCACACACACACACCCCCCACACCTCACACGGACCCCACACACACACCCACATACACCACACACACACACCCCCCACACCTCACACGGACCACACACACACACCCACATACACCACACACACACACCCACATACACCACACGTACACACACACACACATACACACACACACCCCACACACACACACACATACAACACCCACACCACACGCACCACACACACACACCCCCCACACCTCACACAGACCACACACACACACCCACATACACCACACACACACACACACACACACACCCCCCACACCTCACACGGACCACACACACACACCCACATACACCACACACACACATACACCACACACACACACCCACATACACCACACGTACACACACACACACACACACCCCACACACACACACACATACAACACCCACACCCCACGCACCACACACACACACCCCCCACACCTCACACAGACCACACACACACACCCACATACACCACACGCGCACACACACACACACACACGCCCCACACACACACATACACCAATCACACCCCACACATACCACAAGCATCACACACACGCATCACACACACACACACACTCTCACACCCCACACACCCTCACACCACACACACCCACACCCCATACACCCACCACGCACCATACACACCACACACACGCACCATGCACCACACGCACCACACACACACGCCGGAGGAAATTTAAGCTCCCATTCTGGATGGGAAGGGGCCTTACCTTCAGGGGGCTCTGACATTGGTGGGTTCAGGCAGTACATGTGATAGCCTCGATCACAGTCATCACAGAACAGTAACTGATCCTGTTGGGAAGAAATGGATAATCAGGTTTTACATCATGTCCCAGTGTGACTTCCATAACATCGCCCGACTTTGCCACTCTCCCTGGTGTCTGTTGGAGGCTGAACCAGCTTGCTCGCAATCTTGGCATTGTATTTAACCCCGCGATGAGCTCCCGACCACAAAACCGTGCCAGTACTAAGACCGCCTATTCCCACCTCTGTAACATCGCCCGTCTCCGCCCCTGGCTCAGCTCATCTGCTGCTGAAGCCCTCACCCGTGCCTTTGTTACCTCCAGACTCGACGATTCCAATGCACTCCTGGTCGGCCTCCCACATTCTACTCTACATAAACTAGAGGTGATCCAAAAGTCGGCTGCCCCGTGTCCTAACTCGCACCAAGTCCCGCTCACCCATCGCCCCCTGTGCTCGCTGACCTACACTGGTTTCCAGTCCAGCAGCACCTCGATTTTAATATCCTCATCCTTGTTCTCAAATCCCTCCATGGCCTCGCCCGTCCCTATCTCTGTAATCTCCTCCAACCCACACAACCTCCCCGAGATGTCTGCGCTCCTCTAATTCTGCCCTGCTGAGCATCCCCGATTATAATCACTCAACCATCGGTGGCCTTGCCTTCAGCTGCCTGGGCCCCAAGCTCTGGAACTCCCTCCCTAAACCTCTCCACCTCTCTCTCCTCCTTTAAGACGCTCCTTAAAACCTACCTCTTTGACCAAGCTTTTGGTCACCTGCTGTAATTTCTCCTTATGTGGCTCAGTGTCAAATTTTGTTTTCTAACACTCTTGTGAAGTGCCTTGGAATGTTTTACTATGTTAAAGACGCTATATAAATTCAGGTTGTTGATAGTATGACCAGGGCTATAATAATAAGACTTCCTACATGCACTATACGGCACAGAAACAGGCCATTCGGCCCAGCCAGTCCATGCCGGCGTTTATGCTCCACTCGAGCCCCCTCCCGTCTTTCCTCATCTAAATCTATCGGCATAACCCTCTATTCCCTTCTCCCTCATGTGTTTATCCAGCCTCCCCTTAAATGCATCGATACTATTCACCTCAACCCCTCCCTGTGGCAGCGAGTTCCACATTCTCACCGCTCTCTGGGTAAAGAAGTTTCTCCTGAATTCCCCGTTGGATTTCTTGGTGACGATCTTATTTGATGGCCTCTAGTTATGCTCTTCCCCACAAGTGGAAACACTCTCTCTGTATCCGCTCTATCAAAACCTTTCATCATTTTAAAGATCTCTATGAGGTCACCCCTCAGCCTTCTTTCAAGAGAAAAGAGACCCAGCCTGTTCATCCTTTCCTGATATGTATACCCTCGCATTTCTGGTATCATCCTCGTAAATCGTCTCTGCACCCTCTCCTGTGCCTCTATGTCCTTTTTATAATATGGCGACCAGAACTGTACGCAGTGCTCCGTGCGGTCTAACCAAGGTTCGATACAGGGTTTAGCATAACTTCCCCACTTTTCAATTCTTTAAATAAACCCTAGTGCTTGGTTTGATTTTTTCATGGCCTTGCTAAACTGTGTCGCAACCTCCTATTGAATATACTGTAATCTCACCACTGATACCAGTTGCATTTATTCTGTCTGTCAGAAGCCAAACTGATAAGCACTCTAGTGAGGCAAGGACAACAAATTGGTTCGTGTTACATGAAATATATGAATAAACATGCCGGTTACATGGAGATTTTAGCTAGTTCCTGTTCCTCTTCATAACGTCAAAAATAATAACGTATTTATATAGCGCCTTTAACGTAGTAATACGTCCCATGGTGCTTCACAGGAGCGTTACATGACAAAACAGATAAATTTGATACCGAGCCACAAAAGAAGAAATTAAGACAGATGACCAAGAGGTAGTTTTTAAAGAGTGTTTTAAAGGAGGGAAGAGAGGTAGAGAGGTTTAGGGAGGGAGTTCCAGAGCGTGGGGCCCAGGCAACAGAAGGGATGTTCGAGAGGGCAGAATTAGAGGAGCGCAGACATCTTGTGGGGTTGTGAAGCTAAAAAAGATGACAGAGATAGGGAGGGGCGAGGGCCATGGAGAGATTTGTAAACAAGGATGAGACTTTTGAAATCGAGGCATTGTTTAACCGGGAGCCAGTGTAGGTCAGTGAGCACAGGGGGTGATGGGTGAGCGGGACTCAGTGTGAGTTAGGACACGGGGCAGTGAGCACAGGGGGTGATGGGTGAGCGGGACTGGGTGCGAGTTAGGACACGGGGCAGCGAGCTCAGGGGGTGATGCGCGAGCGGGACTTGGTGCGAGTTAGGACACGGGGCAGCGAGCACGGGGTGATGGGTGAGCGGGACTTGGTGCGAGTTAGGACACGGGGCAGCCGAGTTGGAGTGAATAATAAATAATAAATTGGAGTGCGAAGTTTCCCCTTAATATCGACCTAACTTCACTTAACTCGTCAGTATTTCTGACCGACAGGAACTAATGATAGAAAGACAGTCTTATTTCCCTCTCTCACTCTCCGAGAGAAAAATACACAGTAAAAAAGACAAAATCAAAACCTTTCCCCTCCCCCCCCAGCTGTCAATTAAAACTGTCACCTAGTATCAGAAAGCTCCCCTCCCCCTCCCCTTACTTTGTGCAGATGCCAGTTTCACGTCGCCTGATCAGCTAGGCCCCCTGCTGTGCTCCATGAATGAAACCAATCAAAGATTATAGGTTTAAACCGAAGCCCCGTCTGCTGTCTCAGGTGACTGTAAATGATCCCGACAGGCTCTATTTCAAAGAAAAGCAGGAGAACCCTGCCCGATATTTTTCCCTCAATCAACGCCTAAAACAGATCACCTGATCGTTTGTTTCATTGCTGTCTTGTGGGAGCTTGCTGTGCGCAAATAGGCTGCCATGTTTCCTACATTACAACAGTGACCACAAAAAGTACTTAACTGGCTGTAAAGTGCCTTGCGATGTCCTGAAAGGCGCTATATAAATGCAATTCTTTCTTGAGTTTTACATGCCTGGTGATTGTAGGAAGAAGGGAAGACAGAGGTGGCTAAAGACTCCTCCCTTCAGTATCTCCACGAAGTAACGCTTGTATACCACCAGATCCAGAGGATATTTGTAGCACAGAATGGGATTGAACCCGGGCCTAGCCCTGGTCTGTGTGCCTCAGTACCACACCACAAGGTGGAACTAGCCAGTAAAAGGGCAAATACTGTCTACTTGGGACTGTTGATAATATCGCATTGACTTGATTTGCACAGAACCATCAGACTGTCCCTTGCTTCACTGCATGGACCATGATCATGCACGGTCGGGGATTTGTGGAAGTGCTGAATCTCCCCCCCCCCCACCGCCCCCCCACTCCGCCTCCTCGCCCCCCCTCCCGCCCCGCCCCAGGAAAATGGTTTGCAATCTTCCTAACCTCCCACAATGCAATACCATCTTGGAATCACTGAATGATACAGAACAGAATGATACTGAACCGAGGACAGGTAATCTATCCGTTGTAACTATGTCACAAAGCCATCACCATGAACACAGCTTACAGCACAGGAGGAGGCCATTCGGCCCATCGTTCCTGTGCCAGCTCTGTGAGAGAGCGATCCAATCAGTCCCACTCCCCCCTCGCTCTCCCCCACAGCCCCGCACATTTTACCCCCTCGAGTATTTATCCAATTCCCCGTTTGGAAGTTACTAATGAATCTGCTCCCACCGCCCTTTCAGGCAGCGCGTTCCCGATCACAACAACTCGCTGCGTGAAAAAACATTCTCCCACCTGTAATGTATTCGCTTCATGGGTTCTTTGGTTAAGAATTCATAGCGACACATTGCTATTAAGAACTAGTTGGTTTATTAGCAAAAGGTTTAACAATCACACGACACATTACCAGTTCATCCACCAGGCTCATAACCACCTGCCCCATCGTGCATCCCCTGAACCCAACTGGCCGGGGTTTTATTGAGTCTTGTGAACATCACGTGAAGCTACTCCCAAACTCAACAGCTCTACAACTATTTTGTTGCGGCGAACGTGTAACGAATTCACGTGTCATCCTTGTGCAGGAGCCATCAAGCAAACTCTACTCTGTAATGCTGATTGGTTTATGTGCAACGACCAGCTCTACAAACCTGTGAGCATGCTCACGGGTACAGACATTACAATCTTGCCTCTGGTTCTTTTGCCCATTAACTTAAATCCATGTCCCTCTGGTTACCGACTCTCCCGCCCCTGGAAACAGTGTCTCCTCATTCACTCTACCAAAACACTTCCTGATTTTGAACACCTCTATTAAATCTCCCCTTAACCTTCTCTGCTCTGAGGAGAACAATCCCAGCTTCTCCGGACTCTCCTAACGGAGATCCTCATCCCTGGAATCATTCTAGTAAATCTCACTCCACACCCTCGCCAAGGCCTTGACTCCTTGCTAAAGTACGGTGCCCAGAATCGGACACACTACTCCAGCTGGGGCTTAAGCAGTGATTTACCGAGGTATAGCATCACTTGCCGTTTTGTACTCTACACCTCTATTTATAAAAATCTTGGATTTTTTACTCTTTGAAAACAGATTTATCAATTTGTCCTGCGACCTTCCAAGATTTACGTAGCACAGGGCCTCTCTGTAACACCCAACCTACCATACAACGATTGTTTTATCCCCTTCCAACCCCCGCCCCCGCCCCCTCAAACTAGGTTGGTATCGCCCCACGTCCCCTCTCAACGCATCGGGCTGGTATCTCCCCAATGCCCCCCCCCCCACCCCCACCCAACTCAATGGGTTGGTATCTCCCTCTACCCCCCCACCTCCCATGGGCTGGTATCTCCCCAACCGCACCCCACCACCAAACTCAAGGAGTTAGTATCTCCCCAACAACATCCCCCCCCCATACTACTCAATGGGTTGGTATCTCCCTCTCCCCCCCCACCCTCCCATGCGTTGGTATCTCCCCCCACTCCCCCATTGGGTTGGTATCTCCCCCCCCCGCCGCTCCCCTTGGGTTGGTATCTCCTGTATCCCCCTCCCTTGGGTTGTGCCTGCCACCCCCCCCCCCCCTCCATGGGTTGGTATCTCCCGCCCCCCCCTCAATGGGTTGGCATCTCCCCCATCCCCCCTCAATGGGTTGGTATCTCCCCCCCCCCCCCCTTCAATGAGTTGGTATCTCCACCCCCCACCTCATTGGGTTGGTATCTCCCCCCCCACTCAATGGGTTAGCATCTCCCCCACCCCCCCCTCAAAGGGTTGGTATCTCCTACCCCACCCCTTGGGTTGGTACGCCCTCCCCTCTCCCTCTCCCTCTCCCTCCCCCTCCCAGTGGGTTGGTAGCTCCCATCTGCCCCCCCCCCCTATTGGGGTGCTCCCGTTCCCCCCCACCCCCCACCTCGCCTCCCCCCGGGCCTTGCCTGCTCCCAGCCCGTTGCCGGGTAGACTTACATCGTTCTCTGAGGTGCCGCAGAGGCTGCAGGACTTGCACTCAATGCACTGCCAGCGATAGGTCCTCACAGCCGCTGTCATATTGACGGTGAACTGCAGACACGACGGGTGGCCTGGGGAAGAGATAATCACACCCAGTCAAACACTCCGGATAATTCAAGGTCTCCGCCCGCCGGCCCAGAACCCCCAGGCAGGGGGCGCTGCTCCAATTTGGGGGGGGGGGGGGTGGAGGGCAGGAGTCCGACAGGGGGGGTGGGTATTGTCCTCCTCCCTCCCCACCACATTTTCTTGCCCCTCCACCCCCATTAAAAACGGAGGTGAGGAGGAATTTCTTCTCTCAGAGGGGGGTGAATCTGTGGAATTCTCTGCCCCAGAGAGCTGTGGGGGCTGGGTCACTGAATATATTTAAGGTAGAGATAGACAGATTTTTGAGCGATAAGGGAGTCACGGGTTATGGGGAGCGGGCGGGGAAGTCCACGATCTTATTGAATGGCGGAGCAGGCTCGAGGGGCCGAATGGCCGACTCCTGCTCCTGTTTCTTGCGTTCTCCTGAAGGTGGTGATGGACCGGGGGGAGGCCATTCAGCCCCTCGATCCCGTTCCGCCATTCAATCAGATCGTGGCTGATCTGCGTTTTTACCCCCTCGGTTCCCTGACCCTTAATATCGTAACCCAACAAAAATCTCAGTCGTGAAATTTGTCCCCCGTCGCCCCCCCCAGCCTCAGTAGCTTTTTTTTGGGGGAGGGGGGGAGAAAGAGTTCCAGATTTCCGCTCCCCTCTGTGTGAAGAAGTGTTTCCTGACATCACCCGCTGAACGGCCGGGCTCAAATTTGAAGCTCACGCTCCTTGTTCCAGACTCTACCATACTGGCAGCCTTGCCCACAAGCCCCTGGCTCGCGTGTGATTGGCTATCCGCATGTACCTTGGTCCCAGCCCTCATCTGATATCAACACACATACACACACACAAACACACAAACACACACTCCCACACACACACACACTCACTCCCACACACACACACACTCCCACACACACACACACTCCCACACACACACACACACTCCCACACACACACACACACTCCCACACACACACACACTCACACACACTCCCACACACACACACACTCCCACACACACACACACCCACACATACACACACTCCCACACACACACTCACTCCCACACACACACACACTCACTCCCACACACACACACACTCCCACACACACACACACTCCCACACACACACACACTCCCACACACACACACCCACACACACACACTCCCACACACACACACTCCCACGCGCGCACACGCACTCCCACGCACACGCACTCCCACGCACACACACACAATCCCACACACACAATCCCACACACACAATCCCACACACACACTCCCACACACACACTCCCACGCGCACACACACACAATCCCACACACGCACACAATCCCACACACGCACACAATCCCACACACGCACACACACACACACAATCCCACACACACACAATCCCACACACACACAATCCCACACACACACACACCCACACATACAGACATACACACACACTCCCACACATACAGACATACACACACACTCCCACACATACAGACATACACACACACTCCCACACACACACTCCCACGCACCCACGCGCACACACAATCACACGCACACACATACACAATCCCACACACACACTCCCATACATACAGACACACAGACTCCCATGCACATACATGCACACATACAATCACACACACACACACACACACACACACACAATCAGACACACACACAATCCCACACACACAATCCCACACACACACTCCCACGCGCACACACACAAATCCCACACAACCACACACACACACACACACACACACACATCAACATTTCAGCCATCGTCAGGCGATAGTGATCAGGAAAAGGAACCCTGGCTGATTTCCTCAACCATCCCTCAATGTACAGGGACCCCCTCCCCCTAACTGCTTCACCAGCTGAGACCCACTAACTTAGAACAGACTCCAGGGCTCTAGTCCGTACGGCTCAATTACAGTCTGAAAAAAGAAATATCTTGCATTTATATAGCGCCTTTCACAGCCTCAAGATGTCCCAAAGCACTTTACAGCCATTGAAGTATTTTTTTTAAACATGTAGTCACTGTTGTAATGTGGGAAATGTGGCAGCCAATTTGCACACAGCAGGCTCCCATAAAGATACAACAACAACTTGTATTTATATAGCGCCTTTAACGTAGTGAAACGTCCCAAGGCGCTTCACAGGAGTGTTATGAGATAAAAAATTTGACACCGAGCCACATAAGGAGAAATGAGCGCAGGTGACCAAAAACTTGGTCAAAGAGGTTGGTTTTAAGGAGCGTCTTGAAGGAGGAAAGAGAGGTAGAGAGGCGGAGAGGTTTAGGGAGGGAGTTCCAGAGCTTGGGGCCCAGGCAACAGAAGGCACGGCCACCGATGGTGGAGCGATTATAATCAGGGATGCTCAGGAGGGCAGAATTAGAGGAGCGCAGAGATCTCGGGGGGTTGTGGAGCTGGAGGAGATTACAGAGATAGGGAGGGACGAGGGCCATGGAGGGATTTGTAAACAAGGATGAGAATTTTGAAATTGAGGCGTTGCTTAACCGGGAGCCAATGTAGGTCAGCGAGCACAGGGGGTGATGGGTGAGCGGGACTCGGTGCAAGTTAGGACACGGGGTCAGCGAGCACAGAGGGTGATGGGTGAGCGGGACTCGGTGCGAGTTAGGACACGGGGCAGCGAGCACAGGGGGTGAAGGGTGAGCGGGACTCGGTGCGAGTTAGGACACGGGGCAGCGAGTACAGGGGGTGATGGGTGAGCGGGACTCGGTGCGAGTTAGGACACGGGGCAGCGAGCACAGGGGGTTATGGGTGAGCGGGACTCGGTGCGAGTTAGGACACGGGGTCAGCGAGCACAGAGGGTGATGGGTGAGCGGGACTCGGTGCGAGTTAGGACACGGGGTCAGCGAGCACAGGGGGTGAAGGGTGAGTGGGACTCGGTGCGAGTTAGGACACGGGGCAGCGAGCACAGGGGGTGATGGGTGAGCGGGATTCGGTGCGAGTTAGGACACGGGGTCAGTGAGCACAGGGGAATATGGGTGAGCGGGACTCGGTGCGAGTTAGGACACGGGGCAGTGAGCACAGGGGGTGATGGGTGAGCGGGACCCGGTGCGAGTTAGGACACGGGGCAGTGAGCACAGGGGGTGATGGGTGAGCGGGACCCGGTGCGAGTTAGGACACGGGGCAGTGAGCACAGGGGGTGATGGGTGAGCGGGACCCGGTGCGAGTTAGGACACGGGGCAGTCGAGTTTTGGATCACCTCTAGTTTACGTAGGGTAGAACGTGGGAGGCCAGCCAGGAGTGCGTTGGAATAGTCAAGTCTGGAGGTAACAAAGGCACAAGTAGATAAATGGACCTGCATTGGGTGTAGTTTGAGGGAGGAATCTAGCCAGCTCACCAGGGAAGGGGGGAAGTGGCATTATACATGGGATTGGGCTTAGAAACATAGAAAATAGGTGCAGGAGTAGGCCATTCGGCCCTTCGAGCCTGCACCACCATTCAATAAGTTCATGGCTGAACCAATTGCGCTTCTCGGAATTGTGTAGCTAACAGGGGGCAGTTGGATATCCCACATGAACTCCCTGCTCTCTGACCCCATCACCTCTGAGGAAGGTCTCTGACTGCACGAGTGAGGCCCCTCCAGTTCTCAGCAGGTGCCCAGCCTTCGGAATGTGCATTTCCCCAAATTCCTCTGACATCGGATCCCATTGTTGGGAGAGAAGGCCTTTTGTCCAACCAACCCAGGCCGGCCTTAGGCCCAGGTCCCTGGGGTTACCACTCACAATTTCGGCGTTTCAAAGGACCCGTTCTCTGGATTCGAGTTTTACAGGAGGATTTCTGTTGCCACGGTTACGCCGAGGGGTTGTAAGTGCTGAATGAGACGATTCTCCAGTTGGAAAATGGGAAAAATGGCAGTCGCAGAACTAATTAATTAAAGATACAATTTTTTTTTTCCACAAGGCAGTGGCTCGCAGATCGAGGAGGGGAGGGGGCGTGGGGGGGGTGTCTGATCGACCGAGTGCCCCTCTCCATTGTCTCATGCACTGGCACTGCCCATGTGCCAGGCAGGTGGGCACACGCCACTCAATGGCCCCCCCCCCCCAATCCCCCAATGCTGCTCGTTGGCTGCTCGCCTGCAGCAGGCTTCACACTTGCCGTGTAACGCGCACAGCCGCGGGCGCGCAGATACATGGAGCACACAGTAACAACAGTCTGCATTTACATAGCGCCTTTAATGCAGTAAAACGCCCCTACGGCATTGCGCAGCAGCGATTATCAAAATTAAATTTCACGCCCGGCCACATGAGATATTAGGGCGGGTGACCAAAAAGCTGGGTCAAAGACCAAAGTGGGGAGAGAGTGAGTTGGGAGGCGGAGGGGTTTAGGGAGGGAATTCCAGAGCTTGGGGCCCAGGCAGCTGAAGGCACGGCCGCCGATGGTGGAGCGATGGAAATTGGGGGATGCTCAAGAGGCCAGAATTTGAGGAGCGCAGAGATCTCGGAGGGGTTGTGAGGCTGGAGGAGGTTACAGAGCTAGGGAGGGGTGGGAGTGACGGCCATGGAGGGGTTTAAAAACAAGGATGAGAATTTTAAAATCGAGGCATTGCTTAACCTGGAGCCAATGTAGGTCGGCGAGCACAGGGGGATGATGGGTGAGCGGGAGAGTATAGGGAGAGATGGCCTGATCTTAATCTCTTGGATACAGAAACCCTCACCACTTTTAAGAGATGGTTGGATGGACACTTAAAGTGCAGTAACCTGCAGGGTTACAGACCTAGAGCTGGTCATTGGGATTAGACTGGATGACCTTTTGATGGACGGCGCAGATATAATGGTAAGTACTGCAGGGAATAGAATACGGCCAGGGTGATCTCCTGGACTAGTGTCGATCGCCTGGATGGGTCGGAGAGGAATTTTCCCAGATTTTTTCTCCCTAAATCGGCCTGGGTTTTTATCTGCATTTTGCCTCTCCCAGGAGATCCCATGGCTCCGGTTGGGGTGGAGTGTAGAATGTTTCAGTGTAAGGGGTGTCGCAGTTGTGTGAGGCGGACTGGTTGGGCTGGGTGCTCGTTGCCTGTCCGTCATTGTTCATAGGTTTATATGTAACCTTCAGGGCTGCTGACCGAGGGCCGTGCGGCTCTTTGTCGGCCGGCGCGGACACGATGGGCCGGAATGGCCTCCTTCTGCGCTGTAGATTTCTATTGGACGAATAAAACACCCGGGTAGAAACTGCTCAGGCGCATTCCATTGAGGGATGCGTGTTCCAATGTTTTGAACGAGGATAAAATCGGACCTCCCTGGCTGGACGAGGAGATAAGTTCCCAGCGCTGAGCTGTGTACAACAGGATTCTGGTCTCTGATTTCTGCTCCCGTCTCCCTCCCTGACCCGGTCCTGGGTTAAATAGCCAATCACAGTCGGAACAACAGCAGGAGATTATTTCAGTGGAACTCAGCACCCTAGCAGTAGAGAGGGGTGGGGGCAGGGGGAGGGGGGGGATATTGCTGGGGTGGGGGTCCCACTGCTGGTCACAGCCTAGTAGAACTCGCGTTTGCGAGATTCTCTGGCGCGGGCAGGATCGGGCTGGGAGTCGATGCCCTCCAGAGTCGAATATCCGCGCGGCGCTCACGCTGTTGGCCCTCGCGGCACCGTCCCCAGACAGGATGGTGGCACGGGTGGGGGAAGAGGGGCGAATGTCACGGTGTGTGGGGTGAGAATTAAAGCCAGGACAACCGCAACATTCAGGGATATTTAGCACTGACTGCTGGAATTCGAGGCTGCTGTTCATTTTCTGAAAGGTGTCTGAGCGAAACTCATTGAATTCATAATAGAATTTTTCCTCATCAGCTCGAACAGGGCACTGATAGAAATGATCCCCTTCACAGGCAGCTGGGAGCAGTTACTCTGAATGTTTAAAGCCAGACTCCCCCTGCCCCCCTCCCCCCGTTACTTCAGTTCAACCCATTAAAGCTCGAGGGAATTCAAACATTCAAAGAGGCTACAATCTCAGTCGACTTCATTCCTGAGGATTTACAGTCGGGATTCGGCTTAACTGGAATCAATTCAGCTTTTCCAAAATAAAATGCGCGATTCCGTCCCGACAGTGATGATGTCACTGCGCCTGGGATGGGCGTGCACACGGTTCCCTCGCCCATCTCCCCTCTCCCGCCCAGTGTTACCTCTCTCCCGCCCAGTGTTACCCCTCCGCTCGCCAGGTTACAGGCCTTCCCCCCCACCGTCCCCCCCCCCCCCCAACCCCCACCCCCGGCTCAGTCAGCCCAACCAAGGTCCAGCTCTTCTCGCCTACATGGGCATCGCAGTCCGATCCTATCCTCGGCCAACATCCATGTAGGCGCTCGCAAACGCACGTGCACACACACATATACATGTGCACACAGACACACACACACACACACACGTGCTCGTGCGCACACACACGTGCACATACATGTGCACACACACGCACACACACATACATGTGCACGCACACACTCGTGCACACATACACTCGTGCACACACATACATGTGCAAACACACATGCTCGTGCACACACACGTGCACATGCCCACACACGTGCCCACACGCATGTGCGCGCGCACATATGTACACACGCACGTGCGCACACACATATCTATGTGCACACACACGTGCACACACACACACACACATGTGCACACGCGTACGTGCACACACACATACATGTGCGCGCACACATATGTACACACGCACATGCACACACACATATATATGTACACACGCACGTGCACACACACATACATGTGCACACATATACACGTACATGAACACAGACTCCCTTTCTGTCAACAGTCACTGGATAATGATCCCGGGGCAGGGAGGGGGGGAACCTTGGCTGATAACCCAGGGGTGTTGAGGTCACCCTGGCCAATAGCGATATCATGCCTCCTACTCTCCGTGTCGGGACAACTCAGCTCCGACCAAGGGCTCCGGGCTTGATGGCTCATTTAAAAAAAAATTATTCCACCAGAATCTGGAATTAAAGAAGTTTTTATGATTTAAGAGCAATTTTACTCAATGACATTTTTAATGGACGATTTAATGTTATTTAATGTGGCCCTGGTTTAAATCTATCCCCTCCCCAGGTGTGTGATAGGTTTGTGGAACTTGACCAGCAGTGACCCTGAAGTCAAAAAGTTTAAATCACACCACGGCCAGAAATCAAACTCAATAAAAATCTGCTCATTTCTGAGGCTGATATTAAAGGGGGAGAAAATCAACACAAAAGCTGCCCGATTGTCCATAAAATCCCCAAAGTGCTCAGAGACAAGAATTTGCCATCCCTAACCCAACCAGGCCCAGCTAACTCATGGGTTAGAATCAGAGAATCGTTACAGCACGGAAGGAGGCCATTCGGCCCATCGAGCCCGTGCCGGCTCTCTGCCAGAGCCCCTCAGCCAGTCCCACTCCCCCGCCCTTTCCCCGTAGCCCTGCAATTATTTTTCCTTCAGGTATTTATCCAACTCCCTTTTGAAAGCCGCGATTGAGTCTGCCTCCACCGCCCTCTCAGGCAGCGCATTCCAGATCCTAACCACTCGCTGCGTAAAAACGTTTTCCCTCGTGTCGCCTTTCTGCCAATCGCCTTAAATCTGTGTCCCTCTGGTTCCCGACCCTTCCACCAATGGGAACAGTTTCTCCCGATCTACTCTGTCCAGACCCCTCATGATTGTGAACACCTCGATCAAATCTTCTCTCAACCTTCTCTGCTCCAAGGAGAACAACCCCGGCTTCTCCAGTCTATCCACGGAACTGAAGTCCCTCATCCCTGGAACCATTCTCGTAAATCTCCCCTGCACCTTCTCTAAGGCCTTCACATCCTTCCTACAGTGCGGGGCCCAGAATTGGACACAATACTCCAGTTGGGGCCGAACCAATGTTCATCATTATTTCCTTGCCTTTGTACTCTGTGCTTCTATTTCTGAAGCCTCGGATCCCGTAAGCTTTTTTAACCGCTTTCTCAACCTGCCCTGCCACCTTCAACGATTTGTGCACATATACCCACCGGGTCCATGACTCCAGCCTTAATGCCCTCAATGTAAAGTAGAGTTGAATCAACAAATGTGGTGGTTTCAATGTTACCCACATCGAGGTAGCAAACAGGGCAGACATGGAGTGGAAGTAATTGGTAGGGCTACGGGGAAAGATCAGGGGAGTGGGACTTTTAAAAAATTCATTCATGGGATGTGGGCGTCACTGGCAAGGCCGGCATTTATTGCCCATCCCTAATTGCCCCTTGAGAAGGTGGTGGTGAGCCGCCTTCTTGAACCGCTGCAGTCCCGTGTGGTGAAGGTGCTCCCACAGGGCTGTTAGGGAGGGAGTTCCAGGATCGTGACCCAGCGACGGTGAAGGAACGGCAAATGGAATGTTGGCCTTTATTGCAAGGGGGATAGAGTATAAAAGTAGGGAAGTCCTGCTACAACTGTACAGGGTATTGGCGAGGCCACACCTGGAGTACTGCGTGCAGTTTTGGTCTCCGTATTTAAGGAGGGATATACTTGCATTGGAGGCAGTTCAGAGAAGGTTCACTCGGTTGATTCCTGAGATGAGGGGGTTGTCTTATGAGGAAAGGTTGAGCAGGTTGGGCCTGTACTCATTGGAGTTTAGAAGACTGAGAGGTGATCTTATTGAATCATATAAGATTCTGAGGGGGCTGGACAGGGTAGATGCAGAGAGGATGTTTCCCCTCGTGGGGGAATCTAGAACTAGGGGGCATAGTTTCAGAATAAGGGGTCACCCATTTAAAACGGAGATAAGGAGGGATTTATTCTCTCAGAGGGGGGTGAATCTGTGGAATTCTCTGCCCCAGAGAGCTGTGGAGGCTGGGTCATTGAATATATTTAAGGTGGAGATAGACAGATTTTTGAGCGATAAGGGAGTCACGGGTTATGGGGAGCGGGCGGGGAAGTGGAGCTGAGGCCAAGATCGGGTCAGCCATGATCGTATTGAATGGCGGAGCAGGCTCGAGGGGCCGAATGGCCGACTCCTGCTCCTATTCCTTGTGACGATGAAGGAACGGCCGATATATTTCCCAAGTCGGGATGGTGTGTGTGTGACTCGGAGGGGAACGTGGAGGTGGTGGTGGTCCCACGTGGTGGAGGTGCTGCCGGCAGGAATGAACTGGACAGCTCTTTCAAAGAGCCGGCACAGGACAGGGTGGGCGAAATGGCCTCGTTCTATGATTCTGTGACATGAATCTTCTCGACTCAATCCACAACCCTGCCCCACAGTTTCGGCCCAGACTCCCAGCACCGTGTCTGCCTACCCTGAGGTGCTGGCTGTGTTACTTATCAAAAACTATCCCCGCCCCCCCCACACAAAAAGTCTGTTCAAATTTTAATGTGATTTGATCAGAAACAGTTGTACGGGAGCTAACCCCCTCCACATATTCTGCGCAGTTGCTGGTAACTTGTCCCTTATAGGCCTTTTATAATCATTATGTAAAAAAAAAGATTTAATCTCACATAATCAACTCCAGAAAACAAGGACGGAGAGCCTGGCATTATTTTATTCCAGGGATGCAAATTCCCATGCACTAACCAGACGTTTGATGTGCTTTTGTGAGTTATACGACCAAAGCCTGTTAAGTATTTCAACATGTAATATCCTCCCGGTGCAATAATCGTATGTTTTAAATCATATATCCCTTTTAAAAGGATCCTTAAAGGGGAAGGAAAGCGTTCCCAATCGTCCGAACTGAAGAGATAGGAGCAGGAGTCGGCCATTCGGCCCCTCGAGCCCGCTCCGCCATTCAATAGGATCATGGCTGACCTTCGACCTCAACTCCACTTCACCGAAACATCACAGCCACCGGTCGCCCCTCCGTGGCATTGCTCACGGACAGTCTGGGCACCTCCAACGTTCCCTCCAATTATTTATTCGGTACGCGGCCTGTTCAGATTTCCCCGCGGGCGCGGTTTTTACCCCGTACAAAGAGCCGGCCTACGCGGGATCGCCAAAGCATCGTGCGGTCTAACAGGAATATCGGATGCTCCCCTGCTATTCACCACAACCCCTCCCCGTGGCAGCGAGTTCCACATTCTCACCGCTCTCTGGTTAAAGACGTTTCTTCGGCAATGGATTTATTACCGGCTCGCTTAGATTTGTGTCAGCCGCGGCTCAGTGGGCAGCACTCTCGCCTCCGAGTCAGAAGGTTGTGGGTTCAAGTCCCACTCCAGGAGCACAAAAATCCAGGCTAACACTCCCAGTGCAGTGCTGAGGGAGCGCCGCACTGTCGGAGGGGCAGTACTGAGGGAGCGCCGCACTGTCGGAGGGGCAGTACTGAGGGAGCGCCGCACTGTCGGAGGGGCAGTACTGAGGGAGCGCCGCACTGTCGGAGGGGCAGTGCTGAGGGAGCGCCGCGCTGTCGGAGGGGCAGTGCTGAGGGAGCGCCGCGCTGTCGGAGGGACAGTGCTGAGGGAGCGCCGCGCTGTCGGAGGGGCAGTGCTGAGGGAGCGCCGCACAGTCAGAGGGGCAGTGCTGAGGGAGCGCCGCACTGTCGGAGGGGCAATGATGAGGGAGCGCCGCACTGTCGGAGGGGCAGTACTGAGGGAGTGCCGCACTGTCGGGGGGGCAGTACTGAGGGAGTGCCGCACTGTCAGAGGGGCAGTACTGAGGGAACGCCGCACTGTCGGAGGGCAGTGCTGAGGGAGCGCCGCACTGTCGGAGGGGCAGTGCTGAGGGAGCGCCGCACTGTCGGAGGGCAGTGCTGAGGGAGCGCCGCACTGTCGGAGGGGCAGTGCTGAGGGAGCGCCGCACTGTCGGAGGGGCAGTCCTGAGGGAGTGCCGCACTGTCAGAGGGGCAGTACTGAGGGAACGCCGCACTGTCGGAGGGCAGTTCTGAGGGAGCGCCGCACTGTCGGAGGGGCAGTGCTGAGGGAGCGCCGCACTGTCGGAGGGGCAATGATGAGGGAGCGCCGCACTGTCGGAGGGGCAGTACTGAGGGAGTGCCGCACTGTCAGAGGGGCAGTACTGAGGGAACGCCGCACTGTCGGAGGGCAGTTCTGAGGGAGCGCCGCACTGTCGGAGGGACAGTACTGAGGGAGTGTCGCACTGTCGCTGAGGGAGCGCTGCACTGTTGGAGGGGCAGTGCTGAGGGAGTGCCGCACTGTCGGAGATGCCGACTTTCAGATAAGATATTAAGACGTCCGACGGTCATGAAAGGCGCTATATAAATGCAAGCCCTTTCTTTTATTTACGGCCCATAGTTCTGGACTCCTCCAACAACAAAAACTTGAATTTATATAGCACCTTTAACGTAGTAAAACGTCCCAAGGTGCTTCACAGCAGTGTTATAAGACAAAACATTTAAGTTTGGCACTGAGCCACATAAGAAGAAATTACGGCAGATGACCAAAAGTTGGCTCAAAGAGGTATGTGAGAAATTCTAAAATAATAAAAAGCTTTTTGTGTTGTGAGAATTTTGACTTGTGGTGATTTTCCAATCCTGCGTCTATGGATTACCAAAGCCCCCCACCTTCTCTTCAATTACCCCTCCCCCTCCCCCAAACAACCCCTCCCAGTGAGTTTACTGAAGATGGATACATTTCCCCATCGGGCTGGATGCTGATACAGACACCCTGCCGTGACCAAAATCGAGTAAATCTTTTCCGCACCTTCTCCCAAGACCTTCCCGTCCTTCCTATTAGTGTGGTACCCAGGCGACGCTTGCGTTTGCCGCACACTTAGAGGCCAAACTCCAAACCATCGCTGACACCTTCGCTGGAAGCCTACCAGTGTCTGGGTCTTGCACTAAACGTCTTCTACCAACCTGCCCCTGCCACACAGCACTGCCCCCGATGATCAAAATCCACGGCAAGACCTTGGTCAACGTGGACCATGTTCCATACCTCAGGAGGCTACTGTCAACAAGGGCAGGCATCGATAATAAAGTCCAACACCGCCTTCACTGCGGTCGCTTGAAGAAGAGGGTGCTTGAAGACCAAGATCTCAAACCTGGCACCAAACTCAGGGTCTACAGAGCAGTGGTGATACTCTGCTGTTATTACGGCTTCCGCGTGCTCCCGGCAAAGAGACTCGAGGTGCTCGGCGCCTTCCCAGATGTTCCCCCTCCACTTTGAGCGGTCTTGGGCCAGGGATGTTATAATTTTTCAAGAAGGCGCCGAACACCTCCTATATGCTTCAGAGACATGGACGATGTACAGCAGGCACCTCAAAGCACTGGCGAGGTCCCACCAACGCTGCCTCCGCAAGATTCTGCAAATCCATTGGCAGGATAGGCGCAACAACATCAGCGTTCACTCGCGAACCAACATCCCAGCGTCGAAGCATTGACCACGCTCGACCAACTCCGCGGGGTGGGCCACATCATCTGCATGCCCGACACGAGATTTCCGAAACTCCTACACGGCAAGCGAGCCCCAGGTGGGCAGAGGAAATACTTCCAAGGACACCCTCAAAGGCTTCTTGAAAAATTAGAACATCCCCATCGGCTCTTGGGAATCCCCGGCCCAAGACCGCTCAAAGTGGAGGGGGAAGTACCTGGGAAGGCGCTGAACACCTCGAGTCTCTTCCCCGGGAGCGTCGCGGAAGCCGTAATAACAGCAGAAGGAGCGCACGATAACTAAAGCACCCCACCTACCTGTCCTGCCAACCACCATCTGCCCCCCCCCACCCCCACCCCCCCCCCCACCCCCCGTGACAGAGTCTGTAGGTCCCGCATCAGTCACCTGAGAACTCGTGTTAGTGTGGAAGCAAGTCTTCCTCGCCTCCGAGGGACTGCCTGAGGAGGGGAGAATGTGCGGTGCCCAGAATTGGACGCAGTACTCCAGCGGGGGCCGAACGAGTGATGAAGCCAATGGGGAAAGGGGTAGTGTAGATTAACCTGTTTGTTACGAGGAATGGAGGTCACGGTTATGAAGGGAGACTTGGGAAGTTGGGGTTTATCTTCACTCGAGCCGAGAGGGTTGAGGGTCGACCTGAGAAGAGGTCTTCGAGGTTGTAATGGGTTGTCAGGAGGTAGGCCCTGGTCCATCCAGCTTGGTCATTTAGGAGGGCGGGTATCACTACTGCTCTGTAGACCATTGGGAAGCGTGTGAGGGGCGGGAAGTCTAGAACAAGGGATACAGGGCGGGAAATTTAGGACCGAGATGAGGAGAAACGTTCTCACTCAGAGGGTGGTGAACCTGTGGAATTCTCTCCCACAGAAGGCTGTGGAGGCCAAGTCTCTGAATATATTTAAGAGGGAGATAGATAGATTTCTAGACACAAAAGGCATCAAGGGGTATGGGGAAAAATGGTGTTGAGATCGAGGATCAGCCATGATCATATTGAATGGCGGTGCAGACTCGAGGGGCCGAATGGCCGACTCCTGCTCCTATTTTCTATGTTTCTATGAGAAGAGGGGAGGAGGGGCTGGGTGAATTGCTTCCTTTTCTCCGACCACCCCCTCCACCCCCCACCCTGACGCCCCTCCCCCAACTCAAAATCCTTCGCTTCCATACAGCAAACAGCCAGGGGTCATGGCCAAGGCTGGTGCCTGGGGAATGGGCAGTCGGCCAGATTGTCGCAGTGAGCTTGGGAACAGCAGCGTCCTCACACACATCCTGTTCACGCCCCGGCACCTCCTTCAGTGCCTGCCTCCCTCAACAGCCTCTTTTCCTATTTGACGTTCATTTTATCCTACAAATCCCCTGGGAGGACAGACGCACCAACGTTAGCGTCCTCGACCAGGCCCAACATCCCCAGCATCGAAGCACTGACCACACTCGACCAGCTCCGCTGGGCAGGGCCACATTGTCCGTATGCCAGACACGAGACTCCCAAAGCCAGCGCTCTACTCGGAACTCCTTCACGGCAAACGAGCCAAAGGTGGGCAGAGGAAACGTTACAGAGACCGCCCTCAAAGCCCTCCCTGATAAAGTGCAACATCCCCACCGACACCTGGGAGTCCCTGGCCAAAGACTAGTCCGTCCTAAGTGGAGGAAGTGCATCCGGGAGGGCGCTGAGCACCTCGAGTCTCGTCGCCGAGAGCGTGCAGAAACCAAGTGCAGGCAGCGGAAGGAGCGTGCGGCAAACCAGTCCCACCCACCCCTTCCCTCAACCACGGTCTGTCCCACCTGCGACAGGGACTGTGGCTCTCGTATTGGACTGTTCAGCCACCTAAGGACTCACTTCAGGAGTGGAAGCAAGTCTTCCTCGACTCCGAGGGACTGCCTATGATGATGATGATGATGGATTATCGTTTCCACTTGTGTGTGGGTAGGGCGGGGAGACCAGAACTAGGGGGCCATCAATATAAGACAGTCACCAATAAATCCAACAGGGGAATTCAGGAGACATTTGAGTCGTCCGGTGGTTGTGAAAGGCGATATATAAATGCAAGTCTTTCTTTTCTTGTTTTTGCAAGCGGTTGAAGCTGAAACAAAGCACTGCGCGCAGTTCTGGTCTCCATGTTACAAGAAGGATGTAGAGGCATGGAGAAGGTGAGCGAAATATTTACAAGGAAGATGACACCAGAACTGAGAGGTTTATAACCATCAGCAAAGGCTGAACAGACTTGGTCCCGTTTCTCTAGAACAGAGAAAGCTATGGGGAGACCTGACAGAGGGAGTTAAAATTATCAAGGGGTTCGAGAGGGTAGACGTAGAAAAGATGTTCCCACTTGTGGGGGAGACCAGAGCTAGGGGGCCACCAATATCAGACAGTCACTAATAAGCCCAATGGGGAATTCAGGAGAAACTTCTTTACCCAGAGAGCGGTGAGAATGTGGAACTCGCTGCCACAGGGAGGGGTTGAGGTGAATAGTATCGATGTATTTAAGGGGAAGCTGGATAAACACATGAGGGGGAAAGGAATAGAGGATATGGTGATGGGGGGAGATGGAGAGGGGTGGGAGGGGGCTGGTGTGGAGCATAAACCCCGGCACGGAGCGGTGGGGCATAAACCCCGGCACGGAGCGGTGGGACATAAACCCCGGCACGGAGCGGTGGGACATAAACCCCGGCACGGAGTGGTGGGACATAAACCCCGGCACGGAGCGGTGGGGCCCAGTGGTCTGTTACTGTGTGCTGTAAATTACTCAGTAATTCTTAAGCTGGTGACCTTATCTTAAAGAACCAAATGATCCTGGAATCTTAGTTCTCCGGGTACACATGAAACCATAAATCCTTAGACCTCGTCAAGGCCATAAACAGCATCACTGGACAGGCCTCCCACATCTGGCCTTCCAGATCTCGCTCTCTGTATATACATATATAGATAGACCTCCCGCTCTGACCTCTGCTCATTGTGGTAACCAGTAGCAAACAGAAACAGGAGCAAAGACAAAACAAGAGATTAAACGCTCCAAGTTAACACTTTCCGTCATCATTATCTGACTTCACCTATAAACCAACACCAACTTGCATTTATATAGCGCCTTTAACATAGTCAAACGTCCCAAGGTGCCTCACAGGAGCGTTTATCAGACAGAATCCGACACCAAGCCTAAGGAGATATTAGGGCAAGTGACCAAAAGCTTGGTCAAAGAGGGAGGTTTTAAGCAGCGTCTTAGAGGAGGAAAGGTAGAGAGGCGGAGAGGTTTAGGGAGGGAGTTCCAGAGCTTGGGGCCCAGGTAGCTGAAGGCACGGCCACCGATGGTGGAGCGATGGAAATCAGGGGGATGCTCATGAGGCCAGAATTGGAGGATGCAGAGATCTCAGAGGGTTGTGGGGCTGGAGGAGGTTACAGAGATAGGGAGGGGTGTAGGGGCTGGGGGAGGTTACAGAGACAGGGAGGGGTGTAGGGGCTGGAGGAGGTTACAGAGATAGGGAGAGGTGTCGGGGCTGGAGGAGGTTACAGAGATAGGGAGGGATGTAGGGGCTAGAGGGGGTTACAGAGATAGGGAGGGTGTAGGGGGTGGAGGGGGTTACAGAGATAGGGAGGGTGTAGGGGCTGGAGGAGGTTACAGAGATAGGGAGGGTGTAGGGGCTGGAGGAGGTTACAGAGATAGGGAGGGGTGTAGGGGCTGGAGGATGTTACAGAGATAGGAAGGGGTATAGGGGCTGGAGGAGGTTACAGAGATAGGGAGGGACTGCCTTTGATGATGGTGGAAAGAGGAGAAAAGAATTGAAGGCTGAATTTTAGTTTTTTGGCGAAAATGGTAAATTTTATATCAAAATGCCCGTTTTCGCTGCGCTACCGTTTTTAGGCCGAACATTTCGACCTTTACGTCTGCGGTAAAGGAGTTTTGCACGAGGATTCGCGGCGCAAACCGCGAGTTTCGGCAACTTTTGTCCGGGAGTGCTGCGAGAGAGGCCTTGGGAGGGGGAAAAATAAAGAAAACATCACAAAAAATATTCACCCGACCTTTACCTATCGAATCGCTGAAAAAATCGTTTAAAAATAACATGAACTTAGCTATTTTGCCGGATTTCCTACTTACCGCTGCTGGCAGAGCAGCACCGCAGGTTTGACCTGTCGGTATTCTGGCCGCGGAGAGAGCCAAACGTACGACGGTAACGCACTCCGCAGCGTTGCGCGCCGCGCACCTATCCCCGGTGGTACACGGGAGCGCCGCCGCACACAGGTGCCCGAGGATCCCGCCGAGTGGGTTTTTTGCCGCGGAGGGTCAAATCGCGGCGAAAAGCCGGTCACAAACCCGGTGAGAATCCGGCTTACGGTGGTTCATTTCCACACCGAAGCCGAATCCGGCGTAGCGACCAACAGCCGGTCTGCACACACCGTCCGCACAACCCCAGTCCGCGAGACAAGCGTTGACGGATCAGAGGCGACAGGACTTCCCTGCAGTCGACACAATCCTGACGGTCGATTGTATTCGCTGTAACATGAACATTTTTGGTGGACTGTGCAAATCGCAACTTTCAAACACAATTCATGCCGCTCACTCCAGTGCCTCAGCCGACGAATGCACTGCCGTGTGCGAGACCGAGCTTTCCGCACCGCGGGTCGCGCTTGGGCCGCGCTGTGCTCACTGGTCGCAGCAATTAGCCTCAGTACCCTCTAGAAATGCAAGGAGGAGGAAATCAGCCAGCATTCCTGTCCAGTGATTCACAGGAACAGGAGGAGGCCATTCAGCCCCTCGAGCCGGTTACACAGGAGCTGGAGGAGGCCATTCAGCCCCTCGAGCCGGTTACACAGGAGCAGGAGGAGGCCATTCAGCCCCTCGAGCCTGTTACATTAGGAACAGGAGGAGGCCATTCAGCCCCTCGAGCCTGTTACATTAGGAACAGCAGGAGGCCATTCAGCCCCTCGAGCCTGTTACATTAGGAACAGGAGGAGGCCATTCAGCCCCTCGAGCCTGTTACATTAGGAACAGGAGGAGGCCATTCAGCCCCTCGAGCTGGTTACACAGGAGCAGGAGGAGGCCATTCAGCCCCTCGAGCCGGTTACACAGGAGCAGGAGGAGGCCATTCAGCCCCTCGAGCTGGTTACACAGGAACAGGAGGAGGCCATTCAGCCCCTTGAGCCTGTTACATTAGGAACAGGAGGAGGCCATTCAGCCCCTCGAGCCTGTTACATTAGGAACAGGAGGAGGCCATTCAGCCCCTCGAGCCTGTTACACAGGAACAGGAGGAGGCCATTCAGCCCCTCGAGCCTGTTACATTAGGAACAGGAGGAGGCCATTCAGCCCCTCGAGCTGGTTACACAGGAACAGTAGGAGGCCATTCAGCCCCTTGAGCCTGTTACATAGGAACAGCAGGAGGCCATTCAGCCCCTCGAGCCTGTTACATTAGGAACAGGAGGAGGCCATTCAGCCCCTCGAGCCTGTTACATTAGGAACAGGAGGAGGCCATTCAGCCCCTCGAGCCTATTACATAGGAACAGCAGGAGGCCATTCAGCCCCTCGAGCCTGTTACATTAGGAACAGTAGGAGGCCATTCAGCCCCTCGAGCCTGTTACATTAGGAACAGCAGGAGGCCATTCAGCCCCTCGAGCCTGTTACATTAGGAACAGGAGGAGGCCATTCAGCCCCTCGAGGTGGTTACACAGGAACAGTAGGAGGCCATTCAGCCCCTTGAGCCTGTTACATAGGAACAGCAGGAGGCCATTCAGCCCCTCGAGCCTGTTACATTAGGAACAGGAGGAGGCCATTCAGCCCCTCGAGCCTGTTACATTAGGAACAGTAGGAGGCCATTCAGCCCCTCGAGCCTGTTACATTAGGAACAGCAGGAGGCCATTCAGCCCCTCGAGCCTGTTACATTAGGAACAGGAGGAGGCCATTCAGCCCCTCGAGCTGGTTACACAGGAACAGTAGGAGGCCATTCAGCCTCTTGAGCCTGTTACATAGGAACAGCAGGAGGCCATTCAGCCCCTCGAGCCTGTTACATTAGGAACAGGAGGAAGCCATACAGCCCCTCGAGCCTGTTACATTAGGAACAAGAGGAGGCCACTCAGCCCTTCGAGCTTGTTACACAGCATGGATTTATGAAAGGGAAGTCATGTTTGACAAGTTTGCTGGAGTTCTTTGAGGATGTAACGAACAGGGTGGATAAAGGGGAACCAGTGGATGTGGTGTATTTGGATTTCCAGAAGGCATTTGACAAGGTGCCACATAAAAGGTTACTGCACAAGATAAAAGTTCATGGGGTTGGGAGTAATATATTAGCATGGATAGAGGATTGGCTTACTAATAGAGGTCGGGATAAATGGTTCATTCTCTGGTTGGCAACCAGTAACTAGTGGGGTGCCGCTGGGATCAGTGCTGGGACCCCAACTATTTACAATCTATATTAACGACTTGGAAGAAGGGACTGAGTGTAACGTAGCCAAGTTTGCTGACGATACAAAGATGGGAGGAAAAGCAATGTGTGAGGAGGACACAAAAAAATCTGCAAAAGGACATAGACAGGCTAAGTGAGTGGGCAAAAATTTGACAGATGGAGTATAATGTCGGAAAGTGTGAGGTCATGCACTTTGGCAGAAAAAATCAAAGAGCAAGTTATTATTTAAATGGAGAAAGATTGCAAAGTGCTACAGTTCAGCGGGACCTGGGGTTCTTTGAGGATGTAACGAACAGGGTGGATAAAGGGGAACCAGTGGATGTGGTGTATTTGGATTTCCAGAAGGCATTTGACAAGGTGCCACATAAAAGGCACCTTGTCAAATGCCTTTCATGTGGCACCTTGTCAAATGCCTTCTGGAAATCCAAATACACCACATCCACTGGTTCCCCTTTATCCACCCTGTTCGTTACATCCTCAAAGAACTCCAGCAAACTTGTGCATGAAACACAAAAGGATAGTATGCAGGTACAGCAAGTGATCAGGAAGGCCGATGGTATCTTGGCCTTTATTGCAAAGAGGATGGAATATAAAAGCAGGGAAGTCTTGCTACAGCTATACAGGGTATTGGTGGGGCCACACCTGGAGTACTGCGTGCAGTTTTGGTTTCCATATTTACGAAAGGATATACTTGATTTGGAGGCAGTTCAGAGAAGGTTCACTCGGTTGATTCCGGGGATGAGGGGGTTGACTTATGAGGAAAGGTTGAGTAGGTTGGGCCTCTACTCATTGGAATTTAGAAGAATGAGAGGTGATCTTATCGAAACGTATAAGATTATGAGGGGGCTTGACAAGGTGGATGCAGAGAGGATGTTTCCACTGATGGGGGAGAATAGAACTAGAGGGCATGATCTTAGAATAAGGGGCCGCCCATTTAAAACTGAGATGAGGAGGAATTTCTTCTCTCAGAGAGTTGTAAATCTGTGGAATTCGCTGCCTCAGAGAGCTGTGGAAGCTGGGACATTGAATAAATTTAAGACAGAAATAAACAGTTTCTTAAACGATAAGGGAATAAGGGGTTATGGGGAGCGGACAGGGAAGTGGAGCTGAGTCCATGATCGGATCAGCCATGGACTTATTGAATGGCGGAGCAGGCTCGAGGGGCCGTATGGCCTACTCCTGCTCCTATTTCTTATGTTCTTATGAACAGGAGGAGGCCCATTCAGCCCCTCGAGCCTGTTACACAGGAACAGGAGGAGGCCCATTCAGCCCCTCGAGCCTGTTACACAGGAACAGGAGGAGGCCCATTCAGCCCCTCGAACCTGTTACACAGGAATAGGAGGAGGCCATTCAGCCCCTCGAAGGTGTTCCGCCATTCAGTTAGATCAATGTCAGGACTCCTTCTGCAAAGTGTGGATGTTGGGGACAGAATTGGGCTCACTCGGGCCGCCTTCCATGATTGAATGGCTGGCTGACACACGCTGTCTAGCTTGGGTGGAGGGATTGGAGAGATGGATCCTGCTATAGGGCAATGCCTTTAGGGGAGGGAGGGAGAGAAAGTTGAGGGAGGAAAATTGAGCAACTTATCCAACAGCATCAACCCTCACAAGAGCTCAACGGACATTAAACCGAGGCCGCGTCTGCTCTCTCAGGTGGACGTAAAAAATCCCACGGGCACTATTTTGAAGAGCAGGGGAGTTCTCCCCGGTGTCCTGGGGCCAATATTTATCCCTCAATCAACATAACAAAAACAGATTATCTGGTCATTATCACATTGCTGTTTGTGGGAGCTTGCTGTGCGCAAATTGGCTGCCGCGTTTGCTACATTACAACAGTGCCTACACTCCAAAAGTACTTCATTGGCTGTAAAGCGCTTTGGGACGTCCAGTGGTCGTGAAAGGCGCTATATAAATGCAAGTCTTTCTTTTGCCTCGCAATGTCCTCTCATTTGTCATTTAATCACACCTGCCCTTCACCCCATCACAGACCTCTCCATTTGATCTTTTCCCCTTTCACCCTTCTCCCTTTCCATTTCCCCCTGGCTGTGTCCCCGCTCAAACACTGTCCAATCTCTAACCCCTTCCACTTTCTACCCTGAAACCTGTACCTCGATTTCCCTCCCTCTCGCGAGCATTGCCAACGCTTTCTCAGCTTTTCGAAAAAGTTTTATTTCACCTTTTCTGAGGTCCGGTCCTCAGCCGTGGCTCAGTGGGCAGCTCTCTCTCTCGCTTTGGAGTCAGGAGGTTGTGGGTTCAAGTCCCACTCCAGGGACTTGAGCACAAAAATCCAGGCTGACACTCCCAGTGCAGTGCTGAGGGAGCGCCGCACTGTCGGAGGGGCAGTACTGAGGGAGCGCCGCACTGTCGGAGGGGCAGTACTGAGGGAGTGCCGCACTGTCGGAGGGGCAGTGCTGAGGGAGCGCCGCACTGTCGGAGGGGCAGTACTGAGGGAGTGCCGCAGTGTCGGAGGGGCAGTACTGAGGGAGCGCCGCAGTGTCGGAGGGGCAGTACTGAGGGAGCGCCGCACTGTCGGAGGTGCTGTCTTTCAGATGATAATTTAAACCGAGGCCCCGTCTGCTCTCGCAGGTGGACGTAAAAGACACTATTTCGAAGAAGAGCAAGGGAGTTCTCCCCAGTGTCCTGGGCCCAATATTTATCCCTCAACCAACATACTAAAGCAGATGATCTGGGCCATTATCACATTGCTGTGTGTGGGAGCTTGCTGTGCGCAAATTGGCTGCCGTGTTTGTCACATTACAACAGTGGCCACACTCCAAAAGTGCTTCACTGGCTGTAAAGCGCTTTGAGACGCCCAGTGGTCGTGAAAGGCGCTATAGAAATGCAAGTTCCTTATCTTTCTTTCCTGAGCAATGCCACGAGAAGTTCACCAAGTGTCACACTCCCTGCCACACATTCCCTGGTCACACTCCCCGGTCACACATTCCCTGGTCACACTCCCCGGTCACACATTCCCTGGTCACACTCCCCGTCACACATTCCCTGGTCACGCTCCCCGTCACACATTCCCTGGTCACGCTCCCCGGTCACACATTCCCTGGTCACACTCCCAGTCACACATTCCCTGGTCACACTCCCCATCACACATTCCCTGGTCACACTCCCCGTCACACATTCCCTGGTCACACTCCCAGTCACAAATTCCCTGGTCACACTCCCAGTCACAAATTCCCTGGTCACACTCCCCGGTCACACATTGCCTGGTCACACTTCCCGGTCACACATTCCCTGGTCACGCTCCCCGGTCACACATTCCCTGGTCACACTCCCCGGTCACACATTCCCTGGTCACATTCCCCGGTCACACATTCCCTGGTCACATTCCCCGGTCACACATTCCCTGGTCACACTCCCCGGTCACACATTCCCTGGTCACACTCCCCGTCACACATTTCCTGGTCATACTCCCCGTCACACATTCCCTGGTCACACATTCCCTGGTCACACTCCCAGTCACACATTCCCTGGTCACACTCCCCGGTCACACATTCCCTGGTCACACTCCCAGGTCACACATTCCCTGGTCACACTCCCCGTCACACATTTCCTGGTCATACTCCCCGTCACACATTCCCTGGTCACACATTCCCTGGTCACACTCCCAGTCACACATTCCCTGGTCACACTCCCAGTCACACATTCCCTGGTCACACTCCCCGGTCACACATTCCCTGGTCACACTCCCAGGTCACACATTCCCTGGTCACACTCCCCGGTCACACATTCCCTGGTCACACTCCCAGGTCACACATTCCCTGGTCACACTCCCCATCACACATTCCCTGGTCACACTCCCCGGTCACACATTCGCTGGTCACACTCCCCAGTCACACATTCCCTGGTCACACTCCCGGTCACACATTCCCTGGTCACACTCCCCGTCACACATTCCCTGGTCACACTCCCCGGTCACACATTCCCTGGTCACACTCCCCGGTCACACATTCCCTGGTCACACTCCCCGGTCACACATTCCCTGGTCACACTCCCCGGTCACACATTCCCTGGTCACACTCCCCGGTCACACTCCCCGGTCACACATTCCCTGGTCACACTCCCTGGTCACATATTCCCTGGTCACACTCCCCGGTCACACATTCCCTGGTCACACTCCCCGGTCACACATTCCCTGGTCACACTCCCCGGTCACACATTCCCTGGTCACACTTTGTGGCTAGCGCCTCAACTGTTGCAACAGTATCCCGATCCCAATGAGCAACGTTCTTGCGTTCCCAGTGTGGGGGGGGCGGGCGGGGGGGGGGGGGGGGGGGAAATCCGTCTGACATTCCCGTCTCTGGTTTGCGGAGAAGGAGGGTGGGGAGGGGGAGGGGACGAGAGGGGGGAGGAAGGAAAGGGGGAACGCCTTCGCGAGCTCTGCGCTAAACGGGGAAGCAGACTCACTCACCAGAACGCCCGCAATCTGCGCAGGATATGAGATCTTCGGGGCACCCCGTTTTCTTGTTCCCCGAGGTGCCGCCAAGGCAGAAATCGCAATAGGTGTTCGGGATGATGGTTCCGTCCGCGGCCTTCCTAGCTGGAGGACATTACGCAACAATCAATATGATGGAGACAGATACAACAATCTTCCTTCAATCCCCCTGAGCTGTGGAATGTCCTTGACAGCGTTCCTGGGCCTGCTTTCCTCCAGCCGACAGGCAGGAGGCTCACAGAGGAACTGCGTGTACACCCCACCCCCCCACCCCAGTGCAAATTTCCTTCTGCTGGACCCACTCTGACAGGGGCAATGCCCCATCCACCCCCCTATAACATTAGTGGAAAGTTACTATCCTAAACCCCCCCCATCTCTATAACATTAGTGGAAAGTTACTATCCTTAACCTCCCCCATCTCTAGAACATTAGTGTCCGTCGTAAACCCCCCAGCCCCCCCCGCTCCGACAGTACGATGAGCTCACGCTCAGTACCACTCTCGCCTCCGAGTCAGAAGGTCGTGGGTTCATAAGAACGTAAGACATAGGAGCAGGAGTCGGCCATTCGGCCCCTCGAGCCTGCTCCGCCATTCAATGAGATCACGGCTGATCTTCGACCTCAACTCCACTTTCCCGCCCGATCCCCATATCCCTTGATTCCCATAATATCCAAAAATCTGTCTATTCCCACCTTAAATATATTCAATGACCCAGCCTCCACAGCTCTCTGGGGCAGAGAATTCCAAAGATTCACCACCCTCTGGGAGAAGAAGTTCCTCCTCATCTCAGTTTTAAATGGGCGACCCCTTATTCTGAGACTATGCCTCCTAGTCCTAGATTCCCCCACGAGGGGAGACATCTACCCTGTCCAGCCCGCACAGAATCCTGTACGTTTCAATAAGATCACCCCTCATTGTTCTAAACTCCAGTGAGTACAGGCCCAACCTGATCAACCTATCTTCATACGACAACCCCTTCATCTCAGGAATCAACCGAGTGAACCTTCTCTGAACTGCCTCCAATGCAAGTATATCCCTCCTTAAATAAGGAGACCGATACTGTACGCAGTACTCCAGGTGTGGCCTCACCAATACCCTGTACAGTTGTAGCAGGACTTCTCTGCTTTTATACTCTATCCCCCTTGCAATAAAGGCCAACATTCCATTGGCCTTCCTGATCACTTGCTGTACCTGCATACTAACTTTTTGAGTTTCATGCACAAGGGTCCCCCAGGTCCCTCTGTCCCACCATATTTTGTAATCTCTCCCCATTTAAATAATAATTTGCTTTTTTAGTTTTCCTACCAAAGTTGATAAACTCACATTTTCCCACGTTAAACTCCATCTGCCAAATTTTTGCACGCTCACTTAGCCTTTCTATATCCCTTTGCAGATTCTTTGCATCCTCCTCACATTTGCTTTCCCACCTATCTTTGTATGATCAGCAAATTTGGCTACATTACACTCGGTCCCTTCATCCGAGTCATTAATATAAATTGTAAATAGTTGAGGCCCCAGCACTGATCCCTGTGGCACCCGACTAGTTACCATTTGCAAATTACATTCAAGCACCACTCCAGTGCCTCGAGTATAAAAAAGTAGGTTGACACTCCCAGTGCAGTACTGTCGGCGGGGCAGTACTGAGGGAGTGCTGCACTGTCGGAGGGGCAGTACTGAGAGAGCATTGCATTGTCAGAGGGGCAGTACTGAGGGAGCGCCGCACTGTCGGAGGGGCAGTACTGAGGGAGCATTGCATTGTCAGAGGGGCAGTACTGAGGGAGCGCCGCAATGTCGGAGGGGCAGTGCTGAGGGAGCGCTGCACTGTCGGAGGGGCAGTACTGAGGGAGTGCTGCACTGTTGGAGGGGCAGTACTGAGGGAGCATTGCACTGTCAGAGGGGTAGTACTGAGGGAGCGCTGCACTGTCGGAGGGGCAGTGCTGAGGAAGCATCGCACTGTCAGAGGGGCAGTACTGAGGGAGTGCTGCACTGTTGGAGGGGCAGTACTGAGGGAGCATTGCACTGTCAGAGGGGTAGTACTGAGGGAGCGCCGCACTGTCGGAGGGGCAGTACTGAGGGAGTGCTGGACTGTCGGAGGGGCAGTGCTGAGGGAGCGCTGCACTGTCGGAGGGGCAGTGCTGAGGGAGCATCGCACTGTCGGAGGAGCAGTACTGAGGGAGTGCCGCACTGTCAGAGGGGCAGTACTGAGGGAGTGCTGCACTGTCGGAGGGACAGTACTGAGGGAGTGCTGCACTGTCGGAGGGGCAGTGCTGAGGGAGTGCTGCACTGTCGGAGGGGCTGTACCGAGGGAGTGCCGCACTGTCAGAGGGGCAGTACTGAGGGAGCGCTGCACTGTCGGAAGGGTAGTACTGAGGGAGTGCTGCACTGTAGGAGGGGCAGTACTGCACTGTAGGAGGGGCAGTACTGAGGGAGTGCTGCACTGTCGGAGGGGCAGTACTGAGGGAGTGCTGCACTGTCGGAGGAGGGGCAGTACTGAGGGAGTGCTGCACTGTCGGAGGGGCAGTACTGAGGGAGTGCTGCACTGTCGGAGGGGCCGTCTTTCGGATGAGACGTTAAACCGATGCCCTGTCTGCCCTCTCAGGGGGCTGTAAAGAAGGACAGGGAGTTATCCCCAGTGTCCTGGGGCCGAAACTTATCCCACAATCAACAGCGAAAAACAGATTATCTGAGTCATTATCACATTGCTGTGTGTGGGAGCTTGCTGTGCGCAAATTGCCTGCTGCGTTTCCCACATTACAACAGTGACTACACTTTAAAAGTACTTCATTGGCTGTAAAGTGCTTTGGGACGTCGAGGTTGTGAAAGGCGCTATATAAATGCAAGTTTCTTCATCTCGTTGAAGGATACCACAGGCCTCACACGAACATCAAGGTCACGGGTCGGAGTGCGCGAGGCGGAGGATGGTATTATGAATGGGGAGTAGTTTGGGATCGAGGAGGTGGGCTGGGTGGGGCGAGGGGTGGGGGGGAGGTTTGGCGGTGTGGGGGTGGGGGTAAGGAGGATGTGGGAGGGGGGTTTGGGGTGGTGCAGTGCCTTTGTGACGGGCTTGGCGGTTAAGCTCTGAGTCGCTATTTCCTCCCCGAATAGTTGTGATTGCCCCCTGGAGGGATTGAGCGAACTCCTCAGGTTGAGGAGGTTGGGCCTCTACTCATTGGAATTCAGAAGAATGAGAGGTGATCTTATCGAAACGTATAAGATTACGAGGGGGGCTCGACAAGGTGGATGCAGAGAGGATGTTTCCACTGGTGGGGGAGACTAGAACTAGGGGGCATGATCTTAGAATAAGGGGCCGCCCATTTAAAACTGAGATGAGGAGAAATTTCTTCTCTCGGAGGGTTGTGAATCTGTGGAATTCGCTGCCTCAGAGAGCTGTGGAAGCCGGGACATTGAATAAATTTAAGACAGAGATAGACAGTTTCTTAACCGATAAGGGAATAAGGGGAGCGGGCGGGGAAGTGGACCTGAGCCCATGATCGGATCAGCCAAGATCGTATTGAATGGCGGAGCAGGCTCGAGGGGCTGTATGGCCTACTCCTGCTCCTATTTCTTATGTTCTTATGTTCTCACTGACCGGGAGAGCAGTGTGTCACAAACGAGCTGGCACAGCCCCTGAGCGAACCAGGAGGTCCTGACTTTAAATCGCAGTCTGTGCTGAGTTACAACGAATTTACAGCACGTTCACCATTGGTGCCTGGCCCTCACAACCCAACCATCACTGCCGTTGCCAACTTCTTTGTTTGAGTGCTGAGGCCTTGCTTCATGAGATAGAGGCAACCGAGAGGAAGCATTCACCCCTTCGTATCCATCCATTACACAGAATATACGGCCCAGAAACAGACCATTCGGCCCATCAAGTCTGTGCCGGGGTTTATGCTCCACACCAGCCCCCTCCCACCCCTCTCCATCTCACCCCCATCACCATATCCTTCGATTCCTTTCTTCCTCGTGTGTTTATTCAGCTTCCCCTTAAATGCATCGACACTATTCGCCTCAACCCCTCCCTGTGGCAGCGAGATCCACATTCTCACCGCTCTCTGGGTAAAGAAGTTTCTCCTGAATTCCCCGTTGGGTTTATCAGTGACTGTCTGATATTGGTGGCCCCCTAGTTCTGGTCTCCCCCAAAAGTGGAACCATCTTCTCTACGTCTACCCTACCGAACCCCTTCCTAATCTGACAGGCCTACCCTCAGCCTTCCCTTCCCTAGCGAATAGGGCCCCAGCCTGTTCCGTCGTTCTTGCTCGTTATAACCTCTCAGTTCTAGTATCATCCTCGTAAATCTTTTTGTTGCACCTTCTCCAGTGCCTCTACATCCTTTTTGTTAGTTGTTCGGGGGGTGGGAAAGAGATAATTGGGTCTCCGTTTCTCTTTCTGTGATTTCGGCTGGGAGGTGTGCGCTTAAGCTGTTTCAAGGTCAGAAGGTCGTGGGTTCAAATCCCACTCGAGGGACTTGAGCACAGAAATCCAGGCTGACACTCCCAGTGCAGTGCTGAGGGAGCGCCGCACTGTCGGAGGGGCCGTCTTTCAGGTGAGACGTTAAACCGAGGCCCCGTCTGCCCTCTCAGGTGGATGTAAAAGATCCCACGGCACTATTTCAAAGAAGAGCAGGGGGAGTTCTCCCCGGTGTCCTGGGGCCAATATTTATCCCTCAATCAACATCGCTAAAACAGATGATCTGGGTCATTGTCGCATTGCTGTCTGTGGGAGCTTGCTGTGCGCAAATTGGCTGCCGCGTTTCTTACATTTGCAACAGTGACGACACTCCCAAAAAGTACATCGTTGGCTGTAAGGCGCTTTGGTCGTGAATGGCGCTATATAAATGCAAGTCTTTCTTTTCTTTCTGAGCCTATCAGACGAGGACAGAATTGGATCGTGCTGTGCAATGCCTCTACTGTGCAATAACCTACTGACACTCAACGTGTTGGCAGACACTGGGAGGCTCCCCGGGGACCTGTACCGCCAACATGAGAGTCTTCCGGGAGAGGACGGGGAGACAAATTGGAGCGTGACTGGGGCCAGGTCCCTGCTTGTCCATCCTGGGTAGCTTGACCTTGGCTTGTGCTCTGTCTGATTGGCTATTGGGAGTTTAAACTCTTTATCTTTCTTTGCCAAACCTGTTGCTGGGGACAGAGTTGCCCCTTCGAGCGTGCAGAAATCAAGCGCAGGCAGCGGAAAGAGCCTGCGGCAAACCTGTCCCCCCTCCCTTATCCTCAAATGCTATCTGTCCCACCTGTGACAGGGACTGTGGCTCTCGTATCGGACTGTTCAGCCACCTAAGGACTCATTCTAAGAGTGGAAGCAAGTCTTCCTCGATCCCGAGGGACTGCCTGTGATGATGACGATGACGTCGCTGGGGGCGGAGTAGTTGTTCCTGAACATTATCCTGAACATGTTCCTGGACAACTCTGACTGGCGGAGAGAAAAAAAACATAACCCACCCTTGGAGAGATAAAATAGGCAAGGTGTCTCACGAGCGGACGCGAGTCGGGCATGGGTCCACTTTGTACACGCCATCATCCCTCATAGACGGTTCCTCGAAACGAGGATGACTCGCTTCCACGCCAAAACGGGATGGGTTCACAGGCGTTTCAATGAAGGACCTAATATTCCGGGTCCCGAGCTACATCCTGAAGGGTGGAAGATGCCTGTGCGTGGATTTGTTTAACGTTTGGTGGCCGTTGCACACCAGCCACCACACGGGGCTTGACAGAGCGAGGTCTTGGTCCAGTGGCAAGGGTTAACCAGGACGACTGGAGACCAGCTCTGCTGCACGGGCCTAGTGCGCGCATATATCGCACAGTGTGGGCTGGGCCCGTGCTGCCCCTGGGCCCCTCGCCTCTCCTGGGCCCCAGATTCTCGCCTCTCCTGGACCCCAGATTCTCGCCTCTCCTGGGCCCCAGATTCTCGCCTCTCCTGGACCCCAGATTCTCGCCTCTCCTGGGCCCCAGATTCTCGCCTCTCCTGGGCCCCAGATTCTCGCCTCTCCTGGACCCCAGATTCTCGCCTCTCCTGGACCCCAGATTCTCGCCTCTCCTGGGCCCCAGATTCTCGCCTCTCCTGGGCCCCAGATTCTCGCCTCTCCTGGGCCCCAGATTCTCGCCTCTCCTGGGCCCCAGATTCTCGCCTCTCCTGGGCCCCAGATTCTCGCCTCTCCTGGGCCCCAGATTCTCGCCTCTCCTGGGCCCCAGATTCTCGCCTCTCCTGGGCCCCAGATTCTCGCCTCTCCTGGGCCCCAGATTCTCGCCTCTCCTGGGCCCCCGATTACTTCCCTCCACGAAGTCTCGCCGCTCACGCACGCACGCACACACGCAGTGTCGACATCGAGCGCCCCCAGGGCAGGTACTGCACGGTTAAGATGCAGAGGCAATTAATCCTGCATTGTTAACGCACCACAGGAGGGAAAGTAAAATGAGCTTTACGTCTCACTTCCACACACAGAAAACACAATAGCGGCCTTTCAGTCCGTTCCGACACAGTGTCACCATGGCGATCGGAGAATAAATCACACCGGGACCATTTCATTCAAGCAAAGTCACAGTTTATTGATAATGATGTCAGGGGGGTGGGGGGGGAAACAAAAAAAAAAATCAAAAAGTCAAACGTTCCCTCTCAAGCTTTGCCGATTCAGTGCCGGGTCTGTGATCACTTTTCTATCAAATCCCATTCATTAGAGTGACGCCCAAATGTGAGGCTTCTTCGACACACACTCATTCACCGTCAACATCTCGCTCTCGACGAATCAGGTGCAAACATCCAACCTGCGCGAGAAGCCATTAAACATAACAATCCTACATTACAACAAGGCGACACGTCAACAAGTATTCATTGGCTGTAAAGCGCTTTGGGACGTCCGGGGGTCGGAAAAGGCGCTATATAAATGTATTTTCTTTCCTTCTGTCTCTGTTTCTTTCTCTCCATGTCTCTCTCTCTCTCTCTCTCTCTGCGTCTCTCTCTCTCTGTCTCTCTCTGTGTTTCTCTGTCTCTCTCTCTGTCTCTCTGTCTCTGCGTCTCTCTCTCTCTGTCTCTCTGTCTCTGCCTCTCTCTGTCTCTCTCTCTGTGTCTTTCGCTCGCTCTCTGTCTCTCTCTCTCTCTGTCTGTCTGTCTCTGCGTCTGTCTCTCTCTCTCTCTACCTTTCAGAGCAGAGGAGTTCTCCCCGGTGTCTTGGGACCAATATTTATCTCGCAATCAGCATCAATAAAACAGATTATCTGGTCATTATCACATCGCTGTTTGTGGGAGCTTGCTGTGCGCAAGTTGGCTGCCGCGTTTCCCACATTACAACAGTGACTGCACTTCAAAAGTACTTCATTGGCTGTAAAGCGCTTTGGGACGTCCAGTGGTCGTGAAAGGCGCTATATAAATGCAAGTCTGTCTTTTCTTTCTTTCTCTCCCTACCTCTCACTCCCTCCCTTCCTCTCCCGCTCACTCTGTCTCTCTCCCTCTCGCCCTCCCTCCTGCTCTGCGTCCCTCTCCCCTTCACTCTCTCCCTCGCTCTTTCGCCCTCTCTCGCTCTGCCTCTCCCTCTTGCTCTGCCTCTCCCTCCCTCCCTCTCTCTCGCTCTAATTCCAATACATAGCCAACACCCCACAGTTTGACATCATTGGAGGGAGTCTCACTATTGTACAAACAACATGAAGGTCATTTTATAGAAAGACAGGAAACGCTAGGAACACACGGCAGGTCAGCGAGCGTGTGAAAGAGCAAGGACAGAGCACGGTCTCTATGTGAAGACCCTAAAGGTGCCCATGTCCGGCCCTGGAGCCCCTGGTTCCCCGAGGGCCGGACTCACTGGGACTGGCAGTGGGAGGGAGTCGGTGAGATTGGGCGCTGTCCCAGCCCGTCTTGGGGAGACCCCTCAGTTTTCGGTTGGGTTTTCCCCATGCTCTGCGTGGCCTGGGCCGTTAATCAGGACTGATCGCTTTCTCCGTTAGTGACAGGACAAAGGTGGCCCTTCGGCCCGTTGAACCCGTGCCAGCTCTCTGCCCCCCTCCCCCCTCCCCCCGCCCTTTCCCTGTAGCCCTGCAAAAATACATTTCCTGCAGATACTTATCCAACTCCCTTTTGAAAGATAAAATTGAGTCTGTCTCCACCACCCTTTTGGGTTCAGTCTCTGGGGAAAAAAAGCATTTCCACCTAAAACCTTGATCTGTCCTTTCGCTCTGCAGATACTGAGGGAGCTCCGGTGCATTTTCAACAGTGAGGCTGGTCCCAGAGTCACACACACACACACACACACACACACACACACACACATAATCCCACACACACACACAGACACATAATCCCAGTCATACACACACACACACACATAATCCCACAGTCATACACACACACACACACATAATCCCCCCCCACACACACACACAGGCATAATCCCCCCCCCACACACACACACACACACAGGCATAATCCCACACACACACACACACACACACACACAGACACATAATCCCAGTTATACACACACACACACACATAATCCCCCCCCACATACACACACACACACACAGGCATAATCACACACACACACAGACACATAATCCCACAGTCATACACACACACACACAGACAGAGACACATAATCCCACACACACACAGACATAACCCCACACACACACACACACACAATCCCACACATAGACGTAATGCCACACACACATACGCGCAATCCAACACACACATGCACACGCACACGCAGACACACACGGACACAGACATAATCTCACACACACACACATACGCAGACACACACACACACGAGAGCAGTAATCATTTCCCCGTTCCCCTTGTAAGGTACTGCGAGATGTTTCAATATGTGAAAGCAGCGATATAAAGGTTAGTGCCTGGCCCTCAGAACTGTTGAGTCCTGATGCCCCACCTCACGAGATAGAGGCAACCGAGGGGAAGCATTGGCCCCTTCGTATCTTATCCATCCAGTACATACAATTCACGGCACAGACACAGCCCATTGGCCCAACGGGTCCACACCAGCCCCCTCCCACCCCTCTCCATCTCACCCCATCAACATATCCTTCTATTCCTTTCTCCCTCATGTGTTTATCCAGCCTCCCCTTAAATGCATCGATACTATTCACCTCAACCCCTCCCTGTGGCAGCGAGTTCCACATTCTCACCGCTCTCTGCGTGAGGTATATAGAAATCTGGAATAAAAGAACCTTTTTCTATCTTCCCATCCTTTCATCTACCTGTCTCTCGAGTGAGATTTTATCCCCACTGCCCTTCCAAATAACGGTCACTCATTGCACGGAATTCCTCCTGATCTATCTCTCGGGTTTTCAGTGATTTCAATCTTTAGTTTTTGTGTACACCAAGATCCTATACCAGAAGCGTTCCTCCAACTCAGGTGCAGCTCCAACAACACTCGAGAAGCTCGACACCATCCAGGACAAAGGAGCCCGCTTTGATCGGCCCGCTACCCACCACCTTCAACACTCACTCCCTCCACCACCGGCGCACCGTGGCTGCAGTGTGCACCGTCTACAAGATGCACCGCGGCAACTCGCCAAGGCTTCTTCGGCAGCACCTCCCAAACCCGCGACCTCTGCCCCCTAGAAGGACAAGGGCAGCAGGTCCATGGGAACACCACCCCCTCCACGTTCCCCTCCCAGTCACACACCATCCCGACTTGGAAAGCTACACTATGATAGCTCAGTGGTTATGTTACAGGACCACTAATCCCGAGGTCTGGACTAATAATCCAGAGACACGAGTTCAAATCCCATCACAGGCAGCTGGGGAATTTAAATTCAGTTCATTAAATAAATCTGTTATAAAAAGCCAGTGTCAGTAATGGTGACCATTGACTACCGGATTGTCGTAAAAACCCATCCGGTTCCCTAATATTCCTTTAGGGAAGGAAATCTGCCGCCCTTACCCGGTCTGGCCGATACGTGACTCCAGACCCACAGCGATGTGGTTGATCATTAACTGCCCCCTGAAATGCCCGACGAAGTCATCACTGTGGGAGCACCTTCACCACACGGACTGCAGCGGTTCAAGAAGGCGGCTCACCACCACCTTCTCAAGGGGCAATTAGGAATGGGCAATAAATGCCGACCTTTGACAGCGACGCTCACATCCTGAGCACGGATAAACAACAAAAGAAAACAGCGACGACACTTTAAGGAAAAGATGACTTGATGCGAAACAAAATACAAGCCCGGACCTGTGGTATAGGACCTGGCGGGAGATTCGTAAATCAGGATTGATCACATGGTGATCAGATGAAAGGACAAACATTGGAGCAGCTCGATCGGGAGCACCCTGGGCCCATCGCTTGTTGACATGCTGGAGTGGCAGCCGGAAAGTTCCAGAACACAAGGATTTTTTAAATTTAGTTGGTGGATGGTTTCTGTACCGCGCTGGAAGTAGGATTTATAAACAGCCTCTCCTGTTTGCTGCACTATGCTGCAGAATTTTCCGTCAACATCACAAGGCTGATGCATTCATTCTCTCTCTGTCCCTCTCTCTCTCTCTCTCTCCCTCTCGCTCTCTCCTTCGCTCATTCCATCTCTCTCTCGCCTCCCTCCTTCTCTCTCTCTCTCTTACCCCCCCTCGCCCCCTCCCTCATCTCTCTCTCTCGTTCCCCCCCTCTCTCTCTGTGTCTCTCTCTCTCTCTCTCTCTCTCCCTCCCGCACTCTCTCCCTCCCGCTCTCTCCTTCACTCACTTCATCTCTCTCCGCCTCACCCCTCTCTCTCTCGTCCCCTCCCTCCTTCTCTCTCTCTCTCCCTCACCCTCTCCCTCATCTCTCTCCCTCGTTCCCCCCCTCTCTCTCTGTCTCCCTCTCTCTCCCTCCCGCTCTCTCTCCTTCGCTCACTCCATCTCTCTCCGCCTCACCCCTCTCTCTCTCGCCCCCTCCCTCCTTCTCTCTCTCTCTCTCCCTCGCCCCCCCCCTGCCCCCTCCCTCATCTCTCTCCCTCATTTCCCTCCCCCTCTCTCTCTCGCCACTTCCCTCCTTCTCTCTCTCTCGCCGCCCCCCTCTCTCTCTCCCTCCCTCCTTCTCTCTCTTCCTCGCCCCACTTTCTCTCTCTCCCTCGCCTCCCTCTCGCCCCCTCCCTCCTTCTCTCTCTCCCTCGCAACCCCCCCCCTCTCTCTCGTTCTCGCCCACTCCCTCCTTCTCTCTCTCTCCCTCGCACCCCCCCCCTCCCCCTCTCCCTCTCCCTCTCCCTCCCTCCCTCTTTCTCTCTCGCTCTGTTTCTCCCGCTCCCTCCCCCTCTCCCACCCCTCTTTCTCTCTCGGTTTCTCTCTCTCTCTCTCTCTCTCTGTAGAAATAATTTGCGATCTCACATCAATTCATAAACTCCCCCCCCACCTCCCTCACTCTTCACGGCTTCCAACACAAATCTCCCGCATTTCCATACAGGGTTTGAGGGCTGAGTGAATCATTATTTATTTCTTGAAAGAAGCTGTGTGCACGAGAAGCATTTCTGGCAGAAAGGGGCGACTGTCACTTATTCTTGGGTTTATCCTTCCCTCTGAGTAGAATCTGCCAGCAGCTTTGACAGGAAGCCATTAAACAGGCCTCCCCCCCGCCCCCCCCACTAATTGAAACTATCAAATGGACGCAGAAATATTAAGCCTACGGCCCTCACTTATATATATATATTTTTTTTTCCCTGGGATCGAGATGAGCGGTTGCCGTGACAACTGAATAACCAGGGCAACAAAGCAATCCAATTTCTTTCTCCAGTCTCTTTTCAAATAGATGAGGGAGAGAAAAAAATAACACACATTTCGGCTCAGCCCCTCCTCCCACCCCCCTCCGCAACCCACCCTCCCCGCTTCATTTTTATCTCCTTAATGTCACAGCGAGCGCCGGGCTAAACAGGCCGAAGCCTTCGACCGTGGGCAAGTAACCGGAGTGGGGGGAGGGTTTCCACGCTGGGTATGTCCCGGCATTAATTTGGTTTTCCATTTCCTAACGGGACAAAAGGCGTTGAAATTCGATACCGCCGTTTTTGAGGGGTGATTTTACCGCCAGGCGGTAATTACCGCCTCAAATTGCAAAATTCGGGGTCCCCCCCCCCACAAACATGGTGCTAAAAGAGGCGCTGTACCCCTCCCCCCCCCCCCACCTCCCCCGCGAAAATTTCAGTGACACCCGCATTTTCACCCCCAAACGCGAAACTCCGCGGAGAAAATCTCGCCTCCCGCCGCTCGGTACAGCTTTTTCTGCGCTGGCAAAATGGCGGTGCGGCCGCCATTAAAGGTGGGGGGGGGGGGGGGGGGAGAGGCGGCGGGGGGGCCGCACCGCTGCGGTCACCATTTTTTTTTTTGTCGGCCGACTGCCAGGTCTGGCCGACAATTATGCCCCCCTGGGTTTGGCCACCCGCCCCCCCCCCCCCCCCCACCCCCACCCCCGCTCCAATTCCCCCTCTCATGATGATGACAACAAGGTTCTACCAAGTGCCTCTGTCCCTGTCGGGCCGTTGCCCGCGGTGACCCGAATCTGCAGACCCCCCAGGGGTGGTCCCAGCCCAGGAGGACTGGGAAGAGGACACCACACACTGCGAAAACGGACAGGGAACGGGGGGAGAGGCTCGGGAATTATTTTAAAAACACAACAACAACAAATTGCATTTATATAGCACCTTTAACATAGTAAAGCGTCTCACGGTGCTTCGCTTCACAGGAGCGATTATCAAGACAAAGTTGCGACACCGAGCCCCATCAGGAGATATTAGGACAAAAGTTTGGTCAAAGAGGGAGGTATAATGTATTTGCTTCATGGGTTCTTTGCTTACGAATTCATAGCAATACACTTGCTGTTAAGTTGATTGAGTAGCAAAGGTTTTACAATCACACGACACATCACCAGTTCATCCACCAGGCTCACAACCACCTGCCCCATCGTGGATCCCCCGAACCCAACTGGCCGGGGTTTTATTGAGTCTTGTGAACATCATGTGACTGGCTCAGCCACTCCCAACTCAACAGCTCTACAACTATTTTCGTTGAAAAACCCATAAAACAAGTGCCCCCTTATTAAAAGGGCACTAAAACCGACAAATAAACAAATTAACTTTTTACTGTAAACTTAAATCAAATTAAAATTTGGTTGCCGGGGGGCGATGATGCACTCCAGTCCCTCCGGCGCCCACCTCTCGCGGAAGGCCGCGAGCGTACCGGTGGACACCGCGTGCTCCATCTCCAGGGACACCCTGGCTCGGATGTAACCGCGGAAGAGAGGCAGGCAGTCGGGCTGAACGACCCCCTCGGCCGCCCACTGCCTGGACCGGCTGATGGCCCCCTTGGCCAGGCCCAGGAGCAGTCCTACGAGGAGGCCCTTGGACCTGCCCGCTCCCCTCCGCACAGGGTGCCCTAAGGTCAGGAGCGTGGGACTGAAGTGCAGCCAGAAATCGAGGAGCAGCCCCTTCAAATAATGGAAGAGGGGCTGCAACCTCACACACTGAACATACACGTGGAACACGGACTCCTCCAGACCGCAGAAATTGCAGGCGGCCCGGGAGTCCGTGAACCGACTTAAAAATTCATTCCACGGGACTGCTCCGTGCACCACCCTCCAGGCCAAGTCCGGATCAAATAGAGGAAGGACTCCCGCGTAGGGAGCACTCCATTGGGAAGCCCCCGCCTCCTCCGGACGGCAAGATGGTGCGCCATGGCGTGTCTGGACGGCAGACAAGGATGGCAAGGTGGAGAGTGTGTAACAGCAGCCCGTACAGGAATCCCCTCCGCGCAGAACTGAAAGGCACGGAGGGGATTTCCCCAAGGAGGCTCAAGTTGTGAGGCGCCGGCTCCCGAGAGAGGTGTTGGGGCTTGGCTCAAACAGCTCTACAAACCCGTGAGCATGCTCACAAAAGTGCGTACATTACAGTCGGTTTTATGGAGCATCTTAAAAGGAGAGATGGGCGGAGAGGTTTAGGGAGGGAGTTCCAGAGTGAGGATAGGTATAAGATGGAAGGGCTGTAAATCAGTCAGTGAATCCTTCCACTGCTGCACACAGGTCTCCAAGGTGAAGATATGAACACAATATTCTTCATTGTCGCAGCATCAAACAAGCCTTCAGCCCCAGTGGCACTCCCCCTATAAAGGCACTGCTGGGTTTCTGCACATGCACTCAATAGGCGCAGGCTCAATCCTTGGGCTCTGCCGACTCATCTGATCTCAGTGGCTGGCAGCCCCAAGTTGCAGGATTCTGCCCCCATCCCCTCCCCCCCAGCGTGGAGACTTGCACAGGCCGGACAATCAACCGGGAGGTGCAGCACACCCAATCTGCAGGGAACCCCAATTTGCCGGCCCTTGTTTCGAGCCGGTCGGACAATTGGGAGCACCCGTGAATTGAGCGCGCTAACCCCACGCGCCCAAATCCCCGATCGATTACTACTCTCCCGTCGGGTGGAGATGGTGGGGGGGGGGGGGGGGGGTCTCAGAGTGTTTCAGGAGCCCCTTCCCCTTCCCAGGCTAGGGAATGAAAAAGAATGCAAAAGCCAGCCAGGGTCCCTACTCCTGCTCACCGCCCAGTCATTCCCAGGCTGGAAATCCGGCAAGGGGGGGGGGGTGGGGGGAACCATTACCCATTGAGCTCAAAACTGCGATGCCCCCCGTGGTTGAATAGCACGCTCTATCCGGGCTCACAAGTGGAGAATGGGCACTGGGGAAATGTTCCCCAGCGAGGAGTCCTGCAGGGAATCACAGCCGAGACTGGGGCCCCGATCGTCGGAACAGGGGAACATCAGTCTACGAGTCTGCAGCTTGTGTTCACTCGGGAAAGCATTTAACGGAAATGTGCTGCTGCACAAGAGCGGTTTGTCTCTTAAATGATTCTGCTGCATCCCTAATGAACTGTGACTGCTGATGGACTCGGATAAAATAGATGTGTCGTTTAAAAAGGGGAAAAAAATCTGCATAATTAATGAATGCGAAGGAATTCTAAAAAAAGATTTCTTTGTGCTACTCTAATCCCCGTCGGAAGGTTTGACCTTCTCGGCAGGGGCCACGGTTTCCACAGGAGCCAGGATCCCCGCCCCCCCTCCCGCAACTCGGCCGTTGGATCACGCGTCAGTGTCCATCAGCAATTCCACTGCGGTGGGCATCACAATCGACACTGATGCCCAATCAGGGGGCATGTGGGAGTGGAAAACTCTGGCTGATTCTTCTCTCTCCCTAAGCCAGCGGTGGGTAGGCCCGTTTTTAGTGGCCTGTCAGCCAAAGTTGGCATGCAGGTACAGCAGGCGGTGAAGAAGGCAAATGGCATGTTGGTCTTCATATCGAGGGGATTTGAGTATAGGAGCAGGGAGGTCTTACTGCAGTTGTACAGGGCCTTGGTGAGGCTACACCTTGAATATTGTGTTCACTTTTGGTCTCCTAATCTGAGGAAGGTCATTCTTGCTATTGAGGGAGTGCAGCGAAGGTTCACCAGACTGATTCCCGGGATGGCAGGACTGACATATGAAGCAAGACTGGATCGACTAGGCTTATATTCACTGGAATTTAGAAGGATGAGAGGGGATCTCGTAGAAACATATAAAATTCTGACGGGACTGGACAGGTTAGATGCAGGAAGAATGTTGCCGATGTTGGGGAAGTCCAGAACCAGGGGTCACAGTCTGAGGATAAGGGGTAAGCCATTTAGGACCGAGATGAGGAGAAACTTCTTCACCCAGAGAGTGGTGAACCTGTGGAATTCTCTACCACAGAAAGTTGTTGAGGCCAGTTCGTTAGATATATTCAAAAGGGAGTTAGATGTGGCCCTTACGGCTAAAGAGATCAAGGGGTATGGAGAGAAAGCAGGAATGGGGTACTGAAGTTGCATGATCAGCCATGATCATATTGAATGGCGGTGCAGGCTCGAAGGGCCGAATGGCCTACTCCTGCACCTAGTTTCGATGTTTCTATGTCAACCCTGGTGTTGTCCAGCATCCTGGACTTCTGAATACAAACAAACCTGAGGGGGAGAAATCCTCATCTTTCAGGGATTGGGGGGGGCGGGAAAATCATCCCAACCCCTCGATTAGATTCTCGCCTGCAGCAAGGCGACGACGGACCTCGCTCCACAGAGACACCTAGTGGCCAGAGCATGTAACAACAACTACTACTTGTATTTATATAGTGCCTTCAACTTGGTAAAACGTCCCAAGGTGCTTCACAGGAGTGTTATAAAACAAAGAAATATTGACACTGAGCCAAAAGGAGAAATTAGCGCAGGTGAGCAAAAGCTTGGTCAAAGAGGTCGGTTTTGAGGAGCGTCTTGAAGGAGGAGAGAGAGGCGGAGAGGTTTAGGGAGGGAGTTCCAGAGCTTGGGGCCCAGGCGACAGAAGGCACGGCCACCGATGGTGGAGCTATTATAATCAGGGATGCTCAGGAGGGCAGAATTAGAGGAGCGCAGACATCTCGGGGGAGTTGTGGGGCTGGAGGAGATTACAGAGATAGGGAGGAGCGAGGGCCATGGAGGGATCTGAAAATAAGGATGAGAATTTTGAAATCGAGGCGTTGCTTAACCGGGAGCCAATGTAGGTCAGCGAGTACAGGGGGTGATGGGTGAGCGGGACTCGGTGCGAGTTAGGTCACGGGACAGTGAGCACAGGGGGTGATGGGTGAGCGGGACTCGGTGCGAGTTAGGACACGGGGCAGCGAGCACAGGGGGTGATGGGTGAGCGGGACTTGGTGCGAGTTAGGACATGGGACAGTGAGCACAGGGGGTGATGGGTGAGCGGGACTCGGTGCGAGTTAGGACATGGGACAGTGAGCACAGGGGGTGATGGGTGAGCGGGACTCGGTGCGAGTTAGGACATGGGGGCAGCCGAGTTTTGGATCACTCTGAATGGGAAAGGGTGGGGTGCCAGAAAAGAACATAAGAACATAAGAAATAGGAGCAGGAGTCGGCCATACGGCCCCTCGAGCCTGCCCCGTATTTAATACGATCATGGCTGATCCGATCATGGACTCAGGTCCACTTCCCTGCCCGTCCCCTTATCCCCTTATCGTTTAAGAAACTGTCCATCTCTGACTTAAACTTATTCAGTGTCCCGGCTTCCATAGCTCTCTGAGGCAGCGGAATCCACAGATTTACAACCCTCAGAGAAGAAATTCCTCCTCATCTCAGTTTTAAATGGGCGCCCCCTTATTCTAAGATCATGCCCTCTAGTTCTAGTCTCCCCCATCAGTGGAAACATCCTCTCTGCATCCACCTTGTCAAGCCCCCTCATAATCTTATACGTTTCGATAAGATCACCTCTCATTCTTCTGAATTCCAATGAGTAGAGGCCCAACCTACTCAACCTTTCCTCATAAGTCAACTCCCTCTCCCTCTCTCTCTCTCTCTCTAGTGAACCTTCTCTGAACTGCCTCCAAAGCAAGTATATCCTTTCATAAATATAGAAGCCAAAACTGTATGCAGTACTCCAGGTGTGGCCTCACCAATACCCTGTAGAACTGTAGCAAGACTTCCCTGCTTTTATATTCCACTCCCTTTGTAATAAAGGCCAAGATACCATTGGCCTTCCTGATCACTTGCTGTACCTGCATACTATCCTTTTGTGTTTCATACACAAGTACCCCCAGGTCCCGCTGTACTGGGGCACTTTGTAATCTTTCTCCATTTAAATAATAACTTGCTCTTTGATTTTTTTTCTGTCAAAGCGCATGACCTCACACTTTCCGACATTATACTCCATCTGTCAAATTTTTGCCCACTCACTTAGCCTGTCTAAGTCCTTTTGCAGATTTTTTGTGTCCTCCTCACACATTGCTTTTCCTCCCATCTTTGTATCGTCAGCAAACTTGGCTACGTTACACTCAGTCCCTTCTTCCAAGTCGTTAATATAGATTGTAAATAGTTGGGGTCCCAGCACTGATCCCTGCAGCACCCCGCTAGTCACTGGTTGCCAACCCGAGAATGAACCATTTATCCCGACTCTCTGTTTTCTGTTCGTTAGCCAATCCTCTATGTATGCTAATATATTACCCCCAACCCCGTGAACTTTTATCTTGTGCAGTAACCTTCTACGTGGCACCTTGTCAAATGCCTGAAGAGAAACCATGACAACGGGAAGGAAGGACGTGTGAGACAGGAAGTGTGAAAGGTTTGTTCCAGCAACATAGAGGTTGTACAGAAACAGGCAAAGCAGTATTGAAATAGATTTACAAAATGGTTGTTAGGACTAGTTCGTAGGAGAGAACGTCTGCTGTCTTTGGCTGTATTGTGGGGAGAGGTGAGGCATACACAATTCTATCTGTTACGCGAGGGCCCACTGCAAGGATGGAATGACTCACCTCTGTGTCTGTCGGATGCTTAATTAGGATTAGAAGACGCTAATGATGATTAATATTGATCGCCGGGCTGTCAATTGCCTGTATTTATAGCCAATCGAGTTTCCAATTACCCCAGGATGCCGAGGGGTTAAATCCAGGCATGTCGGTTGACCCTTCGGAGCTATCGCCTGGGATCACCCTCTCGCCCAGAGGGAGGGGGATAATGGGGGAAAAGGGAAAAAACACTCC